>NC_056735.1:201215145-201505145 GCF_019279795.1 Protopterus annectens
AAACTGCTAATATGATGGTTTGAGTAATGTTCTGTAGTTTTTTATTAGGTTATATAAGTATAAAGTTCCATTTTTCATATTCTCATTATTATATATTATTATTATATATAATTCCAAACAATCTGAATATGAATTTAGGTGGGGTTGAGAAAGAAGAATTATTTATTATCCTACATAGATCCTTTGGTTATGTCATTATATTCTGAAGTATTAACCATTCATGAGAATTTAATTCATAAGTTGACATCATATATTGTATATCTAATACTCATTGATTTTTTATTCACTGCAACCAACAAATTAATTTTTTTTCTTTTCCCAAGAGATGAATATGTCCCTATGAATTCTATCTGGAAAATTTGTAGTAATACTGAAGGGAATTAGTGTTGTGAACCAGAGCTTTAAATCCATATTCATATTTATAAATTTCCTAAAATTATCAAATAAATTATTTAGTAGATTTGACCTAGTTAGTTTAGTTGCATTATATTGCAAATTTAAAGTCAATGAGTAGCATAATATATTATCTTTATCCTTAGTAATGGTATTTTTAAGTAATTTGTTTTCATTTATTATTATAGTTGTATGTAAAGTTTTCCATTTGGAGATATAACTAGGACTAATCCATTCAATCACTGTCTTAAGTGGAGTAGTTCTTATATATGATTCAATGTCCAGAAAATGTATTCCTCCCTGATCCCATTGTCTAATATGATGGGCATATGCAATTTTATTTCTTTTAAGATACCATAGGATACCAACCACCCTAGGAGTATTGCTGTTATTTTCTTAAGATACGTTTTCTCAGGAATTAACAAAGTAGCTTGTACTACATACAAAATTTTGGGAAGAAGAACCATTGTATTCAGCTGTAGTCTATCTTCGAAAACTATGAATGTGTTATTATATTTGAACACTAGAGAATCTATTGTAGCCATGACCTTTTTATAGTTAATATTCATTATATCGTGTATATTCTTACACAGAGTTATCCCCAGGTATTTTAAAGTTGCTACTTGTTCACCTATGATACGATTCTTGTCTATTTCTATATCATTCTTCATATTTAATAATAAATATTTAGATTTTTGGTTATTAAAACTAAGACCTGAGATCTTATGAAATTTCTGTATCAAAATATCTAGTTCATCTAAGACTTCTTAAGAATTCAATAGTATAAGCAGTATATTGTCAGCAAAGAGCATGATCTTAGAATTATATTGTCCAAATATATTTATTCCTTTTATCTTCAGATTATTTCATATTAATATAGCCAATAGCTCTATAGCCAATGCAAATATGATGGGTGACATAGGGCCTCTTGTAATATGTATAGCCTCTGAGGTGAAGGGTTATATTTTTATATAAGCTAAGTTGTTTTCATAAACCTTTTTAATGAATGTTATAAAGGAGGGAGGAAAGGCATATGCTTCAAGAATTTTAATTAAATAATCCCAGTTTAAAGAATCAAATGTGTTTTCAATATCCAGACTGATTATCGAGGCTTCTAGATTTTCTTTAGTTAAATAATCAATTATCAATATTCTTTTAATCTTCAACCACAACCAAAAGGAATCACTGTTCAAATGTTCACCCAAAACACCAAAACGTAGAACAGCTTGAAGAAGGCACAAATCCAGGATCCACACAAAAATACTTTAATAAAATGACTCTTCAGTCCAACAAAATGCAAACAATTAATTAAATGACTATGCAGTCCACTAACGCGATTAACCAACACTGCATTTTCATTTAAACAACTTCATCAGATGGAGACAAATGGATACCTACAAAAAACACTCCTTTTATATACTCATTAAAATAACCATCCTACAGACCACCCTCTCAAAGTCAGGAATCCCATTTGGCTTTCCTGAAAACATTGGAGAACATGAAGATCTCTCCGAACATCATTATATTGGGCAACTTCAACTACCCAAACATTGACTGGGAGCACTACTCAAGCCCCAGCACATTAGCCCAAAGATTCCTGGAAATTATAAACTCAAATGCTATGGAACAACTAGTCACCACTCCCACAAGAGGGGACAACATACTAGACCTGATCATTACCAACATGGGGACTCTATGCTCCACACCAGAAGTATATCCCTCATTGGTAAGATCAGACCATAAATTAATTTCACTGGATGTCCACATCCCGACCCCACCCCAGCCCAGAAAACCACAGTGAAAAACTTCTCAAAAGCGAATTCTCACTTCTCAAAACCAAAGTGGAATCCTTCAAGGCCCCGGGGCCAGTGGAAGCTACAGCCCAAACTTCAGAATCCTATATAAATGCATTCTATGGACATCTCCAGGAATGCATGGATCATGCTATCCCAAACAAAACCAAGACCCAATCATCCAAAGGCAGGCATCCAGTCTGGTGGACCCCTGCCATAAATAAACTGTACAACAGAAGGAGGAAGCTACTACATGATAGAGCAAAATCCCTAATAGGGAAGGCATCTCTGATCAGTACTAGCAAAAAATTACGATCCCTCATAAAATCCTCCAAGGCCAGCTTTGAGAGAAAAATTGCACAGGACACCAAAGACAATCATAGGTCTTTTTTCAGTTATGTTAGAAACCTGGGATGCAACTCCCAGACTTGTTCTGAGTTGATTCTAAATGACAAAAAATACACTGAACCCACAGACATCGCCAATATCCTGGCAGACAGGTTCAGTTCAAACTTCTCCACCCCCTCCCCCCCAAAAGAGCAAGTATCTATCCCGGCAGAGGACTGCCTCCCAAACATCCCAGATGCTCAGGTGAAGGCTGCCCTCTCTAAAGCAAAAAACACTTCTTCCATGGGACCAGATGGCGTCCCAGGTTGCGTCCTACATGAACTACAAGAGGAACTAATCCCTCAAATAAAACAGCTATACAATCTCAGCCTCACTACAGGATATGTGCCCACAGAATGGCGTACAGCAACAGTGGTCCCACTCCACAAAGGTGGAGCCTCTACGGACCCTGGAAACTATTGCCCCATAAGCCTGACTAGCTTAGTCTGCAAGGCTATGGAGAGGATCATCATGGAGCTCATAAACAAAGACATTGGGGACCTACAGACACTAGATCCTACCCAGTCCGGCTTTGTCAAGGGCAGATCCTGCCTTTTGAACCTGGTTGACTTCTTTGAAACAGTCACCAAAGCCATAGATGAAGGGAAGGTAGTCCACACAGCCTATCTGGACCTTGCAAAGGCATTTGACACAATACCCCACTCGGGCATCATAGATAAGCTATCCAGCTTAAATATAAACCCCTATGTCACAAGATGGGTCGCAAACTGGCTCAAAGACAGAACCCACAGAGTGAGAGTTGCTGGAGCCATGTCAGACTCGAAACCGGTCACAAGTGGCGTCCCACAGGGTTCTGTCCTGGGACCACTCTTGTTCGGTATATACTTTTCTGAGGTACAGGCAAACGTGGGAGGACTATGGCTTACCAAGTTCGCAGATGACTGCAAACTGGGTGCCATAATCAACTCTCCAGCTGACACAAACATCCTTCAAAAAGGTCTCACAGAAACAGATAACTGGTGCCAGCACCATGGTTTAAAGCTAAAGGCCAAAAAATGTATAGTCATACCCTTTGGCAAAAACAATGTTCCCACAAATTACCACATAGGTGGAAACCCATTAAGTACAGAGAAAGTTATTAGGGACCTGGGGACCCAAGTTGATAGCAATCTCTCCTTTGAAAACCACATTGCCAAAGTGGTTAGAAAGACCTTCTACATAGCCCACCTCATCACAAAGGGTTTCACATCTAGATCAAGAGAAGTAATCGTGCCCCTTTATTCATCCCTCATCAGGCCCATCATAGAATACAATGCCCTTTGGGATGTACCTTACCCGACACCTGCAGCAATTAGAAAGACCCCAAAGTATCTCACCAAGAGGATCAAGGGTCTCAAACAGATGCCATATGCTGCTCGGTTAAAAACTCCAGCTCTACTCAGTTGCATGCCTACTTTGAGGCGATCTATGCCTGACATACAAAGCTATGTCAAATCCAGAATTAATGGACATGCTCCACCTCAGTAAATCTAAATCCCTTAGAGCCACACGCTCGAGGGACTTGAACCTCAGCACAGAAATAAACAGAACTTGCTGGAGGGACAGGTTCATAACCCAGAGGCTCCCTTCACTCTGGAATAGAATTCCAGTTCATGTGAAGCAGAGCACCTCACTGAATCTCTTCAAGAAGAATCTCGATAAGTGGATGGGGGATCGTAGGTTTGTCCCAGGGATTACTCCCGTGTCACTATTAGACAGAGGCATAGTAAACTAAACCTTAAAAAGGGCACAGTATACTCAAATCAAGGGGTGGCATAAGCCATACAGAATCGGGCTAGGCTTATAATTGCCCCAGGGCAGATAGCCTAGTATGAACCTATGAACCTATGAACCTATAATTAAACAATTAATTAATAAAAAGGGTGAGCTAAAAGCATCTGCATTTAAAGGGCTAGTGCTCATAATACATTCAGTTGTAGTATGTAATATAATATACTGTCTTAATTTTAAAATATAACATCATTTTAAAAACATAATTTTGAAGTACATTTAAAATACATTTAAAATGCATTTAAAATAAAACAATGAAATAAATTTACATAAAAAGAAAAGAAAAAAGGAAAAAGAATTATAGCTTAGCTGATCTCAGCTTAAGCACAGGCACTAAAGAGATGGCATCATTTAATCCTGGAGGTTTGTTCACCTCCAAGAAAAGCTGCCACAAAAGCTCCTTATATTCAATCGAGGTCTCCCATGGACCACCCCTTACATCTTTTTCCACTACTTCCAACACAAAGAAGCTAAATTTAGCTTTCTGACAAATTAGTTTATGACGAAATAAAGTATTATTGGTACATTTTATTTTCATCTCATAATAATGCTCATATATTCTATTCTTTAACTTTCTTTCTGATTTCCCTACATAAAATGCATCACAATGGTCACACAAACCTAAATACACTATCCCAGAGGTATGACAGTTAGCAAAATATTTGCTCTGAATCAATCTATCCCTACTTTCTATAAAAATTGTTTGCTGGGTACAGATATAGGGGCATTGGGAACATCTTCCGCACTTAAGGGTTCCCAGTTTACCATCCTTCACTTTTTTCATATCATATTTACACTCTAATAGTCTTTAAACTTTTGCCCCAGTTTAAGGAATCAAATGCGTTTTCAATATCCAGACTGATTATCGAGGCTTCTAGATTTTCTTTAGTTAAATAATCAAGTGTCAGTATTCTTTTAATGTTGTCATGTGCATGTCTATTTTGAATAAACCCAGTTTGGTCATTGCTGATTATTTTATTCATTTGTTTTTTCATTCTATTTATCAAGATAGACATACATATTTTATAGTCATTATTTAACAATGAAATTGGCCTATATGAACTACAATGACTAGCTTAATTTTCTTTTAAAATGGGTATGATTAAAGGGTATCTCCATGAAGAGGGGAATTATTGCATGGGTTTGAATTTCAATTAGTGTTTTTTTTAGTAATGAGGTTACATTTTTGGGAAATAAGTTGTAAATTTCTGAGATTAAACTGTCCATTCCAGGAGATTTACCAGATTTACTTTCTTTGATTTTATCAGCAACTTCTTTGTGTGTAATGGGTTTTTGTAAATTCCTTTGTAAACTTTCAGGGATCGGTTTAATATTAGAAATCATATTTTCGAAGTTGAAATGGTCTGTTGTAATATTCTTACTTTTATAATGATTTCTATAATGACACTTAAAAGCATCTAGTATATCTCCTATTTTCGATACTTTCTTAACTTTTTCTTCATGTAAGATATTAATAATAGAGTTAGATTTAGATTGCATTTTAACTTGACAGATAAATTATGTAAATGTTTTGGTGGAGTAGCATAAGAATTTATCTTTAACCTTTCCAAGGCTAAATTAGTTTTATGATTTAATATTTCATTATATCTTTTATTTGAGTCTTCTAGTCTCTTCTTGTTTTCAATCAAATTAAGGGACTTTTGGGATTTATATAATGTGAGTTTTCTTTGTAGTTCTTGCAGTTCTGATTCTTATTCCTTGATTCTATTTTTATACCAACCAATCACTTTCACATAAATGTAAGCTTTAAGTGAATCCCAAACCATTACTATGTTTACTTCTGTGTTGTAGTTTATATCTATAAAGATATTAAGTTAATTCACTAACCACTGCTTGAATTATTTTATTTTTGTAATGTACACAGGAATTCTAGATATAAATGATGGTGGTTTAAAATCTATTTGCATTTTAGAACTAATGAATTGTGATCTAATAGAGGACATGGGATTATTGAGAAAGAAGTATTTTTTGTTTGAAGATCTTGAGAAATGTATATTTTATCTTTTCTGGTTTGAGTACCAAATCTATAGTCTTAGTGAGACAATAATAATGAGTTGTTATCTATAACATTAAAGGTATCTATCATTCCATCTTTTTAATAGTTTTGCAGTAGCTGTTAAATGTGGAAATTCTTTATTAGTAGTTTCAGAAGTATCAGTAATACAATTAAAATCTCCTCCTGCCACTAGATTACCTTTAGCTATATGTATAATTTGATCTAGATGTTTCTTAACTGTTCCCATCCAAATACCAGGAAACCAGTATAGGTTTACTAATGTCCACAATCTATTATTATACTTCAAGATGACTATAGCTATAAGATTGTCATTATCTACATATGTATGTATTACTTCAGGGATTAAGGAATTCTTTCTCCATAAAATTGTTACTCCCCTCTTCTTAGATTTAAATTTAGAGCATGCTAAGGTCATATAATCACTTGGGTCCCATATGAAATTATCATTGTTTTTGAAGTGGATTTCCTGTAGAAGAATTATTTGGGCTCTGTTTAACTTCAGGTATCTTAATAAGTTAGATCTTTTACTTGGACTGTTTAAGCCATTAATGTTTAAAGATAATAAAGAAAGGTCCATATCAAAATATTCTGAAGAAGCAATTGAAGTACCATTATCTTTACCTGGACCATCCCTTCCTCTAATAGTAAAATTATTAATTTGTAAACATTCAGCAATCCCAGTAAAGCATGTTATCACTAAAGTAATTATCATGTTTAAGTCAGGCTTGGAAAAACTAATTAACGTCCTAAAAACTAAAGTAACAAAATGAAACTAGTTTGAACATTAATCCCTACTCACCATGGAATGAAATACATTCCTAGTCCAACAGGTAGATACATCTGAAGAACTATCACTCTAGCTTCCATTTTCCATTCACTAGAGCTCCATATATACAATATTAAATATTAAAGGAGTCTATTCACTACAATTATTGTGTTTTAAAATGGTCGTTAGCAGAAAGAATTGTTGTATACATTAACAACTATATGCTGTCCATCTGTACTTAAAAAAGGGTCCCTATCAGCATCTCGAATGCTGACAATATCAAATTTGATATTGTCACATCGAGAATGCCAAAAGGGCAGATCGTTAAATGGGTAAACGGAAACCTCCGTAAGGAGAGATTTCTGTTTACCTCAATGTAGTGTGGTCTCGGAGTTGGTATATTTAAGTATCGAGGGTATTGGGATGCAGGGGGGCTTGCCACCCTGCCTACACCCTTTAGTTTTTTGGGGGGGTTTATGTTTTTATCGGCATTTGAAAATGTAATAGGTCGATCATTTCAGTTCATTTAGTGATTCGACCTATTACATTTTCGAAATGCTGATATAGACCCCTTATAAACATATGAATTCTATTATACAGATCATTAAACTAATTCAATTTGTTTGTATCAACATATGTTTCCATATTGGAAATAATAATCATTTGTTTGAAGCACACAAGTTATTTAAAATCATAAACACAAAGACTTACAGCAAGTAACCCAAATTTTGTTGATTATTATTTCCTGTAACAGATACGCATACATTTTTTCAGATACTGTGCATTAAAATTAAAAGAGACTATAAAAATTATATCACAACATAATATAACCTTTAGTTTTATCATGCTTTAGCAATCATATAAATTATGTAATGAAAGGCTTCCAAGAAATTGAATGTAGTTATATTTACAAAGTGATTTACAACATAACAGTACCATGTGTATGAGTTTGGATGCTTACAGTATTCTGAATGCATAGTTCACTTAATATTATATTTGTTAAATATACTACAAGTATTAAGCTTTTTTTAAGCTTTTTATTCTCATTTATAAGATGAAACTAAATAAAGATTTCTCTTCTGTTTCCATGAAAGATATGTTAGTGCTTAAAAACAAGGAGTGGGCCCATAGCCAATGAAATCCTTTCCTGCTCGTTGCTATGACAATAATAAACATCTCAACAGCTTAAGAAAAGCTTATGACAGTACATGCAGCTCATGCAAGCTGCAGTCCTAAAATCTTCATTTTTAAACTCACAAGCTCTTTTTTTTTCCACCCATACATTCCACTGATAGTATACAACCAGTTTTAACAATTTCCCCTCTTTGCACTTCTATCTTCCTCACGGCAAGGTCACTATATAATTAACCAAAGGGTCATTAGGTAAGACACCACATACACCGTGGGTCAAGCCACCAATGCCTCATCACCAGAGGTGCAAGCTCTGCCATAATTACATCGTCCCACCCAAAGCAGCTGGGATCTAAAATATATATTAGCTGTATTCTGCACTTACCCATAGATTATTTCCTGCAGACAAATCTACCATTCCTTTAAAAAAAAAATAATAATTTCAGCTTTATCAACACCACAAATAACCATCATCTGTTCAGCCGGGGTCGTACAGCTCTTGACAATAACCAAGACTAGCATCAGTACATTAAAACAAATAAGCTTCACAATGAAAAGTCTTGGACTCAAAACGAGCCCACTTTCCAACATCTTTATTTACACCAAATACGAGTAAGTCAACCCCACTTCACTTCAATGTTAACTAACACCCCAGTTGCATTACTTAATTTAATATGGAAGTAATTCGCTGTTATCATAGACTTGTCAGAAATACATTCAAACAATTTCATTGGACTGCCAGTATACAGTTTCATCGGATTTAAAGGGATAAAACAATTAGTGACTAGGGTTGATTTCAACCACAGTAAATATCAATAAGAATTTAATAAAAGAAATAGTTAAATAAATAAAGAAGGGACCAGCAAACTGAGCACTACAGGTTACATAGTATAAATATTAACTTTGATTATACTGAATTGTATTTAGTTACTATGTCAAGCAGACGATCCTTAACATATGTTTAGAAGTAGGAAAAAGAAAAAAAATACAAGAGAAACATAGAAAGACATGAGACAAAGGGGAAAGAGAAAGAAATGTGAGAAAGAAATGGTTTATAACTAATATATATCTAGATTTGTAAGTCATATGTGAAAGATATAGGAAACATACCTTTCCCTGTATATATGTGGTATATGTATGCATGAGCTTAGAGGTTTTGAAACATATTAAATCCATTTCAAAATTGTAATGGTTAGGTTGCAATTGATACTCTGAGAGATTTTACAGATGTTGGTACTTTAGATTCTGTTTTCTGCTTCTTTTTTTTAACATCAGTCCAGCCGTTTTTATCAGTGGTTCTCTTCAAGGACGGGGATGCCCATTCCATATCTTCTGAAATGGTTATGATGGTGTTGTTTTTGATGAATTGTAGGGCTTCTTCCAGAGTGTTGAAGGTTCTCATCTCACTTAGGTGCAGTATCTTTATTTTTGCAGGGAAGGCTATTAGAGCTTTAATATTATTCTGTTTTAGAGTTTTTATTAGTGGCCATAACTGTTTCCTCTGTTCCAGCACTTTAGTGGAGTAGTCATTATCAAATCTTATTTGATTTTGATTGTATTTTAATAGGACTTTTCCTCCATGCTGTTTTTATCACCAGTTCTTTGTCCATGAAAGATAAAAATTTTATTATAATTTACCTTGGTGGCACAGAGGACAATGATGGGGTTAATGCTGAAGTTTTATTTCCTAAAGCACAATGTGACCTTTCTATGCCAAAAGAAAAACCTTCTTTAAGATCTAGAACCTCTGGAATCCATGAGTATAAGAAGGATATAATGTCCCCTCCTTCTGTTTTCTCCGGTAAACCAAAAATCCTGATGTTACACCTTCTTTCCCTATTCACAAGGTCATCTAGTTTATTGGATAGCCAGGTATTTTGCTTCAGGAGAAACTCTGTTTGTGTTTCCTCTTCTTGAAGCCTTCCATCCAATGTCAGACAAAGTAGTTTCAATGGTTGTTATCTTTGACTAATGTTGCTGAAGTATTTCTTTGAAGACCTCTGTTTGTTTCTGGGAGTTCTCTTTTAAATTCTGTAGAATAACCTAAAAATCATCCATTTTTTGATAATTCTTGTAATGTAGTAGTCACCAGTTGTAGTTCCTTTTTTAGTGCCAGATCAGAATGAGAATTCTTCAGGTTACTCATCTCTCCAGCTTCTGTATATAGACTCCTGAATAATTTGACAGGAAATTTCTTGTAAAAATCCACCTAAACTTGTATTTAGTTACTTTAAAGTATTAACTAAATATTTGTAGTAGTTTAGTTAGAAATAAATATTATCAATTTCTGAATTTAATACTAGTTTATAGAGCTCCAAAAATTTGCTACCTTCAGTTAGCCATCCATGCTCCGCCAGTAGTTGATTTTTGATCACAGATATCATTTTTTTTTCAAAAAACCTGAATATTTGACCAAATATGTTGGCCCAGATGACATCCCAATGGAAGCATGGAGGTGCTTAGGAGAAATGGCAGTGGGATTTTTAACTAGATTGTTTAATGAAATTTTGGAAAGTCAGAGGATGCCTGAGGAGTGGAGAAAAAGTGTTTTGGTACTTATCTTTAAGAATAAGGGTGATGTGCAGAGCTGCAGTAACTACAGAGGGATAAAATTGATCAGTCACAGCTTGAAGTTATGGGAAAGAGTAGTAGAAGCTAGGTTAAGAAGGGAGGTGATGATTAGTGATCAGCAGTATGGTTTCATGCCAGGCAAGAGCACTACAGATGCAATGTTTGCTCTGAGAGTGTTATTGGAGAAATACAGAGAAGGTCAGAAGGAGTTGCATTGTGTCTTTGTAGACGTGGAGAAAGCATATGACAGGGTGCCTGGAGAAGAGTTGTGGTATTGTATGAGGAAGTCGGGAGTGGCAGAGAAGAATGTAAGAGTGGTACAGTATATGTACAAGGGTAGTGTGACAGTGGTGAGGACTGCAGTGGGAGTGACAGATCCGTTTAAGGTGGAGGTGGGATTACATCAAGGATCAGCTCTGTGTCCTTTCTTATTTGCAGTGGTGATGGACAGGTTGACAGATGAGATCAGACAGGAGGCCCCGTGGACTATGATTTTTGCAGATGACATTGTGATCTGTAGTGAGAGTAGGAATCAGGTTGAGGAGATTCTGGAGAGGTGGAGATATGCTCTAGAGAGCAGAGGAATGAAGGTCAGCAGGGCTAAGACAGAATATATGTGTGTAAATGAGAGGGAGGGTAGAGGAATGGTGAGGATGCAGGGAGTAGAGTTGGTAAACGTGGACAAGTTTAAGTACTTGGGATCAACAGTTCAGAGTAATGGTGAATGTGGAAGAGAGGTAAAGAAGAGAGTACAGGCAGGGTGGAATGGGTGGAGAAGAGTGTCAGGAGTGATTTGTGACAGACGGGTAGCAGTAAGAGTGAAAGGGAAGGTCTACAAGAGGGTAGTGAGACCAGCTATGTTATATGGGTTGGAGACAGTGGCATTGACAAAAAGGCAGGAGTCAGAGCTGGATGTGGCAGAGTTAAAGATGTTAAGATTTGCACTCAGTGTGACTAGGATGGATAGGATTAGGAATCAGTATATTAGAGGGTCAGCTCATGTTGGACAGTTTGGAGAGAAAGCATGAGAGAAGAGATTGCGTTGGTTTGAACATGTGCTGAGGAGGGATGATGGGTATATTGGGAAAAAGATGCTAAGGATGGAGCTGCCAGGAGTTGGTGTGACAGATCAAGATGCAGAGGATAGGAAGACATGGAAAGAGATGATCCGCTATGGCGACCCCTAACGGGAAAAGCAGAAAGATGATGATGAATATTTGACCAATCATATCTATACCATATATATCTATCTATATACATGTGTGTGTGTGTGTGTGTGTGTGTGTGTGTGTGTGTGTGTGTGTGTGTGTGTGTGTGTGTGTGTGTGTGTGTGTGTGTGTGTGTGTGTGTGTATATATATATATATATATATATATATGTATATACATATATACATATGTATATTTATATATATATATATATATATATATATATATATATATATATATATATATATGTAGGGGGTTAGGGGTGGAGTAGGTTAGGTAAAGGTAAGTGTGCAATGTTGGTGTTTTATGTGGTAGGGGGTAGGGTGGGATAAGTGAGTTAGGAGTAGGGTTGAGGCGGTTGGATGGATAGTGGATGATGTAGGGGTAGGTAGGGGTTCAGGGTTGGGGTTAGTTTGTTGTGTATGTATGGGTTGTTGTGTGTTTGTTTGTTTTTTGGTTTGTGGTGTGTGTGTGTTGTGTGTGTTGGGGAGGGGTGTGTTGTTTGTTTGTTGGTATGTTGTGTCGGGTGTATGCGATGTCGTGTTTGTGAACTGTCGATCTTCTGGCGGGTCTACTTGATATGAACAAAATTTCAAAATGTTGACTTTCATATGGTCGAGACAATATGACTGACATTTGAAATCTCGGCCATACAAGTAAAACACAAAACACAAACACAAACTTACCTTAATGCTGCTAGCAGGGGCCCCCCTGCTCCCCCATAACTTAAATATACCAACTCCGAGTTCGCACTACAGTGCAGAAGTGGAAATCTTTCCATTCTGCACTGTAGCGTGATGCCGGTTCCTCATAGTCGACATTTCAAATGTCGATCATATGGTTTCGGCCATATGAATGTCGACATTTTGAAACGTCGACCATTAGAAGGGGACCCATATATATATCTATCTATATATATATATATATATATATATATATATATATATATATATGTGTGTGTGTGTGTGTGTGTGTGTGTGTGTGTGTCCTCACATGTATATGTGTATTTGGCACAGCTAGTGTGAAAGATGCTGCAATAAGGTCAGTAATCAAATACCAGTTTCTGGAAAATGACACATTGTTGGAGAAAATGGAAAAAAGTTCCCAAGTCAATGATTATTTTTTCTTTATTTGCCCTCTGTTTCTGTTTCCCTGCACTGACCATTAGCTGCCAGCAGCTCTTTTCTTTGTTCAGTAGGGAGATGAAGGTTGCTGGTGCAGCATCACATTGATGCCAGTGCGTGTTTCTTATCCCACTCCCACACCAAGGAAGAATTGTGAGCTCCATGTGTACACAACCTCCCAACCTAGTGGTATACCACCTGTTGCTTGTTGCTTGCTGACTCATTATGCTGCTACTGCACCAAGTTCAGACAGCCTCCCAATATGGCTGAACTGGTTTTAGCTACTCACTTCCATTCTGCTCTCCCAATAAGGTTTGTTGAGGATGTATGCCAGTAGCTGAACCTAGGTTGTGTGGGGTACAGTAATGGCTTTATCCCTTTGTTCCATAAGGCTGGACCTGTCAATTTATTTTTTGAGAATGTCTGTTTCTGCTTTAGAGTCACATGCCTATACCATTAGTGGTGACTGTCACCAAAGCTGTATCTTAATGTTATGGATCATTGTCACTACCGGTCCATTTTGCTAGTGAGCATCAATGATGCCACAGCATTATATGCATGGCCCAAAATTGGTAAATCTTCTAGATGTGTATCAAAGCATTGTACCACATTGATACCATTACTAAGGCGGACTCAGAACCAGCGTGAATCAGTTGCCAACTAGAAGTCCTTAACAGAGTTCTGTAATAAATGTCCCATGTAGAATTAACCATATAATACCCAAGTTGCTAAAGAGGAGCAGAAAAGGACTCATGAGCTCTCTTTTATGCCATGTTCATTTTTTTGGACTCTGTTCTGATAAGTGATGCTGGTGAAAGGGAGGCTAGGATTGAGAAGTAAGTACTGGTCATGAAGGTGGGTTTTGTATAGGTGACAGTGAGCCAATTGTCTCAGTGAAGACAGTGGACAACATAATGCAACGTAATTTAATTCATGCTAATGAGTTTAGTTTAATGGATACTTTATGGTACCACTTGTTATAAAGCCAAGAACTGACCTATACTGTAGCTTTGATGAAGAATGGAAGAGAGCATATGTTTTGGGAATAAGTGAAAATAGGGTAAGGGGGAAATGTTGGTAACCATTTTCATACTCCTTGCTCAGAAAATGATTTGCATACAATAATGAGGTGCCATGGTATCACATCCATAGAAAGAATTTGAAAGAACATTGAAGTCAGTGAGGTTCAATAACAATGGCAAACTTAATTCACTCTTGGAAGATATTCTTAGAGAAATCTAGCAGATGTCTTTAACTGGGGGTGGGGGTACTGTAATTATTGGTTTAATTGGATATAATCATGCCGCCTGTTTACATATGCCCCACCACTTTGCAAATATTTTCAAAACTGAACCTTTGAAATGCTTGCATTTTTCTCTGCAGGGATCACCCTGCCTGCATATATTGCTACTTTTTGTGCAATTTGCAATTTATTTGTTAAACAATATTCTGCTTCTTTCTGCAGACACCGTGACATTCTTTTATATATGACCAAGTTGTGCTTGGATTAAGTCACTGTTTTCAATCTAGGTCAATAATGTATTTCTTTCTTTATATGCTTAGTTAGTCAGATATGTAGCTACTCATTTATCCATTTGGTTTTTAATTTAACTAAAATTTCCAATTAGGCTTAACGTTTTCAGAGGTCAAACAAAAATCTGTCAAACATTACAATCAATATAAAAACAAATATTCTTTATGCAACAAAAACATATAGAGATACATTTCAAATGGAGATACATTAATACAATTTGAAACTGAAGATCAGCAGTACAATACGATCTGCAGTTTAAAGGACTAGACACACATTTACTGTATGCATATAGAATACAGTATAACAGGCATCTTAAACATGTACTGTAGCCCCCCCTTACCATGACTCAGAGGGATAAAACCCTTACAGAGATCCTGACAACCAATGTCCAATTAATGTGCATGTCAGATGAAGGCAGAGGGTCTGGGAGGATTGAAGTGTAATGGCACATAACTCAGCCATACAGTTACGAGACTGGCCTGGCACATGGGTAACACACATTGCAAGCTCTGTGTGGTGTAGGTCATGGAGTCCAAGCCAGAATAATGTGCTGCTGCTAAACAAGGGGGTTGGCACTTGGGAGAAGGTTGCAATGCTCTTGTCTCTGAGACTGGCATCTCAAACATCCTTATGAGCAGCTGTGGTGGGTTAAGAAGCTCCTGGGGCAGGGGAGGGAGCCACTGATGTCCATGTGAATGAACTCCATGATCATCTCTTGCCTCATGGATGTTATAAGGGCTGGTTAGACCTGTACTTCTATATAGGTACAAATCAGACTATTGACTGACAGAATGAGGTGGTATAGAAACACATAAGAACTGTGTGTTTTATGGTATATAGAGGACAGAAATATTTTCATACAATCATTATAAATAAATATTATAAATGCAAGAAAGAAAGAATAAGGAGAGAAGTCATTAGATGTAGAGTAATTATGCCAACAGAAGGAGGTAGGATTGACCTGCTTAAGAAAAAAATGGCAAGAGAGGGACAAAAAAAAGACAGTCCAAGAAGGAGGGAGAGATGAGAAAAGTGCAACACTTGGCATTTGTAACTATGAGGAAACACTTCATAAAATCAGTTTCATTCAATATTTCTGAGGATTTCTAGGCAGTTAGAGAAAATGCTATCTATTATGAAATATCTTGGCTGTAGTAAGGAAAAATTTCACTAAAACACAGGGGCGGCTCGTGGCATCGGACTGCCTGACTGCAGCCCCCTCAGCTAAAAAGAAGAAAATGAAAAAAAAATACCTTTTGTTGTATGACAGTAGCAGATGTTTTTTTTTTTTGTTTAAATGCGAAATTCGAGTCCGCGACTCAGAAGTACGCACATGCGCACTTTAACAGCCTCAGGTTGCGGCAGTTTAAATAAAGACTTTTTTTGGTTTTGCTGCAGTCCAGTGAGGACATTGAGGCATCAGTGTGATGCCCAACAGTCTATGCGGTTCCAAACCGCATAGAACTGAAAGGGGTTCGGACTGCGACGTCCGCAGGCAGTGCAGGCACGTACATGACGTGCCTGGCCTAAAATGCTGCTGATTGGTTGTCGCTCTCTTCCCGGGCTTTATGTGCTGGGAAAAGAGTGAGAATCAATCAGTTAGAAGACAGTGTGGACTGATTGAGTCAATCGCAAGGGAAGGATTCATTTGAAATTGGATTTCTATTTTCTTTTTTTTTATTTTTTGGGCAGCCTATATTTTGTCAGCTCAGCTGTAGCCTGTGCTGAAGAAGATAGAAGAACAAGAACTGAAGAAAGAAGTAGATAGTAGAAGAAGAAGAAGAAGAAGAAGAACAGAGGAGAATAAGAGAAGAGTAGAGTACACTACACTACAGAGAGTTTTCTTCTTGGTGGTAATGTTTATTATTTTTCATTGTCCTAGCCAACTGCATCTTTTATTTTTAACTGTCAATTTGTTTATATCTGAATGAACATAAAACGTGTTCATGATACATAGATTAATTTCATTTAATCCTGACAGCTGCCATGAACCTTAATGTGTAGACTCTTCAAGTTAAAAAAAAAAAAAAACACTGAAGAGTCTACAGTAATGTTCATGGCAGCTGTGAGCTGTCAGGATTAAATGAAATTAATCTATGTATCATGCATTGCCTTGTGTGTAAGCAAATCAAGTTAAAAAAAAAACACTGATTTGCTTACACACAAGGCAATGCATGCTGTTAATAAAATGAGTGAAGTGTGTAACAAAACCAAAACTGTTTTGTTGCATGCTTTAAAACAAAGGCCTGAAGTAAAAAAGAAAACCACTTGGGTTAACTAAAAAACAGAGGAAAGTTATGCAACTGAAGTCCACTTGGGTTAACTAAAAAACAGAGGAAAGTTATGCAACTGAAGTGTGTGTGTGTGTGTGTAATGCCCCAGTTAACAAATGGTGGTGGGTAGAGATACTCAGGCTTGAACCCTGTACCTTGTATGGTGGTGTTAAGGACCTGAATTCCCTACCCACCACCATTTGTAAGAAAAAATTGCAGATTTTTGCCTCCTATTTTATCTGATCTGTTCCTCATAATATCTGTGGTTTCTAAATATTGCAAAGCTTGATATTTGATGGTACACTGGTAGCATTGTTGCTTTACAACTGCAGCTTCTTGGGTTTGATTCTTGGTTGGGGTGCCTTCTGTGTGGGGTCTGCATCTTCTCCCTGTGTTTGTGTGGGTTTGCTTTTGTGTCCTCCCATGTTATAAAGACATGTCTGCATTATTTCTTCCTGGGCCTCTGCTGAAAATTGTTTTTTTGTTCCAAGTCAGATTGTCCTGATTAACAAATGTTAAATAAAATTGACAGGCATTTGAATTTCAGACTTCAGGTTTATGAATGTTTAATTTCTTACTTATTTGATGGTGCAGTAGTAGCATTGTTGCCTCACAGCTATAGGTTTTCTGGTTTGATTCTTGGCTGGGGTGCCTTCTGTGTGGAGTCTGCATCTCATCCCTGTGTTTGTGTGGATTTGCTCTGGTGTCCTGCCATTTTACAAAGACATGTGTCTGCAGTATTTCTCCCTGGGCCTCTGCTGAAAATTGTTTTTGTTCCATCAGAAGTAAACTTGACAGGCATTTGAATTTCAGACTTCATATTCTTCAGAAAATACATAGTAACGCTTTTGGGACTGTATTACCCCATTATTGGCTTTGTCCAGGTTTTTTGTGCCAAGGTTGACAACTATGGCAAGAACTGAATTCACTGAATATGCCTGAGGGCTGTATTCCCTCATTACTGGGTTTGTCCAGGTGTTTTGTGCTAAGAGGTTGACAGCTATGGTGAGAACTGAATTCATTAAATGATAGCCATTTAAGTTTCAGTCTTCCTCTCTTTCACAAAGTAGCTGATTTGGCATAGTGGTATGTTGCTCTGACTGTTTTGCACAGGGACCTTGGCAGTAAAATGTATGGTGGTAACACAGCATTTTTCTTTCACAAAACAGGTGATTTGGCATAGTAGTATGTTGCTATGACTCTTTTGCACAGGAACCTTGGCAGTAAAATGTATGGTGGTAACACAGCATTTTATTCTAGCAACTTTTCCAAGATTATACAAGCAATGTTTAATGTGTCCCTGGTTTTTGGCCATTTGCCCCCCCCCCCCCCAATAAATTTGACTTTTTCCAGATTTCTTGTGCTGCGAAGTTGAGATGCAGTTGAGTATTGAGTAGATTTTACAAGCAGTTGAGAGCTGCAGGGGAAGAGAAGTTTAGTGCTGCTTGCATTGTTAATAGCACAACAGGTTGTGTATTTGCTTTTGATGCAGAAGGTTGTTGGTTCTACTCCCACAAGGGGTGAATGCTGCCATACTGAAAAACTTAAGATACTAACTATCTATGAGCCTGTTATCAGTTTGCCATCCATTCATTTCCTATTGCAATATTACTAGCTTATTTTTAATGTAATATAGGCAATTTATTCTTCAGGGGCATCAGACACTTTATTTTTCGATGAAACCATGAAATATAAAGGTGTTTGCTAGCAGCAACATCTTCATTAGTTACAGATTTATTTAATGTGGAATTTAGATACATTTTTTACTTCTTCAGAGATTGTGCATATTTACTGATAATGGCGGACTGCAGAATTGTGCATATTTACTGATAATGGTGGACTGTAGAAGTTTGAGTAGACTTTTATGATGGAAATGTTCTGAACTGGGCAGTTTTGTCATTATTGGTGCATGCGTTTTGTTTCATAGTTTACTGGAAAAATGTTCAAAACAATAGGAAGGTGTATCAAAGAGCACATGTATGTTTCATATGCAAGGGGCCTATGATTTGAAAACAGCCCAGAATTAATCTTTATCTGCCACTGGTAAAATGTATTTTCTTTGAATGTGGGTTTCAATGCTGATTCAATGAATGTGAGTTTCAAGGGCAGAGAAGTTTTAATGCTAAGTTTGTTTAGCAGATGTCTTAGTGTTTGTGCTGTAAAATGCAAAATAAAACTTTCAAATGAAGTCCATATCATCATAGAAATAAATCAGTATGCACATTAGTGTTTATGGTAAATGGAGTGAAATAGCCAAGTAATGGATCATTGGAATGGCTGCAGGGGAAGGCTCCATTCAACCATGATTTTGTGAGGGGGAAGGGCGGCAAACTTAGACAGCCCCAGCTGAACTATACCTCCCAACTGTCCAGATTCTCAAAGAATGAATAGATTTTTGCTTCTTATTTTTGGTTTGTTCCTCATAAAATTTGTGGTTTTCTGGCAAATCATTTAGGAATTAAGTCACTAAACAATGACACACCGAGTTTCAGACTTCATAACCTTCAGAAAAATGCATGCTAAAGTAAGACCTGTTGTTCTATCAACTGTCTCAGTTTATACAAGAGCAATTTTTAGTACTGTTTATATGTTCCCCCAATATATTTGGCCTTGTCCAAATTTATTGCATTAACAGGTTGAGAGGTACATGCAAATAAATTGCTTTATAGAATTAGGCATAGCCAAACCTCTCAACTGTCCCTGATTTTGACTCAAAATGTTGCTCTTCCCCTAATAATCCCTCCGCAAAATAGCAATTTTGGAAGAAAACATGGAGGGTTTACAATTAAGAAATAACTGTAATAATTAGAGTTATAGATTACTTTTATTTCAGAAATGTATGTAGATTCTTTTTTTTTTTGTCAGCTGCTTAAGTTAGCAGTACTAATATTAAAGTGTCCCTTCTTTGACAGGTTCCCAGCTGTATTGTGTGGCTATTTTATATTTTTACATCACATTTTTGGTCCATTTTTCATAAAATTGTGGTTTTTTTGGCAAATTAGTGACAGACCATTAAAGACTGAAGTTAGAAAATAATGACAGACATTTGAGTTTCAGATTTCATACCATTCAGAAAATTCATACTAATGCAAGACCTATTCTATTATCTTTCTAAGTTTATAAGAGCAATATTTAAAAACTGGCCTTATTTTTGGGCCTTTGTCCCACTTCTTTGTATGGCTTTGTCCAGATTTCTTGCTCTGAGGTTGAGAGGTATGACAAATGTCAGGGTCATCACAGTCAGCCAGAGACATTTCAAATTGTGACATACTTGTTGCACCCCACTCCCCCATGTAGTGACTCTGGATGTGTCGAAGCAAGGCAAGGAGTAGTTATGCAGTGTAAATGTGCAGAGTATCCCCCCCCCATCCAAGGTAGACACAAGTACTACAGTGGCTTTTCATCTGTCCTTGATTTTTGCAGAATGGTCTGGTTTCTGTCATTTTTTGTACTGTTGATTTATGCTTATTACTCAAAGTGCCTGTTGCTCTGTGTTTAAGTAGCAATACTTTAATGGCCATCAGGTAAGCTTGGCTGAGACTGTAAGATGCAAGTAAGCTTTAATAAGCATACTGTTAAAGAATTGTCAACATTGAAAGGCTTTCTTTTGTTACCATGTAGAGAATACTTAACTAGATAATGTATAAGCCTTTGGTATTGAAATGCATATGACAGTATTTGTAATAAGGGACAGAATTAAATTATTTTAAGAAGCTTATTACACTTGGAGACTTCAGTCATCTCTGCAGGCTTTACCCGTAAACTAAACAGAATGCCAATCGTTTGGTCGATAACCTGTACAGTAATCCTTTTAAGCAATGTATCTTGAGCTTATTTCTTGTTTGCTTTTAATTTTTTACTTTGATCATGTTTTCCCTATGAAACAAGTAGATAGTTGTCAGGCAGCAGGTCTTTTTTTGGATAAGGAACATTTTTACAAGTGGGGGCATCAGAGATTTCTACTTTCAGCATGTTATTTGGTACTTTAATAAAGCTGAATATAAATTAGAACTGCAGTGCAAGAAGTGGTTTGAGTTTGAGTGCTGCTTGTTTTTCTTATACTTGATTTTGACTGGCATTCCATTAATGTATTTAAAAAATAAATTTATTTTTTCATGCCTCACAACCTTTTTGTTTCCATCTAGATATTAAGTAAGCTGTCATGCAGCCAATGCATTGAAATATTTTTATTCTTCTACACTTCATTTTGTCTTGATTGGACTCCTCATAATGATGGTTTGGCACCCACGGCAGTGTATTGTGGTTTTGAGCATAGCTCGTCCCCTTTCTAGTTGGCCGCACCCCTTCCCATTGACCACACCCATTCAGCTGTCTCCTGCAGCCCCCCTTTGATTTGAAGTCACCAGCCACCACTGCTAAAAGATGAAAGAAGTCATCTCCTCCAAACTGTGATGAATTCTTATCTTTATTGCAGGAAGTAGCACAGAACAAGATCATCATCAAGAAAAAAGGAACATACCTCAAAGAACCCACGGAAAAAAATGTACGTACTTTAATAGACACATGTTTAAATAATATTACATTTTTTATTTAAAAATTCATATAATTTTTTTCAGTAATATTACTTAATTAATACCTCTATGAAAGTTATTATAGTTGATCATATGGAGTGATATTTGTGGAATCTTTAACTGAGTTTTAATTTCCTTTTCAGACTTGTACTGTACATATTGTACATAGTTATATTTTGTTTTTATTAGTATTGTATTCCTTTTAAATCTATCTAATAAATAAAAACATTAAAGCAAAAAAAATAAATAAATAAAATACTTTTCAGTTTCAATTACTTTCCTATCCTTAACTTCTCTAAGTATTTAAATGTCTTTTTCAGCAATCTCCCTAAAATTGAAAACTTTCTGGATTTGATATTCTGTCCTTCTAACATTAATATACTATGGATATAATTACATAACTAGTCTTTATTTTTTTTTTCAGAATGCTTTGGATTTTACTGACCCCAAATTTCCTTTATGTACACTCATGGAAATATTTTTGGGGCATGATTTGAATCTCTTTCTGGATACATTGAGTTCCTCTCTGAATACCTCATGAAGGAAAACATCACTATTTCAGACTTTGTATTTCACACAGTCAGTATAATGCACACCCATTTTGAACTAATATCTCCTGAACAAATGTTTTCAGTTCTCGTCAGCAGTTTCTTATTTGTAGTATGAACAGCAAATTAACTTGGCTGTTTATAATGTTTAAAATAACATCTTCTGTGTGCTTCTGTCCTTATTAAAGAGAAACATCCTACAGCCTGATTGTTATAGCCTCTCTACCTCTGGCCAGTAATCAAAGAGCCTCAGTCTAAACCACTGACACCAGTGAGAGATGGTTACTAAGAACAGGAATGAACTTACACAGTATTTTCAGATGCAGCTCTCTGCATCAAGCACAATTTCCTCCAAGAGCACACAGGGAACATGCTCCAGACTTGGAACTGGACTCTCTGTCTCTCCAGATATCAGACAAGACTTACTTTGGAGCACTGTGTCCCAGTTCCAAGCAGTGACTCACACACACATACACACACACACACACACATACACACATACACACACACACATACACGCATACACACACACACATACACACACACACACACACACACACACACACACACACACACACACACACACACACACACACACACCTTGGTATTTCATTTCCACACACTCCTGGGAAAGGTTGGTACAGATTTACTAGCTGTACCCATTCTGCCCAGACTATAAGGTAACCAGCTTGCCACCAGTCAAACACTCTCAGGCACTTACAAGGGTTCATATGTTCATTGATGTGTACTAGACTAATGGCCCTGGAGCCATTACAAGCCTAGCCCATAGGATTACCCTGGTATCATGACACCCGACCTTAGTTCCTAGTACCTCTGTTGAGTAGAGCCACTGGAGTGATCCCCGGGGTGAATTTTCTATTTCCCATCCACTCATCAAGATTCCTCTTGAAGAGGGCCAGTGAGGTGCTCTGCTTGACATGTACGGGAAGTCTATTCCATAGCATGGGCAGTCTCTGGGTTATGAACCTGTCCCTCCAGCATGTTCTGTGGATTGTGGTAATGAGGTTGAGGTCTCTGAAGTGTGTGGTGTGGAGCGACTGGGATTTCTTTAGATGTAGCATTTCCAACAGAGTTGGGTCAGACATGGCTTTGTAAGTCAAGCAGAGATCGCCTCTAAGTAGGCGATATGAGACAGAGAATAGTTGGAGTTCTTTGAGTCTTTCCATATAGAACAAATGTTTAAGGCCTAGGATCCTCTTTGTGAGGTACTTTTGTGGTGTCTCCAGTTGTTGCAGGTGTCTAGTGAGGAGAAAGCATATTGGACCTGGTCATCACCAACATGGGTGACAAGTGTTCCACACCAAAGGTCAAGCCGTCACTGGTTAGATCAGACCATAAACTAATCACTCTGGATGTCCACATCCCACCACCACCCCCAACTAAGGAAACCACAGTAAAAAACTTTTCTAAAGAAAATTTCACCTTACTTAAGACAGAGGCGGTAAGTTTCACAGCCCCCACGCTAAAGGATAACACTGCCCAAGATACAGAAACCTTTATAAATGCACTCTATGAGCACCTACAAGGATGCATGGATCGTGCCATCCCTAGCAAAACCAAGACTCACTCCTCTAAGAGAAGGAAACCAGTCTGGTTGACCCCTGCCATAACCAGGCTATACAATAGAAGGAGGAAACTAGTTCAGAAAAAAAGCAAATCCCAAGAAGGAAAGACATCCCTGATCAGTATCAGTAAGAAACTAAGGTCCCTCATAAAATCATCCAAGGCTAACTTCGAAAGAAAGATAGCCAAGGATTTGAAAGATAACCACAAAGCCTTCTTTAGCTATATCAAGAATCTAAGTGGCAACTCCCAGATATGCTCTGAGCTAGTGCAAAATAGCACAAAATATACTGAACCTACTGATATTGCCAACATTCTGGCAGATAGATTCAGTGAAACTTCACCCCCCACTCACCCCCAAAACGGCCCACAACAATACCAGGACAGTATAGTGTCCCGAGAATCACAGATGCACAGGTGAAAACAACCCTTTCGAAAGCCAAAAACACAGTGTCAGTTGGGCCAGATGGTGCCCCAGGCTGCGTCTTGCACAAACTACAGAACGAACTAACCCCCCACCTAAACATGCTGTTCAACCTCAGCCTCTCCACAGGCTACATGCCCATAGAATGGTGCACATCAGCAGTTATTCCACTCCACAAAGGAGGGGCCACAACTGACCTGGTAACTATCACCCCATAAGCCTGACTAGCCTGGTCTGCAAGGCTATGGAGTGCATCATCATGTTACTCATTAACAAAGACATTGGGAACCTCCAAACACTTGACCCGACCCAGTTCGGCTTTGTTAAGGGCAGATCATGCCTACTAAACCTGGTTGACTTCTTCAAAACAGTCACCAAGGCCATAGACGAGAGAAAGGTGGTTCACACAGCCTACCTTGATCTCACCAAGGCGTTCAACACCATTCCTCACTCAGGTATTATAGAAAAACTCACCAGCCTGAATATAAACCCCTACGTCACGAGATGGATTGCCAACTGGCTTACAGACAGAACTCACATGGTAAGAATAGCAGGCTCCAGGTCCGACTTTAAACCAGTCACAAGTGGTGTCCTGCAAGGCTTGGTCCTGGGACCCCTACTGTTCAGCATATACTTCTCAGAATACAGGCAAACACAAGAGGATTATGGCTAACCAAGTTCACCGATGACTGCAAGCTGGGAGCCATAATTGACTCTCCGGCTGACACGGACATCCTCCAAAAGGGCCTTGCTGAAACGGACACCTGGTGTCAAAGTCATGGCCTCAAGCTAAATGCCCAAAAATGCATAGTCATCCCATTTGGGAAAAACAAAACGACCACGAATTACCACATAGGTGGCAGCCCCCTTAATACAGAAGAGGTAATAAGAGATCTGGGGACCCAGGTAGATAGTAATCTCTCCTTTGACAATCATATTGCCAAAGTAGTTAGGAAATCCTTCTATTTGGCCCATCTAATTACTAAAGGGTTCACATCTAGAAATAAAGAGGTTATAGTGTCCCTCCACTCGTCACTCATCAGACCCATCATAGAGTACAATGCCCCATTTGGGATGTATCTCACAAGATACTTCCAACAGCTGGAAAGACCACAAAAGTACCTCACCAAGAGGATTACTGGCCTCAAACATATGTCCTATGCAGCCCGACTAAAAAAACTCCAGCTATACTCAGTGGCATATTGCTTACTCAGAGGTGATCTCTGCCTGACTTACAAAGCCAAGTCCAACTCAGAATTGATGGACATGCTCCACCTAATGAAATCCAAGTCACTGCAAACCATGCGCTCTAGTGAGCTAAACCTTGCCAGAACAATAAATAGAACATGCTGGAGGGATAGATTCCAGTCACAGAGACTCTCCATACTTTGGAACAAAATTACAAACTACATTAGGGCAGAGCCTGTCACTAACACTCTTCAAGAGAAACCTTGACGAGTGGATGGGTAACAGAAAATACACCCCTGGGATCACTTCATTGACTCTGCTTGACAGAGGGACAGTTAATTAATCAATGGGGCAGTGAAAGCCGACACACTCTGGCTAGGCTTATAAATGCCCTCGGGCAGATAGCCTAGTACCTACCTATGAACCTATGAGCATGTTAACTGGGGCATTGCACTCGATTATTGGCCTAATGAGGGAAGAGTAGAGGGAGACAATGACCTCTTTCTTTCTGGATGCAAAACCCTTAGTAATGAGATGTGCCACATAGAAAGACTTTCTGACCACAGTGGCAATGTGGTGGTCAAAAGAGAGGTTGCTGTCAACCTGTGTTCCTAGATCTCTTATAACACCTATTGTGTTCAGTGGACTACCATTGATGTGGTAATTCATGGGAACTGGGTTTTTCCCAAGGGGGGATGACAACACATTTTTTGGCATTGAGCTTAAGGCCATGGTTCTGGCACCAGTCATTGGTCTCATTGAGGCCTTTCTGTAGGATTGCAACATCACTTGGGGAGTTAATAATAGCTCCCAACTTGCAATCGTCTGTGAACTTTGTCATCCAGAGTCCCTTTGTGTTTGCCTGGACTTCAGAGATGTAGATACCAAACAGGAGAGGACCCAGGACCAAACTCTATGGGACTACACTTGTGACTGGTCAACAGTCTGACTTGGAGTCAGCTACTTTCACACTGTGGGTTCTAACTGTGAGCCAGTTTGCAACCCACCTAGTGATATAGGGGTTGATGCCTACCTTAATGAGTTTTTCTATGATTCCTGAGTGGGGAATAGTATCAAAGGCCTTGGCCAGATCGAGGTAGGCTAAATGAACCACCTTGCCTTCATCTACAGCTCTAGTGACTGATTCAAAGAAGTCGACCAAGTTAAGCAAGCATTATCTCCCCTTCACAAAACCGAAGTGTGTAGGATCCAGAGTTTGGAGATTCCCTATATCCTTGTTTATTAGGTCCATGATGATGTGTTCCATAGCTTTGCATATCAGACTCATCAGGTTAATGGGGCAATAGTTCCCGGGGTCTGTAGTCGCTCCTCCTTTGTGGAGAGAGATGACTGTAACAGTGTGCCATTCGGTAGGGGCAAAGCCTGAGGTGAGGCTGTGATTCAACAGGTCACACAGGTGAGGTGCCATTTCACTCTGTAGTTCATGTAGAACACAGCTGGGGATATTGTCAGGTCCCATAGAAGCTGTATTCTTGGCCTTGGACAGTGCTGTTTTAACCTGTGCAGCAGTAATACTGGGTGCCTGGCAATCTACTGGTATTGTGATTGGTCCTTTGGGGGGAGAGGGGTAAAGTTGGCATTGAATCTGTTGGCCAGTATATTGGCAATATCTGTTGGCTCAGTATAGGAGGTACCATTGTGCAGTAGCTCAGAGCAAATCTGGGTATTGCCGTGGAGATTCTTTACATAACTATAGAAGGCCTTGTGGTTGTCTTTACTATCTGCTGCAATTCTGTTTTCATAGCTAGCTTTAGAGGATTTGATGAGGAATCTCAACTTTTTGTTGAGGCTGATAAGGGAGTTTTTCCAGTCTTGGGACTTTACCTTATTCCGCATCAGTTTCCTCCTTCTGTTGTAGAGTTTGTTTATGGCAGGAGACCACCAGATTGGCTTCTTTTTTTTTTTGAGGAGAGTGTCTTGGTTCTATTGGGTATTGCGAGATCTATGCATTTGTGTACATGTTCGTCCAGTGCATTGCTGTATGATTCAGCAGTCATGCAACTAGTGTCCATTTCCACGGGTGCCGTGAAGTTAGCCACCTCTGTTTTTAGGACCCCGAAGTTAGCTTTGGAGAAGTTTTTCATTTTGGTTACCTTTGTGGGGGGTGGGGTGGGAGGGACATGGATTTCCAAGGTGATGAGTTTGTGGTCAGATCTAACCAGGTAGGAGTTGACTATTGGTGTAGAACAATGGTCGTCCATGTTAGTAATGGTCAGGGCAAAGATGTTGCTACCTCTAGTGGGGGTAAGAACGAGCTGGTCCAGGGCATTGAATTAATGAATTCCAGAAAGCATTGGGCAAGTGTATTGGTACATGAGTAGTTTCCCAGTTAATGGAGGGGTAGTTGAAGTTGCTCAGTATGAGAGTGTTAGGTTGGACCCTAATATTCTCCAGGGTGCTTAGGAATGTGGAGTGTGAGTCTTGAGATATGGCTAGGGACCTATAGCAGGCTACGCCTGAATCGCTTTCTTCCTCAGTGTTAGCTGCACCTGAAGTATCTCAGATGCATTTTGTTGGGCTACCAGCCTGGAGGTGTGCACATTCTTTCCAAGTTCTGGGGCCGAAATGTGTGGAATGAGTTATAGCCTGGTAATGCAGAGGTGCTTTTTGCTGCCTTGAACCAGGTCTCTGTTGCAGCACAAATGTCGATGTTCTCCATTTTAAGGAGTGCTTTGAGCAAGTGCATTTTGAGATTTGAAACACCACCTAAAAAAGGCACTATAGGGGTGGCAAGAGTCTCAGCCAGTATCCAATTATACTGAGTAAAATCAATACTAATATAAATGGTAGAGTGTAACCAAAGCAGCAAGTCTTTTCAGAGTGGCCAAGGAGTCACTAAAATAAGCACAAGTACTCTCAAGACATTAAAATATTCTCTAAAAGACCAGCCACAATGAAAGGTATAAAAGCATTTAATAATAAATAATAAAATAGAAAACATGAGAATAATAAATATCTAGGTACAATAAACACCAGAGTTTCAATCACAGGAGAAATAAAGGTAACACACTTGGACAGATTCATACAGATGCAGAAAAACAATACTTAACTAATCTCACTGTATTTCCTGACTGTCTAAAGAATAACTGTTCCCTAGCTAACTTAATTAATGCAACAAGACAAGATTAGATGCTGAGAGGCTTACTTCCACAAGGCAAGGTGATGAGCTTCTAACTAACACTAAATTGAACTAATTGAACTGACTGTGATAACTGTCATAGATTTTTATATTAGGTTCCAAATAAAACAAAACAAAACAAACTGCTATGATAGTGCCATCTTTTCAGTGCTGGTTATGGAATGACATCACATTTGATCACCTGACTCTACAACACTACATGCACTGAGCTTTGCTAAGATCTGTTGCAGTATCTGAAAGCTATAGAACAAATTCTACTATTCCCTTCCATGACTCTTTCTTAAAATGTAAACATTTAATCAGTTATAATAACACTGTTGATACATTTTTAACATAAGCATCTGTACAAGTCAGTGTGACAGTCAAATGACACAATACTACCTACAAAACTCCAGCCACACATGCACTGCCCCATTCTCCCTGGCACAAATGGCAACACCCCACATTGTCACATCTCTCACCCCTTCGAGGACTCAAGCTAAGTTTTTAAGTGACCCTAGAAAAACATTGCTTGAGAGAAATGGGCCTGTCTGGGAACATATTAACCTATACACTGTCTTGAGAGTCCATCTGAATTGGCATTGCTGACTCCACTAAAGTGCTGTACTGTCATGTTATATGCCTGCAACCCTAGGCTCCACCTTAATAACCTGACATTTTGCTGGCTGAGTCTATGCAGCCATGTTAAGGGATTGTGGTCTGTAACCACGGTGAATTTCCTTCCATACAGATAAAGCTGACATTTCTACAGTATCCATATTATAGCTAGACATTCTTTTTCTACTCATGCCTAACATACTTCCCTGGGTTGGAGTCTATGGCTGAGATATACAACTGGGTGCTCTTATCCCTCTTAGGAAACGTGGCTGAGTACAGTCCCCACCCCATAGTTGGAAGCATCTAGCTGTACAAGAAATTCTTTGCTGTAGTTTGGACTGGCTAACACATGGGGTCCTACCAAAGCCCCATTAAGGTTTTGGAATACCTGTTCGCAATCTGGGGTCCACACTACCTTATCTGGCATGTTTTTCCTTGTTAGGTCTGTGAGAGGAGCAGCTATTGTCCTATAATTGTGAACAAACTTTCTGTAGTACTCCACTGTCCCCAAAATGCCCGCACCTGCTTTTTGGTAACAGGGGCAGGCCATGCCTGAATAGCTTCCACTTTGGCCGGTGCTGGTCTTATTTTACCACTCTATATCTCAGATAGGAGACCTCTGCCATACCCATCTGACACTTACTGGGCTTATGGTCAACATGTCCTTTGCAGTAAGCTCAGGACATCCTTGACATGCTGAAGCTTCATCATGTTAACATAGCACAATTTGTGCCCCTGCCTCCTGCCTAGCAGGTTTGCCATGTAATTAACATCACTGACCTCCCTTACCACTTTGAAGGGTTCCTCCCAAGCTTTCAGCAGCTTATTGTGTCTGACAGGAATGAGCACCATTAGACGCTATCCCACAGCATACTCTCGGGCTCAAGCATTCCTGTCATACAAGAACTTTTTCTGCTGTTAGACTCCTGCCAGGTTCTCCTGGGCCAAGCCCATGAGCTCCCTAAGCCATGTCCTGAGGTTTAAAACATACCAACAACAGATTCCTTGTGGGATTCACACTCAACCTCCCACTCATCATGAATCATATCTAAAGGTCCCCCTCACTCTATGCCCATACAGCAACTCAAAGGGTGAAAAACCTGTGGATTCCTGGGGTACCTCTCTGTATGAAAACAATAGTTGGGCAAATGTCTCTCCCACTCTCTCCTAAACTGGTCTGCAAATGCCCATACAATGGTCTTTAGTGTAGAGTTTAACCTCTCAGCAAGACCATTAGGCTGAGGGTAGTAGGGGGTGGTCTTCGGGTGCTTCATCCTACAATGCTTCCACAGATAAGTCAGGAGGTCTGACATGAAACTGGCACCTCTTTCAGTCAGTATTTTTCTCAAAAACCTACCCTGCTGAAAATCTCCAACAAAGCATTAGCTACCTTTTCCACCAGTGGAGGACAGAGCCACACAGAGGCCCCACAATCTCCATAGTTACCCTCTGAAATGGCTCTTCCATCACAGGCAAAGGTAACAATGGAGCTTTGACCTTGTCCCCCACCTTGCCTACCTTACCTACCTTTTGGCACTACATACAGGTCCTGCTGTACCCTGTTACTTTCTTTGCAATTCCAGGCCAATAAAAGTTCTGCATACTATGTCTCTTGATATGCTTAATGCCCATATAACCTGTAAAAGGAATATCATGGGCTATGGCTAGAAGTGCCATATGGTAGGCTCTAGGCACTACCAACTGATGTATTACCTCACCCTCTAGCCCTCCTTCAGAGGTCCATTTTCTATACTGTAACTTCTTGTTCCAGTATACAGAATCCTCTTTTTCCTTGAGCATCATGTGTCTCCTTAGCTACCTCCTTCAAGCCTCATAAGGTAGGGTCCGAAAGCTGAGACTGCCACAACTCTCCTTTGTGACCCTCCTAGCTCCCCTTCCACTGGAAGCCTAGTATCTACTGACAGCAGTGCCTCACTGTCAGCCTGGGTACTACCACTCACCTCCGTTCTTGCAGTCACCCTGTCCAGGGGAACATCAGTACGTACCAGCAGCTGTGGCTCACTTTTAGGCTGAGTGCTGAGGTTTTTTTTCCCTTTGCTAAATATTCTTTTTTTTCTCTCCAATCTTAATCTTTGCAACTTAATTACTATTACAGTAAAGTGTGTGGCAATCTGACCAGTAGTGTTGATTATTCTGTGTGAGAGAATCCTTCAATGCTTTTTCTATATAGCATTATTGGCTGAAGCCAAAGGCTACTTTTTCATTGATTTGTTTAAATTCTTAGGTCAGTTGTACCATGTTGATCTGTGCATCATGCAGTGCTATGCACTCGATAGATGTAAATACATCTATTGAAGCTTTACTCCCAGCAACCCTATTCATAGCCACATGCTACCTCTTTAAATAGGACCAGAACAAGTAGCTGTAGACTGTTTTTGCCTTAGCAGGGAATGACCAGTAGTTACATTTTATACTAAATACATTTTACCATACTCAGTAATTTATAATATCAGTACTCATAAGAGTTTATCAAGAAAAAAATTATATTTTGTACTCATAACAATTCATTAAAGAGAAACAGGTGTTCAGCAAACCAAATATCATACAAATAAGTCTTATATCACTAATTTTCTACACTCTTGCACCAAATGAAAGTTCACCTACCTTGTCTTTCCTCCACTGACATTCTTATAACTACTATGTACCCCATTGCAAACTACCTGTAAGAGATGCAAATATTTTACTAAGATGGAGGCATCACCCCCCCCACCCACACACACACACAAATGCATGCACATGCACACACACACTACCGAAATCCATTTAAATTTATTATACACTGAAGCTGTAAAAAAGACATTTGCCTAAGCCTTCATGGTCAAAGAAAACTAGCTTACAGCAGAAATTAATAAAAAAGTACAACACATACCATCATATTCATAACTGAGTCATTAGAAAAAAAATAAATAAAACTCATCCCAAACCAAGTGTCTCTATTACTAAAACTGTACTAGTGATTGCTGACTCCACAGTAAGACACAGAGACTGTACTCTCATAACTTTTGACGAAAATAGGGTGACAGTGAATTGTCTTTCAGGTGCCAAGATCTCAGATACCTTAAGGGCCCTCAAGACCTTTAAGACAAACAGATATGATTAAGACATGCTGAGTTTACATATGGGTGTAAATGACCTTGTACACAAACACCTAAGATATATGCAGAGAGACATTTTGAAGCTCTCCATGCATGTCGCAAATGCAAAAAAGACTGATATTGAGAGGACTCTTACCTTCATCAATAATGACTCTGAGCTACAAGGAAAAGTTGATTGAGTTTAACAACTGGCTAAATAGCTGGCTTTATTTGAGGTAAGATCTAGTATGAGTCAGCATGGGGAGAACTGCTACACAGCCCCACTTGATTTGTCATGGACAGCTTGAACCCCTCACTCCAGGGCTTCTGCATACAGATTTAAGTCTGCTGCCCTCTGTGATGATAGGCAATACTGCCAGCCATGCCAGGAGAAATAGGGCAGTGGATTTGTAACATATGTCAGCACAGCTATCTGGAATTTTGTAAATAATTTTTTGTCATTTGTATATCAAACTGATTTGTACAGATGCTTATGCTGAAAATGTATTCATGAAGTTTGCTTGTGTTAAAATGTATCAACAGTGTGCCCTGCTGGAAAGAAAAGAGATGTGTATGCATTACTGTAACTGTTTAAATGTATATCTTTTTTTACAGAGGACTGGAAGCAATGAGGTTAATTGTAATCTTCAAAATATATCTGAAATTAAATTACTTAATGGGTTAAGCCATAAAGATGTTATCCAACAGTTTTGCATGGAGCCAGATATGCAATGTCTGTGCTAGTGAATAGGTTGTAGCTCCTGTAGAAACAGTGGAAGATTTTATGGTTTTATGACTTCCAGCAGCTGCACCACATCTGAGCAAAGCTTTATCTGTGTATATGGTAACATGTATATGCTAAAATCCTGTCAGCTTCTAGTGTTGGTGAGTGCGGGAACCAGAAGTCAGATGACCAGATGTATGTGATGTCATTCTGTACAGAAATAATGTTTTAATATTAGAGGAGACTGAAGTCTCACGGGCAGTCTGTTCTTGGAAACCAGACTAGAAAGACCCTCGCCCACTTCATCTTGCCTTGCAGTAGTAAGTAACTTAACTAGGGAACAGTAATTCTTTTAGATTAGTCAGGAAAATGTAGTGAAATTAAAAATACTGCTTTTCTATAACTGTGAATTTTTCCATTGGTGTTATTTTTAAAATATTCTTGGACTGAAACTCTGGTGTTTACTGTAAATAGATAGTATTTTCATTTTATTTTATTATTTACTATTAAATATATTTATACTTTTTATTGTGGGTGGTACTTTTTAGAAAATATTTAAGCTTTGAGAGTATTTGCACATATTGATTTGGTGATAACTGTGGCCCCTACTGAAATCCTTGCTGTTTGGTCAACGTTACCATTTGTATTAATGTGGATTTCACTCAGTATAATTGGGTACCCTTGTAAGAGCATTATAATAACTGACTGGTGGCAGTGAATCTACCTTATCATCTGGGCAAAGTTGGTAGAGTGGGTAATCTGTGCCAGCCTTTCCCAGGTGTGTGTGTGTGTGTGTGTGTGTGTGTGTGTGTGTGTGTGTGTGTGTGTGTGTGTGTGTGTGAAAATTAAATCTCAAAGATTGTATGTGTCAACTACTTAGAGTGAGAACACAAAGACCTGGTTTTACAGAGGGGGTGCTAGAGGACTTTGCTTGGATACTCGGATGAGGACGTAACCCTACAGCTGTGCCAGTGGGGAGTCTTACTGGGGAACTGAAGGGAGACAGATATTCAGAAATCCAGACCCCAGGCTGATTGTGTTCCCCATGTGCTCTTAAAGGAAATTGTGCTTGATGCAGAGAGGTCTGCATCTGGAAATTCTGAGTATATCCATTTGTATTCCAAGTGAACATCCCTCACCAGTGTCAGTGGTGAGGATTCAGGCTCCTTGAATACTGGTCCAGCATGGGGATGTCAAACCCGCATAGTACCTCTTTAGGCAGAGTGCAGCTAATGGATATTTCAACCTAAGAAAGCATAATAAACAAGCACTGGACAATATCAGTATGACTTTGTTCAAGGCTAGGAGTCTGATTAATAAATTGTCTATCCTTGAAGCTCTCCCACATTTACATTCATGTGTATATTATTGCTGAAACCTGATTCAAAAGTATAGAAAGCAACCCCCTCATACCACGGTTTTGCACCTACCATGTCTTTAGACACAACAGGAACTGTGGTGCTATGTCCATATTTAGAAAAGACAAAATTATCTGAAAACATATTCTCAGAGGCTCACAAACTGAACTTATTGAGACTCAGTTCACTTTAAATAAAAGCAACCACAAGATTATAGCATGTTATAGGATCCCCCTCAATGACTCCAGAAAAACTTGTCCATTTCTTAAATTCATTGAAAGAACTTCAAAGTCACAAAAACACCATCATTCTGTGAGACATTATCTTCCTGTTGATAAGCTATGAATCCTATACCTCAGGTTTAGGCTGTGCAGAAACATTCCCTGATTTCATAAACATGAATTCCCTGGATCAAATAGCCTACTGGAAGACAAAATGTTCTTTACCTGGTTCTTACAAATATAGCAAATGTATGTACCATACCACTGGTTTACCCTTCCCCAGTGAAGTCTGGCCACAGATAGGTAACCCTGTCTATTAAAATCCCTAAACTAGCATATGCAAATATCACAGTACTTGTCTTCAAGCTTATAAACTTCCTAAAATTCTATGATGAAATTTCAAAGTTCAAATATAACTGCAACCCACAACATATTGACTTATCCAAATACGGTGTATACCCCCCTATTAAATTAAATATATCTGTCAGTCCCTAGCAGAAATAAACAAATTGGTTGGTAAGATCAAGCCATCCTAGTGGTCAATGTCCATAAATAAACAATACAGTAAAAGAAAAAAAGTTCATTAAAATATATAGCAAAATTAAAGACCCACAAGATATGGTCAACATCTGGGGTTTTCCAAGGTACTGAAAAATGCCATCTGGAAAACAAAGGCTTCCTATGAACATAGGCTGGCATTAGAAATTAAGTATAATTACAGATCCATCATTACGAACACACAAATTGCTATGCGCTTATTCATAATGGCACAACCTTCTCTGATCAAGAGGATACTGCAAATATATTACAAACACATTCAGTGGACATTTCACTAAGAGACATCTATACAAAATCCGCCTACTCATAACTATCTCAAACCAGCTATCATTAGAATAGAACCCTTCTTAAAAGTCTCCAGAACATACCTCTATGAGGCCTGATAACCTAACAAGTTACCTTCTGAACAACAGTAAAAATATACTAGTGGACTTTCTCCTAAAATTATTGAACTTGAGATTTTTCACTGGATTTGTCTCCAGGGTATGGTACACAGCATTTGTAAAGCCCCTTCAAAATAGAGGCCTGACCACATATCCTGTAAATGACAGATCCATCAGCCTGACAAGTTTCATCTTCAAGGCCATGGAATGAGTCATGACTGGCCTGATAAAGTACAATATAGAAATCTTATAAGACTTGATCCCCATCAGTTTGACTTTGTTAATGATAGATACTATCTAATGAATCTGGTGAATTTTTGAGCAGGTAGATCAAGCTATGTACAGTGGCTATACTGTCCTTACAGCATACCTTGTACCACATGCCAGCATTTTCAACAAGCTAAACGCTGTCCAAACTGATCCTTCTGCAGCCAGATGGAAATATAATTGGCCAAGGGAGATAACCCAAACTGTGAGGGTGGCAGGCACATCCTCAAAGGGCATGAAGATAACCAGTGAGGTCCCACAGGGATCACTGCTAGGACCTCTACTACTAAGCATATACTTCCCTGATCTCCATATCAAAAATGGAGAACTCTGGTTAACCAAGTTTGCAGATGATTGCAGATGAGTGTTATGCTCATATCCCCTTCTTATATACAGAAGATTCAAAGTGAACTGATGCTTTAAAAATGCTAACAAATACAATATTGTTGCACTTGATAAACACATCCTCCAACAGCGTATAGTATAGAAGATATCCAACTCCAAAATGAAGATGCTGAGAAATACCTTATCACAAGGTAGATAATTCCCTATCCTTTGATGTTCATGTTAGAACTGTACTCAAGAAATTATTCTGTCTAGACCAGCTGACTACAAAGAGTATTCCTGCTGAATCTAGGGAAGTCCTTAACTCATTGTATTCTGTACTGATCACTCCCATTATTGAATACTATGTTGCCTTTTAGGATGTATCTTTCAAGACATATGAACCAGTTGAAGATGCCCCAAAGGTTCCCGAATACAATATTTCCTTTTAGGATGTATCTTTCAAGACATATGAACCAGTTGAAGATGCCCCAAAGGTTCCTGAATGCAATATTTCCTTTTAGGATGTATCTTTCAAGACATATGAACCAGTTGAAGATGCCCCAAAGGTTCCTGAATACAATATTTCCTTTTAGGATGTATCTTTCAGGACATATGAACCAATTGAAGATGCCCCAAAGGTTCCCGAATACAATATTTCCTTTTAGGATGTATCTTTCAAGACATAAGAACCAGTTGGAGATACCCCAAAGGTTTCTGACAAAAAAGATCATGGGTCTAAAAAAATAAACTAACAAGAAAGGCTGGAGGTATTTTCCCTGTATTCAGTGTCCAGTAGACTCCTTTGTGGTGATCTGTTGTTTATTTTTCATACCATTAGGGATTTGGCAATCCAAGACCTCTTATTTCTACACAAATCAAACAGTCTAGTGAGATCCAAGACCAGAGTTCTGAATCTTTTTCGGCAAATAAACAAATCACAGTAGAGAGACAGACAAACGGTAGGCAAATGTAGACTGAAGGAATCAAACCATGGACTACAAGATGAAGATCATTAACAATTTCTAAACTTAATCCTTTACACTAAAATGTCAGAAAGTATATATTATGTAGGAACTCAGGCTGAAGAATAAGGTAATTCAGAAAGTGAAGAAATAACCAAAGGATAAACATAACAAATGAACTAGAAGAATTTAAGAGGTATGTGGGCATAGAGCCTTATTAAGCAATGAAAATTCTAAAACTATATCAGCTGTTCGGAAAGCTACAAGTATATGCAGCCAAATGAAAAACATATTTAATATGCTAATGCTGATTTCTGTGCACTGGACATCACAGAGATAATGAGAACTATATTGCCTCATAACATAACACAACAATATATCATTATGAACAGCACTGAGTAAATGTGTTTTGAAAATGACTGGTATTAACATTTACTGACATTTTCATGAGGTCATCTTGGAGAACGTTCATGGATGGGTTAGGTTACCATGATTTATCTCAGAATACTAAAGTCAGTTTGCCCTTATTTATAAGATCAAAATGTAATAAATGTCAAGGAAATAGAGTTAGGCAAAGATCATGGGCACAAAGATGAACTGCAAAAGGAAAGTAACATAGAAGTTATGTATCTAGCATTTTTTGCATTACTCATGCATTTCACAAAACAAGAAAAAAAAAAAAGATAAAACTACCTAGTGAAATATTAGCACTTCTCTTATTAAACTCTTAACTGTGAATGCTGGAATACAGTTATTTAATGTCAGTATCATTTTCATTATTCAAAAAATGATCAAATACACACACACACACACACACACACACACACACACACACACACACACACACACATATATGGGAGCCGTTTATAATCTCGAAATACTGAAATGTCGAATTTCAGTATCTCAAGATTATAAACCCAAATGTTTAAAATAGCGAAAGTTCATAAATGCGAATTCGAATATCTCGAATTCGCTGTTATGGCCTTACGCTATGTGATATCCAGGATTGTGTGTTTATGGTGCATGGTGCCATGTGTGGATCTAGGTGCTTTGTCAGGTCAGTGAGTGTTTTGTAAGGGATTTGAGTGGGGGGTTAGAGTGTGTTTGAGTGTGCTGATAAGTCTGATGTGTGTGTGAGGGACTGGAGAATGTGTTTGTGTGAGTTTGCTTTTGTTTCCTGTTTGTGCGAACTCTGAGTTAGCATATATAAGTGGGGGTGTGGGGTGCAGCCCCCCTGCTTATGTGTGTATGAGTTGTATGTGTGTAGTTTTTGTTTGTTTATTTTGTGATGTGGGTGTTTTGGTGTATGTACTGTGTAGTGTATGCAGTTTGCTCGGTGTTTTGAATTTCGCGGTTTTGGGCTTGGGGTTTTTTAGTTTCGGTATCTTGTGGATTCGGTTTCATAGTTTCAAAATACTGAAATTCGATGTTTCAGTATTTCAAGATTATGAAGTGAATCCATATATATATATATATATATATGTATATATATATATATATATATATATATATATATATATATATATATATATATATATATATATATATATATATATCTATATATATATATATCCACACAGATAGATATAGATATAGATATGGAAATATGAAACTATAGAAGAAGCAACACCACAATGTTTGGTTATAAGTTTGCTTCTTATGTTACAATTGCTCAAAAAGCCCAAAATGTAAAAAGACAAACCTTATTCAGAAAAACAGAGAACGATGCATTAGTTGACAACAGAAAGTCTAGAGAAAGCTATTAAACAAGGCAGGTGAAAATATAAGGAGGAAGGAAGGAAGGAATAAAGCACTCCTTGAAACATAGCTAGTATGTTTTCTGTAATGGACTTGACATTCCTTTGCTATCTCATTTTTTCCTTAATTGTCTGCTTATCTGTCTCACTAGCAAATTCTATAATTACGGTACTAGTGCTAATTATGAAGGGAGACAGTGTCCATTAGTTGATATTCACACTGCATTAACAAGAAGTCATTGCATCTGATACAATACAGTGGAATTTGTAGTTTGCCTAACATTATGTTGTACATTCCATGCAAGGGGCAAAATGATACTTAGGGTTTCTGGATATATAGTAGTAAGTCTGAAGGTAAGGAACAAAGCAGGCGGTAAATTGGGGACATTCCAGTCCACATACCTTATATATAATGTAGCCAAAAAGAAAAGGGAAAAAATGATGTACAAATAGTTCTAAGCATAGCTATCGGCTGTGTAAAATTAGTGAGAAGGGACCAAATAATGGTACAAAAATAACTGGATTTCATGATATACTGAGAAAATATATGACTATATCTACCAGTTTTGACCTGACTAAAAAAATGTCAATAGGATTTACCTGCATTAACATCAATAAATGTATTTATTTGTTTGTTTCTTTGGTTGGTTGGTTATTTATTCATTCATTAAATTGTTTGGTTGATTTCCTGTTTAACTATTTAAATAGACAGCTCCAGGGACCTTTTTCAAACATAACCCAGGCCACTGATATACACAAAATCCAAAAATAAGTATCAACCCCCCCCCCCCCAAAAAAAAAAAAAAAATTTATGCAGGGGAAAGCCCCACCCAACCCCCCCTACTAGATATGTATACCAAGACAGAGATAAAAACAGTAGGAAAGGAAAAAAGTCCCACTCCCCACTACATCATGATCTTGCTCACAGAGAAGCCAGCATTAAGAAAATTCAGTCTCTCTTATGCTGGCAGAAGGATTTTTTACATTTTGAACATTCGCCTCTATAACTATAATTATATATATGTTCATAGGTTAATAGGTTGGTACTAGGCTATTGGCCCTTGGGCCTATACAAGCCTAGCCATAACAATTCCCTGGCTATTTCTTCCCACAGTATTTACTTCCCTGGACCCCTGTCTAGCAGGGTGACTGATGTGACCCGGGGTGAATTTCCTATCTCCCATCCAATCATCAAGGTTCCTTTTGAAGAGGTCCAAAGAGGTGCTCTGCTTGACATGTATGGGCAGTCTATTCCAGAGTCTGGGGAGTCTCTGGGTCAGGAACATATCAATCCAGCATGTCTTGTTCATTGTGATGACAAGGTTTAGATCCCTGGAGTGTGTATCTCTGAGGGATTGGGATATATTTAAGTGTAGCATGTCCAACAGCTATGGGTTTGACATGGCCTTGTATGTTAACCAGAGATCGCCTCTGAGTAGACGATATGCAACAGATTATATGTGGATTTTTTTTGATGGTCAGCGTAGGGCATCTGCTTTAGGCCTGTGATTCTTTTAGTGAGGTATTTCTGTGGCCTTTCCAGTTATTGCAGATGTCTTGAGAGGTACATACCAAACAGGACATTGTATTCTATAATGGGTCTAATGAGGGCTGAGTACAGTGGGACAATGATCTCCTTTTTTCTGGATGAAAAGCCCTTAGTGATGAGGTGTGCCACATAGAAGGATTTCCTGACTGTTGTGGTGATGTGGTTATCGAAGGTGAGACCACTGTCTACCTGTGTCTCTAAGTCTCCTATCACACTTTAAAATACCTTCGGCGACACCAATAAGCGTAATGCTGCTGTTAAGTAGAATGAAACGCTGGACACCCTTCAATAATCCACTGGAACGCAAGTAGGCTTACAATCCTTTAATGGACAAACGCAAAACTACACCAAAAAACACGGCAAACACGTAAAGCACTTCCTGTAAGAACAGAAAGGCTCACACTTGACAACGTGAATACATGAAAGACTGTGCACACCAGCAAATAAAAACTAATAACCACGAACTGTAACAGTTGTTTAGCGCTTTCAGCCAAAACTAATGGCCTTCTTCAGAACTGAAAGAAGTGTAATGGCTCATTCAATTTATAAACATTTTGGCGCCACAGAAGCAGTTAAAGAATTTTTTAAAGATACACACCATCTAAAATAACCAGATAAAAACTATAACTCTATTCCTGTCAAGAAAGTCTGTGAGTGGTACGAATCTCAGAGAATCGAGATTGTAGTCACATATATTTCATCTCAGTGGTACAGTGGTAAAAATTATAGGATTAAGATGAAAAATAAGGCATAATAGAATCTGGCATTACCAATTGCTAATTATATATGGTATAAATACCCATATACAGATGTAGAGAGAAATATATTGAAATATGAATAATATGTATAATTAGTACAAGAATATATATATATTTCGCTAATACTATATAAAAAATATATAAAAATATATATCTATAACATATTTATATATACACAACAATATAACATAGTCTAAAATAGTCTAAAATATTCTAAAATACACTACTAATAAATATGTGCAAATATATACTTATAATAAGTTAAATTGATATATATTATAAATAGAGATGATATATATTGTATAATATGTTATATGTTAAAAGCATGGACAAAATGGTAAGGTTAAAATTATAAAAAATATATAAATATAAAAAACTAGTGAGTAGTGGAGAGATTATAGGTGTTATACTGTGAAATAAGAGAGTGAATCTAACAGTAAGGGGAATATCTCTACCCTAAATATGACGTACGTATAAGAACTTATTCATACTTGACAAGGATAAATGATTGTAAAAAGAAACAGTGTACCTATGTGGACATATATTACGATATATAAAACAAGGATATGTAAAAATATATTGTAAAATACTATGACATGATATTATCAAATGAGTAAAAATCTAATAAATACCCTTAAAAAACTATCTATCAATATCACACTAACTAAAAACTGTTATGAAGGAGTCAATCTGACTAAAACATGACATGGTTAAAACACATAATTCTCACTTCAATTAATATTTTCGACCTTCCCTGTATTCCCATCTAAATATTTTCAGTATATCCGATACTATTCCAGGTTCTTAGACGATATTTATATTATTTGGCAGGCCTCTGACACACTCCTAGTTGAATTTATGGAATTCATAGCAGATAGTAGCTCCTTTTTGAAATTCACTTATTCTTATGATGTATATGGATTACCATACTTAGACACTTATATAGTGAATGACAAAGGGAAGGTACAATCCAGGATTCATAGAAAACAGACATTTTCTAACAATTATTTAGATTATTCCAGTTATCATCCCCCTAAGGTAAAATATAATGTTTTTAAAGGACAAATCATTCGTGCTGTACGAATGGTTTCTGAAGATGATGAATTACACAAAGAATTGAACTTAATTCAGGGATTTTTTATGGAAAGAGGATACCCCTCTGGCATGATGGAAGAAGTAGTTTCATATGTCATTAGTCAGAGAGGTAGTAAATATAAATCTCTACTTGGATCAGGTGAGGTGACGAACAATCCCATAATAAGTTCCAATGGTGTCAATCCTAGTTTTCAACGGGCATGTATCATACCATATTGTGTAGGAAGTGATCACATTAAAGCAATTATAAGCAAATTTTGGTATTTGATCAGCACCGAACAGACCTTAGTTAACATTTTAGGTTCTAAACCACGATTTATTCATAGAATGGGAACTAATATGAAGAAACTATTTGAACAACAGCATAATATTAAATATTTGGGTTATAGTAATCAAAGAAATACTGTTAGCAACAAATGTGGATTTTGTAATTACTGTAAGTATATGTCTAGTGCAACGAAGATACATCTTCATAATGGTCATAAAAGTATTATTGTTAGTAAATCAGGAAATTGCAACACGAAACAGGTCATCTATCTTGCAAAGTGTGACATGTGTCCTGCATTTTATGTAGGTCGAACTGAACGAAATTTAAGAAAACGTATTTATGACCATATTTACAGCATTAAGACCAAAGATATACACAATGCCCTTTATCGACATATACAGACATTGGGAAGTGAACATACTTTTAAGTTTTTTATATTAGACGTCATATATAATGATCCAAGGGGTGGCAATTTTAAAAGCCTCATTGCTTTTAAAGAAACGTGGTGGCAATTATATCTCGATGCCACAAATCCACCAGGTCTGAATGAATGTATTTCTGTTAGATCTTTATTATTATAGTACCTATGTTTGATATCAATACAGGGAAGGTCGAAAATATTAATTGAAGTGAGAATTATGTGTTTTAACCATGTCATGTTTTAGTCAGATTGACTCCTTCATAACAGTTTTTAGTTAGTGTGATATTGATAGATAGTTTTTTAAGGGTATTATTAGATTTTTACTCATTTGATAATATCATGTCATAGTATTTTACAATATATTTTTACATATCCTTGTTTTATATATCGTAATATATGTCCACATAGGTACACTGTTTCTTTTTACAATCATTTATCCTTGTCAAGTATGAATAAGTTCTTATACGTACGTCATATTTAGGGTAGAGATATTCCCCTTACTGTTAGATTCACTCTCTTATTTCACAGTATAACACCTATAATCTCTCCACTACTCACTAGTTTTTTATTTTTATATTTATATTTATATATTTTTTATAATTTTAACCTTACCATTTTGTCCATGCTTTTAACATATAACATATTATACAATATATATCATCTCTATTTATAATATATATCAATTTAACTTATTATAAGTATATATTTGCACATATTTATTAGTAGTGTATTTTAGAATATTTTAGACTATTTTAGACTATGTTATATTGTTGTGTATATATAAATATGTTATAGATATATATTTTATATATTTTTATATAGTATTAGCGAAATATATATATATTCTTGTACTAATTATACATATTATTCATATTTCAATATATTTCTCTCTACATCTGTATATGGGTATTTATACCATATATAATTAGCAATTGGTAATGCCAGATTCTATTATGCCTTATTTTTCATCTTAATCCTATAATTTTTACCACTGTACCACTGAGATGAAATATATGTGACTACAATCTCGATTCTCTGAGATTCGTACCACTCACAGACTTTCTTGACAGGAATAGAGTTATAGTTTTTATCTGGTTATTTTAGATGGTGTGTATCTTTAAAAAATTCTTTAACTGCTTCTGTGGCGCCAAAATGTTTATAAATTGAATGAGCCATTACATTTTTTTCAGTTCTGAAGAAGGCCATTAGTTTTGGCTGAAAGCGCTAAACTATTGTTATAGTTTGTAGTTTTTAGTGTTTATTTGCTGGTGTGCACAGTCTTTCTTGTATTCACGTTGTCAAGTGTGAGCCTTTCTGTTTTTGCAGGAAGTGCTTTACGTGTTTGCTGTGTCTTTTGGTGTAGTTTTGCGTTTGTCCATTAAAGGATTGTAAGTCTTCTTGCGTTCCATTGGATTATTGAAGGGTGTCCAGCGTTTCATTCTACTTAACAGCAGCATTACGCTTATTGGTGTCGCCGAAGGTATTTTGTTGTGTTGGTTCAGCATTTTTTTACGATGTCCTATCACACTTTCTGTGTTTAGTGTACTGCCACCTATGTGGTAATTCACGGGTACATGTTTTTTCCCAAAGGGGATAAGTATACATTCCTTGGCATCGAGCTTGAGCCCATGGCTCTGGCACCAAGCATCTGTTTCTGTAAGGCCCTTTTGTAGAATATCCACATCTATATGTGTGTGTGTGTGTGTGTGTGTGTGTGTGTGTGTGTGTGTGTGTGTGTGTGTGTGTGTGTGCGTGCATGTGCGTGTGTGTGTGTGTGTGTGTGTGTGTGTGTGTGTGTGTGTGTGTGTGTGCGTGTGTGGGTGCGTGTGTGTGTGTGTGTGTGTGTGTGTGTGTGTGTGTGTGTGTGTGTGTGTGTGTGTTGTGCGGTTTGGCTTTATTGGCCTGATTGCACCAGGAAAGACTTAAAAAAGCAAAAAAAAAAAAAAAAGTAATGAACATTCAGAAGCCATGTAGCTGAAACTCTAGTAGATCCTTAAGGGGTCATTTGTATATATGCCATGGGTATCAACTACAGGAGGCTTAAGTTATTATACTGTGCAGAATTTAGCTTTGCTGCATTTCTCTTGGATTTATTTCTAAGTAGCTTATCTGTGTGATATTTTTTATCCTTTGGTATATATATATATATATATATATATATATATATATATATATATATATATATATATATATATACATATATATAGATCTATATAGTATGAAGTCAACAGTGAGAATATTATCTAGTTATGTAAAAAAGTCTACCAGTTATGACAGAGGATTAAGACAATGTCTGACAGCAAAGAGGGTTAGCTGCTTCTTAAGGTGCAGGGTTTGATTTCCTCAGCTTTCATTTGTCTATTGTGTGACCTTGTGCAAATCAGCTAATCACATACTGCTTTAGCAAATTTTGGCTAGGATCTTCAATGGTCTCTTGAACTGCGTGGTTAGTAACTAGCTATAAGTTATAAGAAAGAAAAACATTAACTAACACAACAACCAAGTAAGTAAAAAACTGAAGGAGTCGAGCGAGCACTGCAAGGATCCAGACACACAGCGCTTTTTATTCTATTAGTTAATATTGGAACTTCTTCAGAAATGCAAACCAACAACTCACTACACTAAAAACAAAAAATGAAAACCCCATAAAAAAGCATATTTTTTCAGGGACTAGAAATAACTTGTTACCAAGAACAGAAATAACATCAAACTACTTTATTCTCTGCAGAGAATAAAGTGGTTTGACGCTATTTCTGTTCTTGAGAATTAGTTATTTCCAGTCCCTGAAAAAGTGCAGTTTTGTGATATTTTTTTGTTTTGTTTTGATTTTGCTATTTCTGGTTTTACCTCTGACATTGGAACTTTTTTCTTTGTTTTAACTCACTACACTATTTAAAAAACAACTCAGAAGTCACGTGTAAAACCACCAATGAAAACAATGAAAATGAAGGTGTGTCACTGACATAACATTAAACCATTCATCTTCTTAAGGAACTCACTCATTACAAAATTTGTATAATACAAACTACTACAATGAAAATTAAAAAAAAATATATATATATATATATATATATATATATATATATATATTTATTTTTAAACTATAAAAATAAATTGAAAAAATAATTAATATCAATATCTTCTCATCTGCAAAAACATTTAATATTAATCATCTCATTAATACCATTGTATTTGTATTGTATTATACAAGTTTCGTAATGAGTGAGTTGCAGATGAATGGTTTACTGTTACGTCAGTGGCACACCTTCATTTTCACTGTTTTCATTGGTGGCTTTACACATGTGACTTGTGAGTTGTTTTTTAAATCATGCAGTGAGTCATTGGTTTGCATTTCTGAAGAAGTTCTGGTATTAATTACATAGAACAAAAGCACTAACTGTGTGTCTGGGTCCTTGCAATGCTTGCTCAACTCCTTCAGTTTTTTAGCTATGAGTTATAGTTGAACAGGAAATAGGAGTAGTAATATATACACTCCCACACATTTATCAGAGGGGAGAGAGATAATTGTAGTCTGAAATATTGCAACGAACAGTAGTACAAGTACTTAAATCCTGTGTTTTTGTGTGTGAGAGAAGGAGGACATTAAACTAAAACAAATGTATATCATAGAAAAGGCAGTAGAACAAATGTGCAGCCCTCAATGCAATTAAAACATGAAGAAAAAGTTTTCTTTTTGCTCTTACATTCATTTATCATACTCAAATGAACAAAGGGAGTAACAAGAAAAGGTCTGCAATTATCAAAATGAATGACTTCCATAAAATAAAAGACCTCAGGTAATTAACAAAGAGTGCTTTTATTACCAAGCTAAACTAAGTCAAGAAAATAATGGTTCCACTACTAAGAAAGTTGAGGAACTTGCCAATTGGAAGAAACCAATGTTAATAGGTTCATAGTTTCATGGGTTTATAGAAGGTTACTAGGCTAATGGCCCTAGAACCCTTAAAAGTCTAACCATATTTATCCCATATGTGCTCAAAGGAGGAATAAAGTAGGCCAGTAACAAAAGTCTGTATGAATCCTAAATGGTAGAAGCTAACATGGGATTAATTATGGAAGAGAAGTGTACAGTAGATGTGGAAAGTGGCCTGTCACTTGAGTAGCTATGAGACTAGAACTTGCTGGAAGGTAGATTACAGAGGCATTGGACAAGCTTGGGGAAAATGAACCTACTGTCAGTTCTACATGCTACGATATGAAAGGCAGCCTCTCAGCGAGGAAAAAGCTCCACAGGTATTTAACTTGAGTGACAGACCAAACCTCAGCAAAATAATAATAAAGTAAACAATTTAGCACATCACTGCAATAAATAAATGGTGCTGGGTCTGGGCTACAAATCAACTAAACACCATATGGAACAGACCAATCAAACATGATTGCAGGCCCAAACAATTCACTATGGAGAGGTGCCCCTCATTTTGTCTATATATACTTTTTTGTTAAAAACTTTATTAGAAATTTTTTTTCTCAAAAACAAGTAATAAATACTACAATATAATATTACTGTAATAAAAATGGCAAAAAAAATGAAATTACAAATAGGAACTATGTTTAAACTATATACAATATATACAAAGGCCTGAGAACAAAAAATAATAAAATGATAGCTCCATTTTTGTTAGAATTATTTTTTTTTTATTTTCCTCTTCATTAGGATCCTAAATATTAGAGACAGAATTCATTTGGAAAAAGTCAACAAGCGATATCAATTTGTCCAAGGATTATTTGTAAAGGAATTGGGATACATTCTCTGTTCTTTGACTTTAGCCTCTTTAAGTGTTGTTTCTTTTAAGAATGAAAGAAAATCTTCAAAAGAAGGCAATGTAGATTGTTTTCATTTCTTAGTGATACATTTCCTTGTTACAGTAAGAATAGTCCATAAAAAGCAAACCCTCATATCTACATTAAGTAAAATGATAAACTTAGATAATAAAAACATATCTGTAAATAAATGCAGTTTGGGACAAACTAAGTTGTCCCGGTCCCTTGAGTAAGGGAGTAAAGGGGTGTGGGGAGGGTATAGTGGTAGAAAGGAAGGTAAGGATTGTAGTTGGTTAGAATAGTGGGTTTGTGGTGGTGAAAGGGTTAAGGAAAGAGGAAGATGTAAAAGGAAGTGAGATAGGAGTAGGTGAGACTTCTGACAGTACTAAGGGTTTAAGATTAAAGGAAGTAGGCACATTTGGCGTGAGTTGGTGGAGTGACAACTAGCTTACGTCCACATGACCTGTAGGTATCGTGGATGAAGGTAGGCCTTGGATGGTGGGGAGAGAAGGGGTTAGGTGGTCTGGGTCAGTCCCTCCTTTGGTGTTTTCTAGAGGTTAATTTAAGGGGGGTGGGCTGGAGTCTGGGAATATAGTTTGAGCTTACTGGTAGGAAAGGGTGATAGAGTACTGTGTATGTGGGTGTGTGTGTGTGTATATGTGTGTGTGTGTGTGTGTGTGTGTGTGTGTGTGTGTGTGTGTGTGTGTGTGTGTGTGTGTGTGTGTGTGAATGGTTGCAAGGTGGACAACAAAAATAAATAAATCAATAATGTATATATATATATATATATATATATATATATATATATACATATATATATAAAATGAAGTGGATGGGAGTAGTGCTAGACTTACCTGTATGTGTTGAAGTTTTTTCTTTGCTCCCTGTCATCCGCCGGTCTCCTGGGGATTCATTGGGCCTTGTTTTGGTGGGACCATGTGGTCGAGTGACATCTGTGGGGGGTGGCTGGGTGTGTCCTTAGCTCCATCATGTGGTAGGCAGTCGGTGCCATGCGGTCGGGTTACATAAAAAAAAAAAAAGGAAGGCGTTCTCCTGGTGGTCGTGGTAGGCAAAGGGGGGGGTCCATCGGAGTAATCTGGTCCAAGTTAGGTTGGGGATTAGTGGTGGATCATCCTCTCATGCTCCCTGGTGGGTTCATGGGCTGGTTGTGTCTGTTTCTGGGGAAAATGTTCTCCCGGTTGTCGTGGTAGGTGGTAGCGTTGGGGTTTAGTGGCGGATCAACTCCTCAGGGGTCCATCATGCGTCCGGCTTCATTTTCGTTGGTGTTAGTGGTGGGTTTTCTGTTCGCGTTCCCTGGGGGGTTCATGGGTATCCATTTGTCTTCTCTGGTTTCCCTTCAGGATGGTGTTGTGGTCGTCTGGGTGTCCCTCCATCCTGGGACTCGGTGGTGGAATATCTTCTCCCTGGTGGGTTCGTGGGCCGCTCTGTCCATATTTGCTTTCCCTGTGGTTGTGGCATGCATTTGGGGGTCCATCATCTTCACCGGTGGTATAGTTGCGGTTGGCAGTTCATGCTCACTAGTGGGTTCGTGGGTGTTGGTCAGTCTTCTTCGGTCCTTCCGTCTTCAAGATGGCATCGTGGCCAATCGGGTGTCCCTCCTTCCTGGATTTCAGTGTTGTTGGTGGTGGTGAAATGGCTTCTCCATTCTCCCTGGTGGTGTAGTGGGTTGCTGCTGCTGTTCTTTCGGCTGTTAGGTCCTAGTGCCAGTTCGCGCATGCACACTGCGTTGATTAGCCATTACCTATATGGAGGATCGTGCTGGGAGGGAAGGTAAGTGTTTTTAGGCTTGTTTGTGTGAATGGTGATGGGATTGGGTGGCTGATTGATAGGGAGATAGTTAGAGGTACTTAATTAAGTAATTAATTATTTTTTATTTATTTTCTTTTTCATAGATACATAGGGGGAGGATATTGATAGGGGATATGCTAGGGTAGGATGGGGTACTAATGGTAGGAGGTGTGGCTGACAGGATGGGTGAAAGGTGACGGTGGGCAGGCAGGGGTAAGTTAAGGTGCGGGTGCAAGGCAATACTAGGGGTTGGAGGGGAGTAGGGTAGTCGGGCTTATAGAATAGTGCTAATACTTTGTTCTCTTTTACAGATGGCCAAATTATCAGAGCTAAGGCAGAGGTGGCAAGCAATTGTGGCCAAGCTGAGGAGCTGTTCCAGGAGGCGGCAACATCAGAGATGGTACAGGAACCCGAACAGACCCCAGGTCGGAAGAGGTGATGCACGGCGATGAGACCCCCAGCCGAGGGGAAAAACCAACAGGCATCGCAGCAGGTGATAGCAGTGAAGACACCGGTTCCCAACACATTGCAAGACAAAGGTGCAGGTAATGGTTTTATTATGGCAGCATTGTTGTGGGAGCTAGGGGTTGAGGATTCTGGGGTGGGGAGGGATGACGACTTGTCAGTTGGGGATCTCGGGGGTGGTGTGCAAGGGATAGAGGAGGCACAGAGTCAGCTAGCACAGGGTGCCAGGTACCCGGTGAGAGATGTGACGGGGGGGTGGTGGGTTCCGGGGACAGTTTGGGCTTGGGCTCGGAGGTAGGCTCTGATTTTGAGCTGCAGCCTGGGGACTGGTTGGCTACCCAATCATTGGGGCAGGGGACAGGAGCAGTTATTCTGACTCCGCACATTTCGGGTCCGGTTAAGGAAAAAATTTGGAAAGGGGAGTATATGGATTTGTTTGAGCTGATCGATGTGGAAGGGGTCCAACAGCTAGTTGAAGCAGAGTCCTCTAACAGTAAGGACTTGTTAGCAGCCTTAGAAGCATTGGGAAGGCAGAGGGTAGGTAAGCTTCGCCGCAGGACATGGGATAATTGGGTGGTTGGCTTTATTTATTTTATGGCACTGCAGCTGGAGAAGGACGGGTCCTTGGCTCTGCTGCTGCTAGGCTCTTTCCTTACCATTTGTGAGGTGCAGCGGTTAAGGCCGGGTAATGCGTGGCTCTGGTATGATCAGTGTTTCCACAAATGGAAGGCTGTGGGCCAGTCACTTCATTGGGAGGTGCGTCACCCAAGTCTATGGTTGGCTATGATGATGGATAGTTACTGGGGCTTTAACAGAAGGTTGAGTGGGCCAGAAACAATGGGTGTGTGTTGGTCATTTAATAGTGGCTCCTGTTCATGGGTGGGGTGCAAATTTGCCCATGTTTGTTCGAGATGTGGAGGGGGTCATTCGGCCACTAGCTGTGGTCGGCAGGATTTGTCCTGAAACTCCAATGTTATGGGTCGTGAGGGTGGTTTTTGTGGGCAAGGCATTCAGCCAGCCCGGGGGAGGGGCAATTTTCATGGGTCCCAGGTATTTGGACTCGGGTTCGTTAGAAGCAATAGAGGGAGGGGCGCCGTTCCCTATTAAGGTGGAGGTTCTCAGCAGTATGCTTCATTGGTTTCCTGGCTTGGCCATCAAAGAGGAGATAATACAGGGTTTTCAAGGAGGGTTTCCTATTAAGTCCACCGTGGGAAGGGGTGGGGAGGGTTGCAAGGCTTTACGATCTGTTCAAGATAAAGAGGACATTTTTGAGGCTTTACTGAAGAAAGAGAGTAGGGTGGGGTGGTTATTGGGTCCTGTTGACAGTCCGCCCTTTAGTGCTTACACGGTGTCGTCTTTGTGGTTGGTGCTGAAGAAGCGGGAAGGGGAATTCAGAGTGATACATCACTTGTCTTATCCAGAAAGGAATTCAGTAAATGATTTTATTGCAGAAGAGGAGGTTAGGGTGCATTAGGCTTCCTTAGATGATGCAGTGAAAGTGATTAGGGAATTTAGGGAGCCATGGTGGTTAAGGTCGACACTGAGTCGGCTTTTCGATTGTTGCCTATTAGGAATGAGGATTGGCCACTATTGGGGATGCGGGTAGCAGATAAGTCCTACTTTGATAAAGCTATGCCCATGGGTTGTTCCGTGGCATGTGCGACTTTTGAGAAGTTCAGTACAGTATTGCATTGGATTTGGCAGCAGTAAGTGGGGACTCAAAAGGCAGTGCATTATTTAGATGATTATTTGTTGGTGGGCGAAGGAAGGGTAGGAGCACAGGAGGGTTTGCGGGAGTTTACGACTATGTGTGAGGAGTTAGGAGTACCATTGGCTCAGCATAAGAGGGAGGGTCCAGCAAGGGCATTAGAATTTCTTGGATTAACAGTTGATACAGAGCAGGGACTGTTTTGTTTACCAGAGAATAAAATAAAGAGGCTTAGGTCGGTGATACATTCGGTGTTGGGTAAGGATAAGATTCGGGTTCATTCAGCTATGTAGTTGCTTGGGCTTTTGAATTTTGCCTGTCGAGCTGTACACCCATGGCAAGCTTTCTGCAGGTCACTGACATACTTGCTGAAAGGGAGTAGGAGCAAACACCATTGGGTTAGGGTAACCCAACTGGTGTGGGAGGACTTGGGGTTGTGGAATGGGTTTTTGCAACAATTTAATGGGATATCTTTTTGGCAGTCAAACTGGGTGGAGCAGGAGGAACTTCAGTTGTTTACAGACGCAGCTGGGTGTGCTGGCATGGGGGCCTATTTCAGGGGTCGGTGGTTTGCGGCTGAATGGCCTCGGGATTGGGAGGAGGTATGGAAGCGGGATGTAAATTGGTTTTGCAGAGCCTTCTAATAAATTTTTCTTTTACAGGAGTGCATGTGCCTGGCGTAGGAATGAGATTGCTGATAGCTTGTCCCGATTTCAGTCTCGCAAGTTTAGAGGGTTGGTTCCATAGGCGGAGGAGGTGCCAGAAATCCTGCCAGAGGAGGTGTGGAATCTTGGGTCGATGTAGCCCGGTGGTTGGTACGGCATTCCTGGGCGCCTTCTACAAGGAAGATGTATGGTAGGGCTCTTTCTGATTTTAATCAGTTTATTTTGCAGCTGCCAGAGGAGGAAGGGGTATGGTTGGAGGAATTGCTACTGCGATATGTAGCTCGTGCTTGGGGGTTAGGCAGGGCTTTCCAGACGGTTAAGGTGGATTTTCAGGATTTCACTAAGTCTTGAACATTAGGGCATATGTTGAGGGGTTGGGAGAGAATGGTGGTGGAACGTAAGGATATTCGATGGCCACTTATGAGGGTTATATTGAATGTTTTGTTGAAAGGGTTAGATTTGTTGCAAAAGGGGTCGATGGATTATTTTATGTGGGGTACGTTATGTACATGGTTATATTTTGGCGCTTTTCATATTTCGGAGTTGTTAGGCTTGTTATGTTGGAAGAATGTCATTATAGGTGAGGGCGAGGTTACTATTGCATTAAGGAGGAGTAAGACAGATCAATTGGGTAGGGGATGTGTGGTGGTGCTTAAAACTGACAAGAATCCTTGCATTTGTCCAGTAATGTGGGCAAAAGAATTTGTGAGGAGATGAAAGGGGAGTGTGTATCAGTTAATTTTTTTGTTCAGTGGATGGGAAGGTGGTGTCGAGTAGTAGATTCATACTTTTGGTGAGGAAGGTTTTACGTTGTATGGGATTTCCGGCAGAAAGGTTTGCAGCTCACTCGTTCAGGATAGGTAGGGCTTCAGATTTAGCTAGAGAGGGTAGTTCTATTGAATTGATTAAAAGAGTTGGAGGTAGCCTTCAAATGCATTTTTGTCTTATATTAGATAAGTTGTGGTCTGATTATTAATTTTTCTTCTTTTCTTTTAGGAAAGCACATTATCATCTTGGGGCATTCGTTCATCCACTAGGCAAGCGTGCTTTAGTTAGGGATGATGGGGTAAATTTGGGTTTAGCACATTTAGGGTGGTCAGTGTCCTGGCATGGTGTTAGGGGGCTTAGGTGGGACGGGTTTTTATATGAATTTGAGAGGGCTAAACTGAAGGTGGGTTGTCCTTGTATACTAGCCATTCATTTAGGGGGCAACAACTTGGGCATTGTTTCTAAAAAACAATTGGTGGACATTATGCTGTAAGATTTGATGAGATTACAGGCATTGTACCCGGGTATGGAAATTGTGTGGTCAGAGTTGGTTCCGCGTTTGTGTTGGAGGGCTGCATATAGTTATAAGGCGATTGAAAGGGTTATAAGGTGTGTTAATCAAAGGCTGGCTAGGCAATTAAGGATTTTGGGGATGCATACTATTGACCATAGAGATTGTGGGGATGGAGAGGAGTCTTGGTATTGAACAGATGGAGTACACCTTAATGACGTAGGTCTGGATCTTTTTAATTTGCATCTGAAACTCTTTTTGGAGGATATGATTGCGGCTAGAGTTTAGGAGGGGGAACAGCCTGGGATCAGGCTGGTGGCGGAGAAGAGGGACAGGATTGTCCTCTTCTGTTCCCCCTCTAAATAAGGTGGTTATTGGTTTATGGTTTGGTATGGTGGTGAGGTGAGTAGGTACGCTGCCTCTTTATGTGGGTGAGTAGATATGCTGCCCCAGTGAAGAAGGTATCAGGGTGAATTGTATGCTGCTTTGAGGTAAAGTTCGTCCAGGGTGAGTGGCGATGCTGCCCGGAGATTATCGTTGCTGAACAAGATAATTAATGTTGGTTTTTGTGTACATAGTTCATTGTATAATACAGTTTAATAGAAGGTTGTCAAATGTCTTTATGTGTGTAGTGTGGTCATTTAAAGGGGGGATGGGACAAATGCAGTTTTGGACAAACTAAGTTGTCCCGGTCCCTCAAGTAAGGGGGTAAAGGGGTGTGTGGAGGGTATAGTGGTAGAAAGGAAGGTAAGGATTGTAGTTGGTTAGGATAGTGGGTTTGTGGTGGTGAAAGGGTTAAGAAGAGAGGGAGATGTAAAAGGAAGTGAGGTAGGAGTAGGTGGGACTTCTGACAGTTCCAAGGGTTTGGGATTAAAGGAAGTAGGCACATTTGGCTTGAGTTGGTGGCCTTCCCATCCTCCTCTTTTATATATGGATGGAAGATGTGGGCAATTTGAGGCAGAGAAGAGGGACAGGATAGTCCTCTTCTGTTCCCTCTCTAAATAAGGTGGTTATTGGTTTATGGTTTTATATGGTGGTGAGGTGAGTAGGTACGCTGCCTCTTTATATGGGTGAGTAGGTATGCTGCCCCGGGGGAGAAGGTATCAGGGTGAGTTGGTACGCTGCCTTGAGGTAAAGTTCATCCAGGGTGAGTGGTGACGCTGCCTGGAGATCATAATTGCTGAAGAAGATAATTAATGTTGGTTTTTGTGTACATAGTTTATTGTATAATACAATTTAATAAAGGTCGTCAAATGTCTTTATTTGCATAGTGTGGTAATTTAAAGGGGGGACGAGACAAATGCCTTTACATTTTAATGGCAGAAAGATCCCATGTTTGCTATTACACCTTCAGCTCATGTTACCATATTGCTTTATTATATTAGTATATGCATTGTAACTATTACTATTTTCTTACTTAAGTACCCTGATTTAAACAGGTGGCTTGTTGAATATTCTTATATGTTCAGAATCTTGCAGTAGAAAACCTACCAGGATACTAGAAAATGGTAGGTATTTACTATATCAACATATAGGAGTATGAATCTTCTAGAGAATTTTAAACCACATGGTTTGAAGTCTATGCCCATATCCAAATAAGATGAATTAACAAAAGGAGTTTACTGGATATTTAACTTTTTTTTTGAATAGATGAGGATATAAGGCAACAAAAGTTCAAAGGTGTGATTTTGGTACATCCAATTTAAATACTCACTCATGGAATTCAGAAGTTATGGTCTCATCACAGCATTTGCAAACTGGTACTGATCTGTATAACAAAAAAGCAACATAGAACATGCTGGAAAATAAGCTATTGCCTATGACTCTTAACATAACTCAGCTGTCCATGGTTTTGTAGGATTGTTATTCTTCTATGGATCATGCTCCAGAATCCAGTATGGGGAAGTACAAGTGTAATGGTCAAAGCTTGAGATGTTTACTTTTGCTGTGGATAAGTTTAATAAGGGATCTACCCTGTATCTGATAAACCGAAAAGTTAAATTATGTGATGAAAACCCTTAACATTGTATACATTAATTTACAATGTAGGGAACAAATCAGACAAAGAAATGTACTTTATTGCAACTGTCCCCATAGATCTAACTACCAAGGAAAATAGACGGTATGGGCAAAGGGTGGACTCTGTGCAGCTTGAAGTCAAGGATAGAATGACTAACTTACCTTTAAACAATATGGTCCTATATAGCTGGGAATACAAAAGATAATTTAAGTCTACAATGGTTTACCAGAGAAACAAGACTTGGATATGCCACTTTGATCTGAAAACAAAATCTTCCTTTCTACCTATAAACCATGCCTGTTAGAATGCACCTCTTGATATTCCATCTGTGTAGCCACTCCAGGTGCTCTTTCCAATTATCCTTTAAACATACAAACAACCTTTCCAGTTTCAAAACCAACCTAAAAAAAATATCTTTCCGACACTTGGGCTTGTCCCTGCACAACCCTCAAAACAGATGCATGGCCACCTACTATCTATAACTATGCTTTTCTCATTCTGAATCACTAACACCTCCATATCTTAGCAGGTAGCAATGGTCTAACATCAAAAGTATATCTCACATTAATGATACCATACTAATAATGTATGTTCTTCTACCTCTTCGGCCAACACTTACTACTATTTATTTCCTCTCTAGTGTCCTTCTGTAACATCCTCATCTCTCTAACACTAACCAACTCTAGCTCCATGACCTTAATTTTTTCTTCTACTCATTGCTCCTCATCTAATTCTATTACTATGTCTGTTTTGACATCAGAATACTCTATTATGTCTCCACTCCATATATTGTTAGAAATACAGTCAATATTTTCAGTAACTATATATTACTTTACCTAACATAGGTTATAAACTTCTGCAAAGTGCCTTACTACTTGCAGTATATACTGTATTCTTGATCACAATTTCTTCTAGCAATATTCTGTAAATATATTTCAATTTGTCATGGGGGTGCTTTTCCCCTTGTGTATAAGGTGCACCCCATCCTATTTTAGAGATATGTATCTGTTGTGGGACTTTATTCCACTTGTATATTATTAATTATCAGCTATTGTAAATATTTTACGTGTGTTTTGTGGAGCCTTTCTCGCCAACTCGTAAAATATTTGATCTGTTGCAGGACTTTTCTACCCTTGTATATAATTACTCATCAACCATTGTTTAATGTTTTGGAGCTTTTCTACCTGGGCCTCCACTGAAAGGGGACTATTGGCTCAGTCAGACTTTCCTGATTACCAAAGGACAAACAAAATAAATAAAAAATAACACTGCCCATGATTAACTTATATTATCTTTTATGACAGAGCAAAAAGAATGTAAAATACAAGTATCATTTTGTTAAGTCATTAAAATCTACCATAGTAAAAGAAGACGTGCATAGCTAAAAACTTGTGTACAATGTAGAGTGAAGAAAATGCTTGTACATAAACATTGTAATTACATTATAACTTAAAAACAGTACATACCATTTATTGTGCAATAATGACAAATGTGCTACATGCTTTATTCTTTTGGTAATACTACAGCTTGTTTTTACATTTGGTGTTTTCCATTGCTAACAAATCAGTCATTCATTCAAGCAATATTCATTCATTATCCAGCACCCATTTTATATGATCCAGGGTTGGTGGTTAGCCTAACTGTATTCCAACAGTTTGAGTGTGCCATAAAAATAGTTTGTGATCATATATCAGTCATATGAAGGATGAACACACACACTTACATATACACTAGCCACACACTTGTATGCAGTTTGTGGATGTTCTGAACAGCATATATTTTGCTTTTTGGAATTAAGGTTGAACATTTGTTGAAGTAACTGATCAGAGAGTTGTGGTAGACCCAGCTTCAGCTCAGTGGGGAAGCTTAATAAGTAGACAATTAATGAACAGAAATAAAAGCATGACAGATAGCAGTGATCCTGGAGGAGTCCTTTGATAAGTGGGCGAATGTTCAAAGAGGGTGTTCCAGAAGTATGTGTAAAGAGGTGTTACAGAAATATGTGCAAAGAGCGTTTTCCAGAAGTATGCACAAAGAGGTGTTTCAGGACTATGTACAAAGAGGTGTTCCAGAAGTATGTGCAAACAGGTGTTATAGAAGTATGTGTAAATAGGTGTTCCAGAAGTATGTGCAAAGAGGTGTTCCAGAAGTATATGTAAAGAGGAATTCCCTATTTTGACTTTGAACATTTGCTTTACAGGACGTCTTTGGACTATTGCACTGCACTGGAATGCATTCTTTCTCTAACAAGAAAGTATAAGAGGAGTGAATGGTTGAATAGGTTAAAGTGCTTTGCTAGTTCAGTGAAGATGGCTCCTTTTAATAGGCATCTCTCCACCAAACTACATTGTCTATCAAAGTGTCAAGGGCAGTCATAATTTTCCTACTACTATATAAGTAAGATTAACTCTGAGACAGAATTTTGTAGAATTTGATGGATACTGGTAGTTTCTCAAATATTTTACCTGAAGTAGGTAGTATGGAAATTGGTCTAAAGTTATTAACACTTGCTGGCTTGGTTATTTTAGGGAATGGTTTAACTCTTACACTTTGTATTCTTAGATATGATGGTTTTAGTAAGACAGAAGTTGTAAAGTTGTCTAAATTGTCAGATAATATGGTCTTCGCACAATATGATGAACCATGAGTGAAAGCCCTCAGCCCTTACTGTGGCACAAGAGGGTATCTGATATAACTGCATTCGTTATTATTCATAATTTTGAAGTAGAAAGAGGATGTATCTAATGGTGTGTCAGGACCAGCATTTTTCTCATTTGTGTGTTACACTGAGTTTGGGTATTAGTAGACTTTGGAGCATCTGTAAAACAGGAAGTTAATGAGGAAAGTATTAATAAGTGAATAAGGTATCAGATGTAGTTGTTATCATGTCTTAATTTAGTGCAAACTTATCTGAGGATCTGCCAGACACTAGTAGTTTTTTTATTGCTTTGGATTTTAGTTTGTGATTCTTATAGGAAGTACTTTGTAGAATCCTGTGTGTTTGTATATGCATATGTGTGTGTGTGTGTGTGTGTGTGTGTGTGTGTGTGTGTGTGTGTGTGTGTGTGTGTGTGTGTGTGTGTAATTTTCTGACTATTTATTATGTAGGGAAAGTAAATAATGTGTGATATTTAAATCGAGCTGGTTTGTTAGAGCTCATTTTGAAGGCGTTAGTTTTTTTTTCTTGTCCATTAGGTAATGGTAGATTTTTACTTCCTCTATTTAGTGGGAAAGGCTATTGGGTTTTAGTCACTGATGACAGAAAGAAAAATGTTAAGTACTGAAATGGTGCAAGGGTTACTGGAACTTATTAGGTCCAAGAGGAAGTGATTAGCTATTTTAAATATGTTTTAGGCTTTTTGCAGGGGTGTTTTCCAACCATTAGAGATGGGCTACTATACTGGTAAGATTATGGTATTTGGAGAAGGGTAATTTTACTGCTTGTGAGTTAGGTCCATGATAATTTTGTGATAAAATTTGTGATTTTAGAATAACTGTTTTTTTTTTTAATTAATAGAAGAACATTTCCTCACATGGTTCTGTTTTCTAGCCTGGCAATGAAGAAGCATTTAAATGTAGTGAATTGCATGTTTAGGTTAACAATCCCCTGGATTCAACAAAATCCATGCAAGAATAAGACTATTCTTGCATGCAATGGCTCATGTCCATTTAGCACAGCAGTACACCTTGAATATTCATGAAAGCACGCAGTTGTACTTTCTATATGGACACAAACTATGAACAAGTGCAGGGGGTGTGTCCAAGGAGTGCACAGACACTGAACATGCCCCCTGCACTAAGTGCCATACAGCACTTTCTAAGCCAAACTGGCATAATATTAGATATTTACTCTAATATTATGCCAGTATTTCAATATCCACGGACACTGAAATGAGATAATGATCATTTCAGTGTCTGCAGACACTGAAAGAAACATTGGCATTAAGAAACCAATGCAAGGGGTATGTGACAGGTTCTGTGACACATCCCCTGCATTGCTAAAGTGCCGTATGACACTTCTGCAACCTGCTAAAGGAGGAAATGTGTGCAGATGCACACATAATGGGGGATAAAGCCCTCAAAAGGGACAAAGCACACATATAGCTCTCACAAATATAGAAAGCTGATAGAGAACACGTCATGCATTAGCACGAATTATGGAAGGGTAGAAGTCTGAAAGCAAATGTATACCAGTATTCCCTTACAGCAGTGCATGTTGACAAAGGCACAAATGATGGGGGGAATAAATAATAAATTAGGGACACACCTGAAAAATTGCCCTCACACACTTATAAAGTTGATAGAAAACAGGATGTGCATTAGCAGGAGTCCCTGAAGGATAGAAGCCTGAAACCCAAATAAATGCCATTATTTCACAATTGCAGTCCTCAATGAGTTGTTAGAACACCACAAGATTCACTTATATAACATAATAATATAATAATAACATAAACTTTGTTTTTCAAGGCTAAGGAATGTTTAAGAGTAGCTAAGCTGGTATGTGCATTATGGCAATCTGCTTAGCATAGCTTAAACATCCCTTAGGAGATCAATGCAAATATAGAGGTGAAATTTCCAAGCCTAGATAGTGTAGTTTTTAGAGTCCTGGCTTTACATGCAGGCATTCATGGTCTGAGTACCAAGACAGTCAACTTATTTTTCTATGGGAAAGTAGTGTTAAAATTATTTTTGTAAAGTTAAATTATGTAGCAACTTTTTTTGTCAACCAGGGTATTGTAGCAGGTCCAAAAGTGAGATGTCAATCTAGAAAATATGTGAAAACCCATATAAACACAAATGCCCCTTGAAGTATAGTCACACAAGAATATAATTTAATGAAAGCACATAGGGGGATGTCATGGAAGGTAAATATAAAATTGTAATATGTCAGTAATGATGAATCAATCCAACTATCCTGATACTTTATAAAATTAAGTGAGAGCAATGCTAAGTAGTGCCCAGCTATGCTAAGATGGTGTAAGCATTGTTAAATGTAAATGCTAAGCAATAAGTATCCCAGCTAATTGGATTTGCACATCGGTAAACAGTGCTCAGTATCTATCCCTTTAAACATTGCCAACCTTAGGTAAGCAGGTTTGCCAGTAACTTAGCTTAGCTCAGCATATTGAAAATGGTCTAATAACAGCAAATAGCAGGAATTTGGCTCTATTTAAACCTTGCATGTGGGAATACAGGTATAACCAGTTGTAGCTCATTCTTGCAGGCACTATGGCTGGTGTAGGAGATGGTTCACACTTTAGAGCACAATGCTGGGGCATTCAGGAGTCCAGGATCATGGTTGGACTCCTAGTGAAAGACCATGAGGAAAGACTCCTGCAGGGTCAGTACCAGAGCTCCCAATACAAAGAGGAGGCCTGGGACCATCTCGCATGTGATTGCACCAGTGCTACTCACATCCCTTGAACTGGCAAGCAGGTCCAGCACCATTTTACTGACCTCAAGCATAGGAAGAGGGAGGTCTTGGACCAGTGGACCCAAGATGCATGTGCACAGATTGTCCCAGAAGTGTGTAACAGTATTAATTAGTGTTCACCAAAGTCCAGTCTCTGTATGTGATTGATAGGTATGCATAAATGTTTATCTCCTGTACAGCTGCAGATGAGAGGGCTGCAAACATAGATGCTCATGCTAGCAGGTTGCTAAGGCTGCACTGGGAGGCTGGTGAATACAAATCTAGCTTGCAATATTCAGGGCAAATAAATAGAAAGGAATAAAATGTTAACTGCCAGTAGGTTAAAATGTGTACTGTGTAATGAATAAGCGAGCAATAGCAAGGTAATACTGATATACAGGATATCTATCAATTAAAGTGCCAGTACCCTAAAATAAAACTAAAAACCCCAGACTGTTGTGTTTACTTTGATATGTGGTGGTATGAATCAAAATGTGTACAGGTTCTGCATGGCAACTATGGCTCTGATAGCATGAATTAATTGACGCTCATCTGAAAAAGATTGTGATGTTGTAAAACAGGAGATCAACTATATGAAATGTTCCATGCACCAAGATCTGATCCCTGAATAATAATCTGTAAACTAGTATATTGTATCCCCTACAGCAGTGCTTAGTATTAACCATTGCTTTCCAGATTGTTATATGTCAAAGTATTAATACACAGTACAGGCACTATCTGCCATGCATGAATGTCAGAATTATAAGGTCAGATTATCCAACTAAGAGAGTATTAGACAGAAAACAGTCAAATAAGCAACAGTAGGTCTTCAAAAGCTCATTGTATTAAAACACAACCTTCTTGTACCTTTTGGCACAAACAGGCATCAAATCCCAGGAGTGGTAGTAAGTTGCATGCATAATTTCACCCAAGAATATGTGAATATGTGAAGAAACAGGTAGTGTTAACAGAAATTTCCTCCATAGGTCTGCAAGGTAAGGAAATGTTTATATTAGCTATAAGAAGGCTGTACTAATGTACTGTGTACAAAACTTATACTGTCCAACCCCAAGAGTGCAAAATACAGCAAGATAAGTACATACACCAAGCGGTTTCTTCTGATACATGTCCCTCAAGTGTCACACTGTCATGGCTAGTGGTCACTGCTGCCAATACACAGGGTGACAGATAGAAAATCAGGCAGAGTTTGGCGGTAACACACATACACAGCATGAGAGAATGGCACCCCTGTCAGTGTCACATATGTAACCTTGAATATGTAATTATGTATAGAAATGGTCAGGTAATGTTAAGAGATATTCCCTCCACAGGTCTGCCAGGTAAAGAAATGTATGTATTAGCTTTAAGAAGGATTTAGTAATACATTGTGTACAAACATTCCACTGCCCAACCCCAGGCCATAGGTGGATGTAAAGTGAGGTCATACCTGGAGAGTAATGAGTAGAGTAATGATCAGTAAAGTTGTGAACAATTGAAGCCTATACAGTTGTTAATTGATATTTCTCTCTCTCTCCCCCACCCTGTCTGCACCAATAATTTATACACATAATCAATGGGTATGTTTTTCTCCAAAACTACTGTTGAAACATGTGTCCTTTTGTTCTACAAATATTGAATCATTTGATTACTAATGTTCCACGTTCAAATACTACCATTGGTGACCTGTTGCTATCAATGTTACCTGCATGCCATTATAATGCCTACTGTTGTTCCATTTATGCATGTGTTCTGTTTGCTATGCAGCTGTTCCTAATCTGTTGTTTTGGTTTAATTGGAACACCCATGCATGCTGTTAAAACTAATTTTGAAATGTTTTGTTCATGACTAACCAACATATTTTGTAAAACCTCAACACCATAACACATCTGGGAAGGCAGATCCCAGCAGATCCGGCTGTCCCACCTCATCTGGCCATGGCACTGGGTCCCAGCATGTCTGGGATCCAACACAAGACCTCCTTGTCTCCTGGTCCTGCACCACCTTTGGGTGGAACTGCATCAGAGGATGGGGCCTGTCCCCGCTGGGAGTGGCCACAGACAGGAAACTGTCACCCATAGCCAGGTCAGGGGTTTGGTGCATAGCACCATTCAAAAGGAGTTTGGTGGAGAGCTGTGCCAGAGTAAGGGCCACTAGGTGCATCTTGAGGGTCAGTCCACCCCTACTGTCCATCCATCAACACAGCCACCTTTGGTGGTGTGAAGGTGCAGTGGTGTCTGCACATGGGCAGGGACCTCAGTCCCATTGCATCCATTTGGGGGCTCATGGGCATCTGAGGATCAAGGGATTCACATCCAGATCCAAGGATGTCATTGTACCCCTATACTCCTCCCTCATCAGACCCATGATTGAGTACAATGCCCCATTTGGTATGTACCTCACCTGGCATTTGCAACAGCTGGAGAGACCACAAAAGTACCTCACCAAGAGGATCAAGGGTCTCCAACATATGTCTTATTCTGCCAGACTAAAGAAACTTCAGCTCTATTCAGTAGCATACCGCCTGCTCAGAGGTGATCTCTGCCTGACGTACAAGGCCATGTCCAATCAGGATCTGATGGACATGCTCCACCTCAAAAAATTGAAATCCATCAGGACCACGAGAGCTAAAGACTTAAACATCGGCACAAGTATGAATAGGACATGCTGGAGGGATAGATTCATAACCCAGAGGCTTCCCATGCTTTGGAACAAGATCCCAGTTCATGTTAAGCAGAGCCCCTCACTGACTCTCTTCAAGAGAAATCTTGATGAGTGGATGAGAGATCATAAGTTTACCCCAGGAGTCACATCTGTGTCACTGCTAGACAGGGGCACAGTAAACTAATTCTATTATATAAGGGGACCTTCATTGTGTCACTACTAGACAGAGGCACAGTATTTTAAATCTATTCTGTGCATTTTTGTACCATTTTATGGGGTGGTGAAAGCCACATCACTATGGCTAGGCTTACAAATGCCCCAGGGCAGATAGTCTAGTACTAAACTATGAAACTATGATTCCCACCCACCCTCCTGTCCAAGGTGTATCGCCCAACATGTGTCATATATCACCCCTGTCTTCTGTTTTGTCTGTCTTGTCTGTCTTCCTACCCAACTTACCTCCCCAGATATACCTACTATGCTTCCCCAATATCCCACTCTCATCTTAAAAAAAATGGCATTTACCCCCCCCAAAATATTACGTCCCATACATAGGTGTCCATTTCGCTCACATGTCCACTGGACACATAATCTGGTCCAATTGGCTTGACAACACATTACTGTTGTCCTTGCCCCTCTGCCAGGGGTTTAAGTGTTCAAATTCACCTCCAAATTCTGTAGAAATTCACAGCTGTTACTGTAGAAGAAATGGACAGCTATGGACATTTCCTACTCCTGTCCTGCACATCTGTAGCTACCTTTCCATGCCACTTTTTTCACCACTTTCCTATCACCCATTTTTCTTTTCTTTTAAAGACATTCATGCAGGGGTAAGCAGGAATAAGCGGCACTAAATGAAGCTAAAATGCATTAACAATGTGTTGGCATCGCTTACCATCTCACAAACCAACCCAAACCCACTTACAACTGCTTTAAAGGGCCTTAATCACTCTGAATTCATCAGACCTTGTTCTGCTCAGAAACAAAATAGGCAGCCCTGCCAAGTCTTGAATCTGGGATGCTGTTGTCTACAATAACAGCAACATACCACTAACCATCTGAGGTGTGCAAGTCTGTAATGCTTTAAGAAACATATCATGCATTCTAGTCATTAAACATTAAGGAAAAAAAGCATCAGTCCCAAGTCTCGACCACGTGCCACTGTACACTATAGTCAGAGCAATGTACCACTACACCATCTGAACTGTAGGAATTAGCATTGCTTTTTCAAAGATATCAGGCAATAGAGGCATACGACATTAGGGAGAATGCTCTGTGGAATCATCCACGTGTTGTATATAGACATATACACATACATATATAATATCTGTTGAAACATATATATGAAATAGTGGATAAATAATGTAGATATACATATATACATATATAAAGGAAGGGAAATATATATATATATATATATATATATATATATATATATATATATATATATATACATATAGATATACATATAAACACACACACACATATAAATTATGTACATAACATACAGTGCAGTCAGACCTCAGAACCATCCCTCTCAACCTCTTAGTGCAAGACACCTGTACAAAGGCTGTAAAGGGGGGATGGGCCAGATATAAGGACATATTTCAACTATCGCTGTTAGAAACAAAGACATTTGCTACAGCAACACAATGCATTTCAGCAGACAATTACTGAAGGATGTGAGGATGGAAACTGAAATGTTATGTCATTATTTACTGACATAAATCCTTGGATCATCACAGTGATTTACCAGACAAATACAAATAAATTGTGGAACCGAACAAAAGTATGGGCCAAACATCTGGACATTCTGTGAAAATCTTGGCAGTGGAGAGGTATGCTCAGAACACCTTAGTGCAATGAATCTGGGCCAAGCCTGACAAAGTGGGGGGGGGGCAAAGGCATGAAATTAGGGACATATCCAAAATACATGAATAGATAAGCTGAGAAAGTTGATGTAGTACCACTGTATGTCCTAACGTATATTGACGGAAATATCACAAGTCTGCAACTCAATTGCTTCTCATTAGTTAATGACTTCAATCCCCACATCATCCCACTGATGTGTCAGGAATACATAACAGTTATGGGGACCAGACCAATGATATCGGCCAAACAACTAGACATCCTATGAATGTGTGGACATAACACAACATTAGGGAAACTACACTCGGCTAACAAGCAACATCCAAACTACAATCAGACTGACATAACACTACCTAAACACAGCTCTGTGGCTGTGCACATGCATTTGCAAATATAACAGGCACTGCAGGGATGTAACACTATTGGAAATCAGAAACTGATGTGACAGTGCATACCCACAACCAGTTACACCACAGTCATGGTGATATACCAGTAAGCAAACTGAATACTACATTATAATGACTGTGTGAGCAGCAATATCCTGTTTGCCACTCACACATTACCCCTACATATACTGCCCCAAGTCCAAGTGTAGTGGGAATCTTGAGGTGTTATGGGACATGTCACGGTCTGCCCATACAAACATATAAAGGTGGTAGAGAACCAGAAACTGGAGCAGCATGCACAGTCAGATAGAAAGGGCCTATGACACTGACATGTACCCCCCTCCCTACACAGCCCAAATAGCATGTACACACCACACTGCTACACAATCCTTAGAGTGTGTTAACAATGGCCAGACACACAGAGCCTTCTCAAATGTACAGTTTCCCACAGACTGTATAGGCATAGGACTCTATGGCCACTTCCTTGTTACATGTCTGGGGGTCTATAACATCACTGGGATGGTAGCAGGAATGAAGGCAATAAATAATGATACTACATACCTCTGAACCTCTTAGTGCATGACATCTGCACAAAGTCTGACATAATTGGGGGACAGAGGCCCAAACACTGGGGTATATTGGATATATTGCTATTATAGATTTAGACAGTTATTGGTGTTACTGGGTTTGTTGTCACACATCTGTTCTGAGGGATATTAACTCAGTAACACCAATGGATGTTAGCATGTACTGACTGCATTCCCCAGAGTATCCTACTGATTAGCCAAGTATAAAACCTGTGTGGAGAACAGACCAAACATATGAGCCACACATCTGGGCAGTGTCTAGACCTCTGGACCATGTAGAGGTATGACTGCAGTCATGTAACAGAATGGAAATCCCCTGACAGCTGTCTAACATCTCACCCAGCACCTTATGAAGCACAGTAAGACCAACATGACACTCAACTGTAGTGAAAAGCAGATAGTGGTGCAAAAATGTCCACCCAAAAACATTTGCACCACAGTCACAGCAACATACCAGTACCCAAAACTCCAGAGTACAATGACTGTCTGAACAAACAGATCTTGATTGCCAGTCACAAACTACACTGACATATACTGGCCAAAATCACAGTGTACTTGGAATCCTGAGGTGTTACAGGACAATTCACAGTCTCCCCCTACAAGCATACAGACCTGATAAACCACAAGCAGCCATAGCAGCATGCACAGTCAGATAGGTAAAGGATTTATGGCACTCACATCTGCTACTCTCCCTACCTAGCCCAACAAACATGTACACACAACCCTGCTACACAATCTTGGCAGTCTTTTCACAATGGCCAGACATACATAACTGTCATATGTACAGATTTCCACAGAATTTCCACAGTGTGGAACCTTAATCCTGGCCACTGCCAAATACCATGGCCAGGAGTCTACTAGGTCACCGGAATGATAACTGAAGTGCAGTCGGTAATTAATGATATACCTTACATTTGCACCTCATAGTGCAGGATATATTTCGGTATATATTTCTCAGAAGTACAGGCAAAGGCGGAGGGACTGTGGGTAACCAAGTTCGCAGATGACTGTAAATTGGGTGCAATAATTGACTCTCCAGCTGACACAGACATCCTGCAAAATGGTCTCACAGAGACAAACACCTGGTGTCAAAGTCACGGCCTCAAGCTAAATGCCAAAAAATGCATAGTAATCCAATTTGGGAAAAACAAAGTACCTACAAACTACCACATAGATGGGAATCCACTAAGTACAGAAGAAGTAATTAGGGACCTGGGTACCCAAGTAGATAGCATGCTCTCCTTTGATAACCACATAGCCAAAATGGTCAGGAAATCCTTCTATGTGGCACACCTGATCACAAAGGGTTTCTCATCCAGATCCAAGGAGGTGATTGTGCCCCTTTACTCCTCACTCATTAGGCCCATAATAGAGTACAATGCCCCATTTGGGATGTACCTCACTAGACTCCTGCAACAACTAGAAAGACCACAGAAGTACCTCACTAAGAGGATTAAAGGCCTTAAACAATTACCCTATGAAGCACGACTAAAAAAGCTCCAGCTCTTCTCAGTCGCTTACTGTCTACTCAGAGGTGACCTATGCCTGACCTATAGGGCCATGTCAAACCCTGACCTAATGGACATGCTTCACCTCAAAAAAACGAGATCCCTCAGAATCGCTCGTTCTAGTGACTTGAACCTATGTACAGCAATAAACAGGACATGTTGGAGGGATAGATTCCTGTCCCAGCGACTGCCCTCACTCTGGAATAGAATCCCAATCCATATTCGACAGAGCTCCTCTCTGACCCTCTTCAAGAGAAATATTGATGAGTGGATGGGTAGTCATAAGTTCTACCCTGGGATCACTTCAGGAGCCCTGTTGACAGAGGCCCAGGTTACTTATCTAATAGGAAGGTGAAAGCCATCACTCTGTTGCTAGGCTTATAAATGCCCAAGGGCAGATCGCCTAGTACTTACCTATGAACCTATGAACATATATCTGGACAATGCATGATGTACTTGGGGGACAGGGGGCTCAAAAGAGTGGCAGATCACACATAATGGTGTTACAAATTGAAACAATAGCTGGTGTTACATGTGTTATTGCAACATAACATCCCTGAAGGATATGGTGTTTGCAACGCCAATGGATGCCAACAGTTAGTGACTACAATCCTCATATTATCCTATCGATACCAGAAAAACAGACGTTGTTCAAGGAACTGACCAAGCATAATAGGCAAACCTCTGGCCACTCTGTGGACAACATGCCAGTTGAGAGCTATGTCAGAAGCATATCACTGTCAGATGTCAAGCCACTCAGTAAATGCATGTCCAGATGAACCCTGTCAATCTAGCAACCCCTGTGTGTTTATCTGTGTATTGGCATAGCTTAGCATCATGCAAACCCATGCAAACCCACTTACAACTGCTTAAAACTGCTTTAATCACTCTGTTTCCACTGTTCTGCCTAGCAACAAAATAATCAGCCCTGCCAAGACTTAAACCCAGGGACCTGTACACCTAGTCAGAGCAATGTACCAGTGCACCAGTTGAGTTGTAAGTATTGGTGATGCTTTTTCAAACATATCATGCAGTAGAGTCATTCAACAGTAGGGAAAAGATTCCATAGAATCAGTCAGGTTTTGTATTTATACATATACACGTGTATATATGTATGGAGATGCATATATTTGGAAAAATATATATATATAAATGGAGATACACACATAAAATATATTCATATACGTATATATAACTAAATATATATAAAAAGTAAAAATATATATATATATATATATATATATATATATAGATATATATATATATATATATATATATATATATATATATATATATATACACATAAATATATATGCTCATAACATGTAGTGGAGTCATATCTCACAACCATACCTCTCAACCTCTAAGTGCAAGAAATCTGTTCAAAGGCTGAACAAATGGGGGTGGGGGGCAATAGGCCCAAAATAGGGACATATTTTAAATATTGCTCTTATAAATGTAGAATGTTGCCAGACTGACAGGGTTTGTTTTAGCATACATGCTCAGAAGGATGTGAGTTCTGAAACTTGAAATGTATGTTCATAGGTTCATAGGTTGGTACTAGGCTATCAGCCCGGGTCTATGTTATAACAGCGAATGATCAAAAGATCGAATGCTGTTATACTGACCACAAAAGAATGAAAACAAAAAAGAGTGAACAGCCAGAACAGCAATTTTTTTTCCCAGGGAAAAATTTGCTGTTCCAAAAAAAAAAAAAAAAAAAAACACACTAAACACTATTTTAAGTGGGGGGCTTAGCCACCTACACCCCCTTACCAACTCCGAGATTGCACTACAGTGCCGAAAATGGCAAAATGGTGGAAGCGGCCAAGCAACTTCTTTTCCAGGGAAAGAATTCGCTTAAAAGCTGCTTTGTCATTTTGTGTTTTCGACATTTACAGTTCGACGAAGACACATTCAACATAATGTGTTTTCGTTCTTCTGACAGGAACCCTATGGGCCTATACAAACCTAGCCATAACAATTCCCTGGCTATTTCTTCTCACAGTATTTACTTCCCTGAACCCCTGTTTAGCAGGGTGACTGACGTGATCCCCGGGGTGAATTTTCTATCTCCCATCCAATCATCAAGGTTCCTTTTGAAGAGGGCCAAAGAGGTGCTCTGCTTGACAAGTATAGGCAGTCTATTCCAGAGTCTGGGGAGTCTCTGGGTCAGAAACCTATCTCTCCAGCATGTTTTGTTCATTGTGGTCAGGTTTAGATCCCTGGAGCATGTGTCTCTGAGGTATTGGGATTTCTTTAAGTGCGGGATGTCCAACAGCTCTGGGTTTGACATGGCCTTGTATGTTAAGCAGAGATCGCCTCTGAGTAGACAGTATGTGACAGAGTATAGGTGGAGTTTTTTTAGACAGTCAGCATAGGGTATCTGCTTTAGGCCTGTGATTTTTTTAGTAAGGTATTTCTGCGGCCTTTCCAGTTGTTGCAGATGTCTTGAGAGGTGCATACCAAATGGGGTGTTGTATTCTATAATGTGTCTAATAAGGGATGAGTACAGTGGGACAATGACCTCCTTTTTTCTGGATGAAAAGCCCTTAGTGATGAGGTGTGCCACATAGAAGGATTTCCTGACTGTTATGGTGATGTGGTTATTGAAGGTGAGACCACTGTCCACCTGTGTCCCTAAGTCTCTTTCAGTGTTTAGTGTACTGCCACCTATGTGGTAATTCATGGGTGCATGTTTTTTTTTCCAAATGGGATAACTATACATTTCTTGGCATTGAGCTTGAGCCCATGGCTCTGGCACCAAGCATCTGTTTCTGTAAGGCCCTTTTGTAGAATATCTACATCATTTGGGGATTTAATAATGGCTCCCAGTCACTTGTCACTTGTCCACTTATCACTTGTCTTGAGCTGGATTTGGAGTCAGCAACTTTTACAGTGTGGGTTCTGTCAGTAAGCTAGTTGGCAACCCATCGAGTGATGTAGGGATTAATGCCCAGCTTAGTAAGTTTATCTATGATTCCAGAGTGGGAGATGGTGTCAAAGGCCTTGGCAAGGGCCAGATAGGCTGTGTGGACCACTTTATCCTTGTCCACGGCTCTGGAGACTGATTCAAAGAAGTCAATCAGGTTCAGGAGACAAGATTGGCCCTTCACAAACCAAACTGCATGGGGTCCAGTGTTTGAAGGTTGCCAATGTCTTTGTTTATAAGTTCCATGATAACACATTCCATGGCCTTGCAGATCAGGCTCGTCAGACTGACGGGCTGGTAGATCCCTGGATCCAAGGTGGATCACCCCTTGTGGAGTGGGATATTTGTAGCTGTACACCACTCAGTGGGCATGAAGCCTGAGGTGAGGCTATGATTAAACATGAAACTTAGGTGAGGTGCCAGTTCATTTTGTAGTCCATGTAGTACACAGCCTTGGATGTCATCTGGTTCCATGGATGCTGTATTCTTAGCTTTGGAGAGTGCATGTTTTAACTGTGTGGCTGTTATTACTGGAATTTGGCAATCTTTCAGTATTGAGATGGGCCCTTTAGGGGTGAGAGGGCGAATTTTGCACTGAATCGATCTGCCAGGATATTGGCAATATCCTTGGGATCAGTATATTTAATGCCATTCTGTTCTAGCTCAGAGCAGATCTGAGCATTGCCATTTAGATTCTTGACATTGCTATAGAATGCCTTGTGGCTGTCTTTGGAATCTTTGGGAATTTTATTTTTGTAACTAGCTTTGGAGGATTTTATGAGGGATCTCAGCTTCTTACTGAGGCTGGTAAGGGAGATTTTTGCATCCTGGAATTTTTCTCTTTTCTGCAACAGTTTCTTCCTTTTGTTGTAAACTTTGTTTAGGGCAAGGGGCCACCAGATTGGCTTCCTTTTTTTGGAGGAGAGCGTCATGGTTCTATTGGGGATGGCATGATTCATACATGAGTGGATCTGCTCATACAGTGCCTTAGTGTAGGATTCAGCAGTCAAACTTCCAGTTCCCATCTACATGGGTGTCATGAAGTTTGTCATTTCTGACTTGAGTAGCATGAAGTTAGCTTTAGAAAAGCTTTTTATGGAGGTTTCCTTACTGGGGGGGGGGGGGGTTGGATGTGAATGTCAGGTGTGATTAGCTTATGGTCAGACATGACCAACAAGGGGGTGACCATAGGTGTGGAGCATCGATTTCCCATGTTGGTAATAACCAGGTCTAGGCTATTGGAGCCCCTTGTGGGACTAAGGATTACTTGATCCAGGGCATTGGAATTTATGCATTCCAAGAACCGTTGGGCAAAGGTGCTGGTACATGAGTAATTTTCCCAGTTAATGGCAGGGTAGTTGAAATCACCCAGTATTAGGGTGTTTGGTTGTATCTTAATACTTTCCAGTATGTTTAGAAAGGTGTAGTAAGAATCTTAGGGCATGGTGGGGGATCTGTAGCAAGCTACAATCTGGTTTTCAGTCTTACCTAGTGTTAATTGCACCTGGAGAATTTCAGACGCATTGTGTTGGGAAACTAGCCTGGTGTTGTGAATGATGTCATCATCTACTGTCAGAAATCTGCAGATCATCACAGTTATTTACCAGGAATATATAAATAATTAATTTGTGGAACAGACTAGAAATATGAGCAATAAACCTGGACATATTGCAAAAATCTGAACAGTTGAGAGGTAGGCTCAGAACCCCTTAGTGCGACTAATCTGGACAAAGCCTGAAAAATTTGGGGGAGAAAGGCATGACAATAGGGCCATATCTGAAATACTGGAGTAGATAAGCTGACACAGGTGCTGCAGTAACACCCTCATGTCTGTCTTAACATATATTGACTAAAATAGCACAAGTCCAACATTCAATTACTTATCACTAGTTAGTGACTGAAAGCCTCACATCATCCCACTGATGTGTCAGAAATACACGACACTTATGGGCCAGGCAACAGTGCATCCTACAAATATCTAGACATAACATCACATTAGGAAAACTACACTCAGCTGCTAAGCATGTCACCAAGCAGTGACAAAACTACAGTCAGACTGACACAACACTAACCCAAATTCACTAGGGGGAATTACACACATATTGGCAAATATATCAAGCACTACAGGGATGTAAAAGCACTGTAAAACAGACACCAGTGTTGAAGTGCATACCCACAACCAATTCCACCACAGTCACAGTGAGATACAGGTACAAAGGAACAGTACAGTATAAGGACTGTGTGAACAAAAATATCTCAACATCTTTGCCTCTCACACACTCCCCCTACATATACTGACCCAATTCAGTGTAGTATGGTGCCTGACTGTGGTATGGGACATGTCTCAGTCTGCCCCTACAAACATATATAGCCAAGAGACCACCAGAAACTGGAGCAGCATGCACAGGCAGATATAAAAGGAGCCATAACACATACATCCAACCCCCTCCCTATACAGGCCAAATAACATTAGCACATTACATTGCTACACAATCCTGACAGTCTGTCATCAATTGCCAGAAATACACAGATCTCTCGCAACTGTACAGAGTCCCACAGAATGCCCAGGTTTTCCCCTCATATATAAGGCCTCTTCCACATAACATGTCTGGCAGTCTGATACATCACTGGGATGATATCAGGAATGTAGGCACTAAATAATCATATACCATACCTATCAACCTCTTACTGCATGACATCTGGACAAAGCCTGATATAATTGTGTGACAGAGGCCCAAAAACAGGGGCATATTTGAAATATTACTGTTATAAATGGAGAAAGTTGCTGGTGTAACAGGGTTTGTTGTAACATATCTTTTCTGATGGATATGAGATCAGAAATACAAATGGATGTTAGCAGTTACTGACGGCTACTGATTTTCCAAAGGCAAAACATGTCTGTGGAACACACCAAACATAGGAGTCCAAACTCTAGCCACTTTACGGATAGCCCTACAGTTGAGAGTTATGTCAAACACAACACTATCAGAGTTAAAATCATGCAGAAACTCCATATCCACACAAACCCTGTTAGACTAGCATTAATCCAAATGTATAACAGCAATACTTACATTCTGTCCCTATGTCTAGAACATTCTCCCACATTTTGTTGGCCTGTCTCCACAGTTTTGGTTGTAAGAGGTATTTCCAAATACCCTCTGTGGTGCTGTGGTTCACACACCTCCATGAAGTCCCCCTCACTGGCAAAGAAAAGTGCCAACACCAACATGAAGTACTCAGTTACAGGAGTGTGTTACCGTGCCATTGGCTATATGAATAACAACACAGTTGTTCTGCATGCAATTAGCAAGTAGGGGACACCAATTGGTGCACAGGCCATCAGCTGCTCATAAGCATTACCTACAAAAGGTAAGTTGCTGCCTATGCAAAGCAGATGTACACCCTACATCCACAAGAGAGAGAGAGAGAGACAGTGAAAAAAACAGCAGGATATAACCCCCTACACTTGTGAAAAAAACAGGTATGTCAAGCAAATAAGCATGTAATGGACTGCAGTAGGGAGTATGTAAGAATGGGCAATAGGAGATTTAACATATATGTCTCAGCAAGACTTGCTGTACTGATATATTGCTGATCAGAACCGATGGCGATAGCATCTGGGTCTGTCTATAGTGACATAGATCATAGGTCAGGCCCCTGAGTTACCCCAGGAAAGGATGGCTCAGATATGACTACTACTTGAGTGTGTGTTGAACAATGCTGACTGCAATAATGTTAGGACAGTTACTAGGATGTCATACATATCCATATCTTACTTGTGAATACAACTATGATATACTTGTTTGTCTCAGAAATATGAGAGACCTATATATGGTATTTTCATAGTAAAGTACTGTTGCAGATGTATGTGTTGAACTGCATGTGATACACTGAGCTCATACCATGTAACTGTCCAGTGTTATCCATACTGACCATATGTGTGCCTCATGTTTGTAGTCATTTACTCATAGAGTTGTGTTATATCTGGCAAGTCCTTGGCAAATCTGTGAAGACTGACATTACAACATTTCCTTTTTATTCTGGCTGTTCCCGTTTGGGGGTTGCCACAGTAGATCATCTGTTGGCATTTCTGCCTGTCCTCTACATCTTGGTCTGTCACACCAACCACCTGCATGTCCTCTCTCATCACGTCAAGAACCTTATCTGAGGCCTTCCTCTTTTCCTCTTACCTGGCAGCTACATCCTTACCATCCTTTTCCCAATATATTCAGCATCCCTCCTCAGCACATGTAGCACATGTCCAAACCGATGTAATCTTGCCTCTCCTGCTTTGTCTCAAAACCGTCCAACATGGGCTGACCTTTTCATATACACATTGCTAATCCTATGCACACTCATCACACCCAGTGTAAATCCTAACAGCTGTAACTTTGCCATATCCAGCTCTGACTCCTGCCTTGTTTCCAACCCATATAACATAGCTGGTCTCACTACCCTCTTGTAGACCTTCCCTTTCACTTTTACTGGTACTTGTCTGTCACAAATCACACCTGACTCTTCTCCACCTTCTCCATCCTGCCTGTACTCTTTTCTTCACCTGTCTTCCACAGTCGTCATTACTCTGAAATGTTGATCCCAATCATTTCAATATATCCACCTTTGCCAACTCTACTCCCTGCATCCTCAACATTCTGCTATCCTCCCTCTCATTCACACACAGATATTCTGTCATAGTCCTGCTGACCTTCATTCCTCTCCCCTCTAGAGCATATCCCCACCTCCCCAGGTTCTCCTAAATCTGTTCCCTACTCTCAATACAGTTCACAATGTCATCTGAAAACATGATAGTCAACAGGAACTCCTGTATGAGCTTGTCTGTCAACCTGTCCATCACCATTGCAAATAAGAAAGGGCTCACAGCCAATCCCTGATGTCATCTGACCTCCACCTTAAATGCATCCATCACTCCCACCACAGACCTCACTGCTGTCACACCACCCTTGTAGATATACTGTACCACTCTTACATATATCTCTCACTCATGACTTCCTCATACAATACCACAACTCCTCTTTAGGTACCCTGTCATATGCTTTCTCTAAGTCCATAAAGACAGAAAGCAACTCCTGACCTCCGCTGTACTTCTCCATCAACACTCTCAGAGCAAACATTGGATCTGTAGTACTCTTTCCTGGTATGACACCATACTGCTGACCACTACTCATCACCTCCCTGCTTAGCCTAGCTGCCACTACTCTTTCTCATAACTTCATGCTGTGACTGATCTATGCTATCCCTCTGTAGCTACCACAATTTTGCACATCAACCTTATTCTTAAAACAGTACCCAAACACTTTCTCTCTGCTCCTCATGCAACCTCTCACTTTCCAAGATATCATTAAACAATCTGATCAAAAACACCACTGCCATTTTCACTAAACACCTTCAGGCTTCCACAGGTATGACGTGGACCAACAGGCTTTCCAGTATTCATCCTCTTCATAGCTATCCTTACTTCCTCCTTGGTAAGCCATTGCACTTTCTGATTCACCATACCCACATCATCCAACCTTCTCTCTCTCATTCTCTTCATTCATCAGCCTCTCAACGTACTCTGTCAACACACTCTTCTCACTTGTGAGTAAGTTTCCCTAATTATCCTTATCCCTATTCCGTTATCTGCTGCACATCTTTCCTAGCTCAGTCCCTCTGTCTAGCCAATCAGTACAAGTCTTTTCATCCCTCCTTAGTGTCCAGCCTATAATATAACTCTTCATATGCCTCATCCTTAGCCTTTGCCACCTGTCTCTTTGCCATGCACCTCATCTCCTTATACTCCAGTCTACTTTCCTCATCCCTCTGACAATCCCACTCCTTCTTCCCCAGCCTCTTTCTCTGTATACTGTCCTGTAATTCCTCAGTCCACCATCAGGTCTTCTTGTACTCCTTCCTCTATCCACATGTCACACCAAGCACCTTTCTAGCCATCTCCCTTACTAGTTCTGCTGCATTTACCCAGATATTTGGTAAATATTCACTGCCACCCAGTGCCTGTTTTAACTCTTCCCTGAAGTCCACCTCACAATCACCCTTTTACAGTTGCCACCATTTGATCCTTGGTGCTGCCCTCACACTCCTCCTCTTCTTGATCACCAACATCATCTTACAGACCAATGTTCTATGCTGCCTAACTAAACTTCCCCTGACACCACTTTACAGTCTCCATTCTCCTTCAAACTTGCCCTTCTACAGTGGATATATTCCACATGTGTGTATCTTGCTCCACTCTTGTATAGTATGTTATAGTATGTGTTCACCACAGCCATGTCCATCCTTTATGCAAAATCCACTACTAGCTTACCATCTGCATTCCTCTGCTTAACACCATACATACCCATAACTTCCTCATCCTCTCTGTTCCCTTCACCAACATGCCCATTGAAATCTGCTGCAATCACCACTTTGTCACCCTTGGGTACAGTCATCACCATGACATCCAACTGACTTCAAATTTTTCTTTCTCATCCATCACACAACCAACTTGCGTAGCATATACACTATCAGTTGTCATAATTACACCATTGGTTTCCAGCTTCATAAACATAACTCTATCAGACACTCATTTCATCCTCCAAAAACACTCTTGGCAAACTGTTCCTTCAGGATAACCCCTACCCCCTTCTCTTCCCATCCACACCATGATAGCACAATTGTGACCTCCCTCCCATACACCTAGTCATACTCCCCTTCCATCTGGTCTCTTGCACACATAATATATCAACCTTCCCCTGGCCATCATATCAGCTAGCTCTGTCCCTATACCAGTCATACTGCCAACATTAAAAGTTCTTACCCTCACTACCACACTCCTAGCCTTTCTCCTCTCTCCCTGCCATATGACTGTTGCACATCCTCCAGGATATGCCTGCCAATGCAAAGGCTACTGTGCTATAAAATGACTCAAGTGTGTTACAGCACTATTAAGACAGTGTCACTAATTTTGTCCCATTGCCCCCATGTATATGTGGCGTTCTGCATATGTCCTGCTCTAACAGGTTGAGATGGATAACTGGGCAGCAAGAGTGTGAATACAGTATGCCATACTGACATAGAACAAAAATGTATATCAGGTATTATCTCTGCACATGTCAGTATGCGTAAGTGTATCTGGCCGCCTCATAACAACAGACATGGGATGCAAAATGTCAGTTAAATAAGCTGTACATGTTCTACACATGTGTAATCTTAGTTACTGTGCATCCAACAGAGTGACATTTCTACAGCTACTTGTTGTTGCATTACCCTGACACAGTCATGGGTACTACTATAAGCATAATTATCAGTTTGAAATTGGAGAGGTGTCCAACTGTGTTATGACTTTGTGTCTATGCCTACTATAAACAACTATATGAAAATCTACATAGCTGTATGGACTCAGAAATACCTTACTTGTAAAACCTGCCTCCACCACAGTAGAGTAATCCCCTTTTCTGGACAGCAGCAATACACAAACCACCAACCTGGACCCTATATTGGCTGTACAGGGAAAAGTAGGAGGATACACTAACCTGGCATTGTCAGCCATTGTCTGAACAAACATATAAGGTCATTGGTGGATTACTGTAAGGCTAGCTCTACTTCTTTCGGCTTTTCCAGGTTAGGGGTTACCACAGTGGATCACCTGTCCGCTCATGATTGGCAGTGGAGTTTTACGGTGTCAAGTTGTCAGCCTGGCGCCCAACCTTCCACAGAAGGCACATGCACACACTCACACCTAGGGCCAATTTAGATTGTCCAATCCACCTACAGCATGTCTTTGGGATATGGAAGGAAACCAGAGCACCCAGAGGAAACCCACGCGACCACAGGGAGGACATGCAGACTCCACACAGAAGTCACCCCAGCCATGGATCAAAGCAGAGAACCTCTTGCTGTGAGGTGGCAACACTAACCACTGCACCACTGTGGCCGCTCCTCTGTAAGGCTAACTATGACTGGGCACATCCACCAAGGCCATTCACAAGGCTATCATCCCATATGTCTGCAATCTCAGAGGCAACAAACTAACCCAACCTGTAATGGTGGTCAGTTAGACCACATACACACAAAACATAGCTATAGCCAACTGCTGCAGATAGGGTTAGGGCAAACATCACCCTCCTGGCTCAGCATCACTATAGGTGGATATGCACAGCTCCCACACCCCTCCTCTCATCACCAGTGATCAGGTACATATTGCCTACTGAAAGGTAATAAATGTAAGTATCCATGGTACTTGTTAATATCCCTGTCCACATCCTACATGAATTCAGGCTTGTGCTCCATTACACACTGTAATCATACCAAGCCTCGACACCATCCACACCCCATCCACATTGAAGATGGCCAATGTCATCTCTCTACACAGACCTGAATGAGGAATAGAGGATTATGCAATTAACTGGCCCTCATTGGGGGGAATATGACACATCAAGACCAGGAGTGCAATGCAAGCTGATACTGTGCTGATAGATTACAGGGGTATGGTGTGGTTGTGATTGGGGGCTACCGGTATTCAATGTACATGTGCAGGTTCTGTACATACTGTTGCCAAGTGTATGAGGTCCTGTGATGTGTTTCCCTGCTTATGTCTTCCAGGTCCAATGTCACATAAGTAAAGGGCAACATTTTCAGCAGCTGAGACAATCATAATCATAGAAGCCATACAACAGAACCATGCAATAATGTTTGGGCAGAGCCAGCAACATCTGCAGGAGAGGACCACTCTGTGGGATGACCTTGTCCACAAGATAAACAATGTCAGCTTGTACGCATGTACATATGAGTAATTCCAGCATTGTGCAACCAACCTCATAAGCCATGCCTGGCAAAGGGCTGCTGCTGTGGCCAGGGACCACACAGCCACAGGTGGGAGCCTAGCCATGAAGCCCCCACTGACACCCACTGAGGAGCTCCTCGCCAACCTTGGGGAACCTATCCCAGTATAACATCAGGGTACAGACCCCCATATGCTGGTGGTGGGTGGCACACAGACAATGGACAAGGAGCATGCAGGTAAGGCCCCAGTGGAGATTACTAGACTAGTGCAGCAGACATACTTGTATCTGTAGAGTATCTACATGCATGTGTCAGGTCAGATTGCAGTTGTGGATGGGGTTTTCTAATGCACAGAAGTGCACATCTATGGCGAAGGACAGCAAATTGTGCAGTATTGGGGGTTGTACGGTAAACGTGCAGACACTAAGGAGCTCCTCGCCAACCTCGGAGCACCCCTTCCAGTATAACATCAGGGTACAGACCCCCATATGCTGGAGGTGGGTGGCACACAGAGAATAGACAAGGAGCATGCAGGTAAGGCCCCAGTGGAGATTACTAGACTAGTGTAGCAGACATACTTGTATCTGTAGAGTATCTACATGCATGTGTCAGGTCAGATTGCAGTTGTGGATGGGGTTTTCTAATGCACAGAAGTGCATATCTATGGCGAAGGACAGCACATTGTGCAGTATAGGGGGTTGTACTGTAAATGTGCAGACATGCTGCATCTATCCTGTACCAATGACACATGTGAGTCTGCTGACAATACCTCTCTTCCACAACTACCTAGGTCCCTTTTGTCTGCATGTGGGACAGCAGCCCGAAGCTGGTAAGTATAAAATTGTTCTGTTGTGTTTTGCCAATACCCCAGGCATGTGAAGGGCATGCAATTTACCATGCACACAACTGTCACTCATAGCCATATTGCTTTATGTGCATGTTCACTTGTGGTGGGGTTAACTGCATTGTATCACAGTGGTCACCACAAGGGCCTGTCTGAAGAGAATGTAACATTCCTGTAGCATACCTGACAACCTGTCAGTGCAGGACTTCTAGACAGAGACCAGCAAAATGGGAGGGGGGGGGATGGCCTAAGGTAGGGACATATGTGAAACATTAATCTTATACAGTGGATATAAACAGTGTACAAACCTCTGTTAAGATGCCAGGTGTTTGTGAAATATACAAATTGAGACCACAATATGTCAGTCCACACCTTTTCCAACCTTTAATGTGACCCATAACATGAACAATTCACTTGTAAAACCAACCAATCTGTTGGGCACCAAATATGGAGTATGCAAACCTTACAAAAAGCTGGATGCATACGTGTGCACACCCTTCAAATAATATTTTATTTCAAGCAGTTTGTGATTTACTGACAGCATTCAGTCTGCTTGGGTTCACACCTGCCATCAAGTAAAGGCACTCTGAGTAACACCAAATAACAGTCTGCTGTCCAAGTAGGATATTCATGACATTTGTTCAGTTTCCTGCAACAGCAATAGCCTTGGCTTACAGACAGCTTACAAAGCAGCAAAGGGATCTCATATCTGAAAGGTATCACTCAGGAGTAGGGTATAATATTATCACAGCATGGAGCACCATGGAGCACATTGGAGACAGTCATCAAAAGGTGGATTGAATATGGGACAACAGTGCTGTTGAAGAGAACCTGACGTCCCTCCAAAACTGATGAAAAGACATGTCCAAACCTGGTCAGGGAGGCTGCCAGGAGACATACAGCAACACTGAGGGAGTTGCAGGAATCTCTTGCAAGCACTGGTGTTGTGTACTACATGTGAGAACAATCTCCCATATTCTGCAGAAGTCTGGCCTATGGGGTAGGGTCAGAAGATGGAAGCATTTCCCCACACCAAAAAACATCCAGGGATGGATACAACTTACAATACAGCACATCATGTCTCTCAAAGGCATGTGTGAAAATGTGTTATTGTGTAATGAGACTATGGATCGACCTCATAGCCACAATACCAAAAGGTATGTGTGGTGCACAAGCAACACCGCTCTTCACCTAAAGACCACCATCCACATGGTGAATCATGCTGGTGACACTGGCCTTCTATGGGGATGCTGTTCTAAAGCCAGAACTGGGCTTGTAGTCACAGTATTGAGAATTCTGAATAGTTCATAATAACACTCATGTCTGTTCCACATCCATCAGGCATCTGCAAGAATGCTGAGAATGGGGAGAGGTGTCAGCGTTCATCATGACAAAGACCCAAAGCATACATCCAAAGCTACCTAAGATTGGGTCCACCTGGGCACACTCATGGTTATGGATTGGCCCAGCCAGAGCCTAGATCTAAACCTGATAGCAAAATCCAGTATGATCTGATGAGGGCTGTGTACATGAGCTGCCCTTGCAATCTGAGAGAGTTGGGGGAGCTTTGCAAGGAAGAGTGGCCAAATAATGCCAAGTTAAGATGTGCCATACTGATAGACACCTTCCCAAGAAGAGTGAATGCTGTTAGTCACTTACAAGGTGCTTCAACAAAGTGTCATTTTAAAGGTGTGCACACCTATGCAACCATCATATTGTACATATTTCATTCATTATATTTTACACGTAACACATTTATTTCTTTATCAATTGGATTGCACTGGTCATATATCACATGAAAGGTGAGCAATATATTTATGCATTATTGCGGTCTCATTTTATATATTACAAGAGCATGGCATGTTAATAGGGTTGTGTACACTTATCAAATCCACTGTAAGCTTAGAAGGTTGCTGGTGTAACAGGAATTGTGTGACCATATATTTACTGCTGGTTTGGAGGTCTGAAACTCAAATGCATTTCATTAATTAGTGACGTCACTCCTGAGATCATCCCAGTTTTGTATCAGACAAACACACGGGTTATGAGAAACAGAGCAAACATATGAGCCAGACAGCTGCACATCCAGCAAGGATCTGTACAGTTGTGAGATATGTTCTGTAATACTTGCCACTGTGTTACACAGGTAAACAGCAGTTATGTGTACATGGGTGCAGTCTATGCTGGGGAAGGGCCATCACCTACTAACACTACTCACGTATCCCAGAGCTCGATATTGTTAGTTACATGTAGTAAAACTGGCTGCGAAGCTTGATGTTGAAGGCTGTGTGTCATGCATGTCACTATTCGGGTAATGTGACGTCTGTTTAACAGATTTGTGCCACCTCACCTGTAAGGTGTTTGTGCATGCTTGTGTGTGTGTGTGTGTGTGTGTGTGTGTGTGTGTGTGTGTGTGTGTGTGTGTGTGTGTGTGTGTGTGTGTGTGCACCAGCCAACCTCAAGGTACAGGTATTATTGTACATATGTTGTCTTCCCCTAACAGGTGGCTATGTAATTTGGGGTCCCTCCTGCTTGGAAACTGATGTCATTGTCTCAGCAGACTCTGACAATGATAACAGGAATAGTGAGGTACAGGTAGGGTTGTATGGGGCTGAATCTGTGCCATTGGTTGTCATCCCATTCTTGTCCACACCATCCCTGCACACAGTGATAATGCCCACACATACCCCATCACCAGTGGCCACAGATGATGGACATTTGGCAGGTGGTGGCATGGAATAGACTAGTGTGGTGACTATGGCAGGTGTGAGTGTAGACACTGGCTATAGCCAAAGTGCAGGTGAGGTCCCACACAGGTGGCTGGACAGGGGTGTTCACAGTAGGACTGCTGCTCATCAAGCCACTGCTGTAAGTGCCACAGCATGTTTTAGGCTGTCATGGATGCACAGGAACATAGTGAACGGTACACCAGACAAATACTCTGGGTGGTGACATACATGACCTTGCTGAGGCCACACATCAAAATACTGAGGTCATGATTAGACAGTGGGGTGAGACCATGGCAATCTTTGACCATGGCATGTCTGTGCTAAAGCATGTGGTGGAAGATGGGCATCAGCCATGTGGACATAGGTTTGCACCAACAACAGCTGAGAGTCTACGGTGCCATGCACCTTCACACTCCCATAGTGGCAGTGACACTAGTGCTACTGAAAGGGGGTTGCTGTCCACATCATACAGGAGCATGCCATGGGCCTGTGGTCCTGGCTGGTCCCACCAGGGACATGGATCCAACAGATAGCAGTCATCATCAGGAAGCAGTACTGCATCTGGCCTTAGGCCTGGTGGTGCCAGTGATACCCCTGGCAGGACCAGTTCCCATCTCCATGGTTGGATACTGTGAACTGGACACCCTGCCATTTATGGTCAACAGCTTTCCAACATACACCTGTATAGGATAGCCACATTGCGTGACTGTGTGCATACATACACACACATCTGTATCACAGGCAGGTCACCTCTAGACACACACAGCACCTTTGCACAGCCCATCTATTTGATACTGCTCCAACACACACACACACATGATGTCAACCATATGGTCCAGCCTAGGCCTCTGGCAAACCCACACCACACCCTATGCATATGATGATACCTGTGCCACATCCCTGTCATCCATAACATTGATGCAGGGGCATGCTAATATGGGTCTGATGCACAGGGTGAATATTGTACAGTGTAGGTTCATAGGTTCATAGGTTCATAGGTTAGTACTAAGCTAACTGCTCTTATGAGCCATTTTAAGCCTAGCCAATTATCCCTTGTGAGACTCAAACCCTGCACCTTGTGTTTATAAGGCAAACACCTTAACCATTAGGCCACCCTCCCAACTGTGCAGTGTGCTGTCTGCTTGCATTTGTTATGGGTACACATACAAGTATATGTACATTATTAGCCAGAATGCATTATTGCTGTTAGTACCACTTACTGAATGTAGTCTAACAGGCTGTATTCTGTTTGTATTCCAGGAGTCTGTGTGTCTGCAGGCTGTGGTCCTGCAGACATTCCCAAGAGGGAGTATGACAGAGTGGGAAGACACCGACTGTGTCATAGGCAAGGTACAACTTTATATGTACATGTACCAGATGTGTATGCATGCAACAGTGTGTGAGAGTCACTGTTGTCAGACAGTGTAACCTTGCATACATACCACTTGTCACAGACAGATAGCCTTCAGACATGTCACCTCAGTGTTGTATAGTACCACAGGCTCATACATACAGAACAGGTTACTGCAGTACTGCCAGCAGGTCACTCACAAGCATAGCCATTGCACTAACTGCTACAGATTCACCTGTCAAAACCTGTTGGCCCTGTCATTTCATTCTCATACACTCAACCCTGATGCAGTTGATCAGGGCATGCATGATACTGTGCATGACAGGTTTGTGGTATGTATTCCTGCATTCACTGGGTGGAAAAGGGGGACAAAATGGTATATCCTTTGCATACACACAGTAAGGACTGACACAGGGGATGTGCACACAGTAACATTAACACAGTTGGCAATAGACAGATTAGTAAAACTATATATCCATTTTGATGTACTATAGTACTACATGTACATGACATGCCCCACATAGATTATATGCACGGGACATAACACACTACCTCTTATAACAAGTAATGTTCTGTATGCCTTCATGGATGGTGAGATAACCCACCAGAAATAGCATGTAGAGTCATGTATTGCTACTACAAACCCAGATAAGTGATAGGATAGCAGACATTGTATCAGCATGATGTTTCAGTCAGGTATGATTCCTGTTGCTGGCATGTGTGTCACTATGCTCACTCTGGCTGATTTGGAAACAATATCACATACATGGATATTGTTAAGGGACACAGACCACATATAGGTTGCAAACATCTGGATATTCCATAGACATCTGCACAGAGGACATGTATGGCCTCCACAATGGTTTAACGTGCTGCATGTGAGGCAGATTCTGTTACCATGCTATATAAAGTAATGCCATTGCGAGGTGGCAAACAGGAGTCAAATGTACATACATCAAAATGGTATCGGCCAAACAGGACATGATCTTCACCCAAACACACACACACACACAGTTGCCAGTATTGAGATTAGAACTTCTGCCTATACAGTTATTACTACTATAGTGTTATGTAGTCCTCAGACACACCACAGAGCTTACATGTTTACACCTCATCCTAAGGTACTTCTAAGTTGAATGACATCAGCAGGCCTGGTAAAGTAGGGTGATGGGAAGTTTACAGGGTGGTCCACAACTCACAATGGTATAACCCAGGCAGTATATAATTCTCACCCAAACACTTGGCAGTACTGAGATTAGAACCCCTACCTATCTAGTTATTTCTACTATAGTGCTACACAGTTATCAGATGGGCCACTGAGCTTACATGATTGCACCTAATCCCAAGGTACTTCTAAGGTGAATGACATCAGCAGGCTTAGTAAAGTAGGATGATGGGACATTTATAGGGTGGTACTCAATTCAGAAATGGTACAACCCACACAGTATATGATTCAGATTCACATACGTACTTGCCAGTACTGAGATTAGAACCCCTACCTATCTAGTTATTTGCACTATAGTGTTGCACAGGTACTGCATGTGCTATACAGCTTACTGGACTGACAATTGGCCAAAGGTGCTGATAACTGCACAGCTAAGATAAACTATTACAAGTGCCAGAAAGTCTGCCTTCAGTTTTTCCCTTAGATCTTGCTAGTTCTTTCTCTTTTGCACTTCATATAGCCTAATAGCTTTGCACTTCAACAGGTTTTTGTATCAATTATTCTAGCACACCTGACAGCCATCAGCGGTAGTCGTTCCTCGTAGAATTAACTCCAGTACTTAGCAGTTATGACCACCCCTCCTGGCACGATTAAAGTGCAGTTCTCTGTGCTTTTGCCCATTAAACTGGTGCACTTGGGCATTGTGAGGCACTGCTGCAACTGCCTCATATACACAGACAACCATCTCCTCTAAACTCCAAACACTCAGACTTGTGAGAGGTATCCCTATATCAACAAATTGGAAAATATACACTCTCCAGCGAAGACTGGACTAGCTGGTCGAGAGGAGAAGGGTGAATACCTGCACCACACCACATGGAACACATACATCTCCAGAACATCCACTATCACAGCTCTGACATACAAACAAAAACCACACACCCACCTTCAGAGAGGCACTCAATAGACATTTACCCAAACAGCAGAGACTACCAAGACAGACACCCACTCAACCACCGCAACACAGCACAAAAACACAGGACACATATCTCACCTACACAGTGTGCCCCTCAACCTATGCTCCTAAGGCTAACACCTTGCCCAATACAGTAATCATAGGTGAATCAATAGTGAGGCACAAAGATGTCCCACTGACTAGGTTGAATATGGATAAGGTAGCATTCATTTTTCTATCAGCTGCCAGAATCCAACACATAACACATCCAGTCATGTCACTCCACAACAACTGCAAGTATCACTCTGTCATTGTCCATATGTGTGTGTGAATGACCTCAGATGCACCTCCCTGGACTACATGAAAAGAGACATGGTAGAGCTCTCAGACTATGTGGACCAGGCACGTATGACAGTACCCCTGAGCAGTCTACTACTGTCACCCAGAATGATACCACAGTACAGACAACAAATGATTGACTTCAACAATTGGCTTAAGTTTCTGGTGTCATTTTCAGGGGATCCAGTATCTGTCTGCTTGGGATGACATGATTGTCAGACTGCAATGGCTTGCCAGAGATTGCCTGCATCTGTCACCCCTGGGTTTCCAGGTACTGCCTAAGTGTCTTGCCACCCCTATAGTGCCTTTTTAGATGGTGATCCAAATCAAATTACCACTGTAACAGCTATACATAAATTCAATCTGAGGGTCATGCTGCTCAACACTACACATCTACATCTTGAGATGCAGTCACTCGAAGCACTCCTCAAAATGGAGAACATTGAGATTTCTGCTGTAATAGAGACCTGGTTTACAGCAGCAGACAGCACCCCTGCACTACCAGGCTATAACTCATTCTACACCTGTCAGCCCCAAAACATGGACCACAACTCCAAACACGGTGGTGTCTCCATATTCATGAAGGATATGCACACCTCCAGACTAGTATCCCAGCATAATGCATCTGAGATACTTCAGGTACAACTGAAATTGGGTAATAGTGCAATCTAGGTCATAGCCTGCTATAGGTCCCCATCCATGTCCCTAGACTCTCAATCCACATTCCTCAACACCCTGGAATCTATCAAGGTCCAAGCCAACACTCTCATACTAGGAGACTTCAACAACCCCTCCATCAACTGGGAAAGATGCTCAAACACCAATTACACTTCCTGGAATTCATCAGTTACAATGCCCTGGACCAGCTCATTCTGACACCCAGTAGAGGAAGCAACATCCTTGACCTGTGTTGATTACTAAAAGTACAAAACAGAAATCCAAAAGCAGCCGGGGAGGAAGCTCTCCCCAAAAAAGCAAAATGCAGTAACAAAAGTCCAAACTGGGAGTAAACAAACCTGACTCTCTTAATATTAAATAAAAGACAAAAGTTTTATTCAGGTACAAGCTAGTGAGTGCTTTTAAGCCTCCTGACACTTCTTCAGACAATACAAACACTGCAAAAATCTCAATAAAAAGGCTTTGCCTCACCCACATTATTTCACAGCAACCAACCATATATCTTCCGCAATTAAAATTCACCTGCTGGCAATAATCAACAAATGTAATGTGAAGTCAAAGACTTCACATATCAATTAGCTTAGGCAATCCTTACATACAAAATAAAAAGTCTGAAATTACACATAAAAAACCTGTTTTATATGTGAGAAAGTAAACATTTTATGACTGGTGTTTGCTGCCGTCACTACTCTGTATGTTTCTATAGTTGTTGATAGTAGTGAAAGTGAAAATTAATGCTTTTATTTTATTTTATTTTTTATGTGTAATTTCAGACTTTCTATTTTGTATGTAAGGATTTCCTAAGCTATTTGATATGTGAAGTCTTTGACTTCACATTATATTTGTTGATTATTGCCAGCAGGTGAATTTTAATTGCTAAAGATATATGGTTGGTTGCTGTGAAATAACATGGTGAGGCAACCCCTTTTTATTGAGATTTTTGCAGTGTTTGTATTGTCTGAAGAAGTGCTAGGCGGCACAAAAGTGCTCACTAGCTTGTACATGAATAAAAGTTTTGTCTTTTATTTAATATCAAGAGAGCCATGTTTGTTTACTCCCAGTTTGGACTTTTGTTACTGTGTTGATTACTAACCTATGGGACCATTGCTTGACAATAGTAGTTAATCCTTACCTGATCAGATACAGCCATAAAGTAATCACCATGGAAATACACATCTCACCCACACCCCCCGTAAAGATAGCCACCTTGAAAAACTTTGACTTTGGACTCCTAAAATCTGAGGTGGCTAACTTCACAGCACCCATGCCAATGGAAAATACCTGAATGACTGCCGAATCATACACAAATGCACTGCACAAACGTACATCACTGCATGGAACTAGCCATACCCAACAGAACCATGACACTCTCCTCCAAACACTGGAGGACAATCTGATGGCCCCCTGCCATTAATAACCTGTACAACAGAAGGAAGAAACTGTTGCAGAAAAAGGGAGAATCCCAAGAGAGGTAAAACTCCCTTACTGGACTCAACAACAACTTGATATCCCTCGTGAAATCATCTAAAGCCAGCTATGATGACAAAATTGCAGCAGACACTAACAACAATCACAAATCCTTTGATAGTTATATCAAGACCCTCCAAGGCAATACCCAGAAGTGTTCTGAGTTACTGCTCAATGCTACCTCCTATACTGAACCAACAGATATTGCCAATATTCTTGCCAACACATTCAGTGCCAGCTTTACCCCTCTCCCCCCTAAGGGAACAATCAGAATGCCAGAAGAATGCCAGGCACTCAGGATTACTGCAGCTCAGGTTAAACCTGCATTGTCCATGGGCAAGAATACAGCTTCCATGGGACCCAAAAATATCCCTGGCTGTGTTCTACATGAACTACAAATATACCTGGCACTACATCTGTGTACCCTGTTCAGTCACAGCTTCATCTCAAGCTTTGTCCCTCCCAAATGGCACACTGCTACAGTCATCCCTCTCCATAAAGGGGTAGCGACTACAGACCCTAGGAATTGTCATCACATTAGCCTGATGAGTCAGATATGTACAGCTATGGAGCACATCATCAGGGACCTGATCGACAAAAATATAGGCAATCTCCTAACTCTGGACCCCACACAGTTTGGCTTTGTGAAAGGGATATCATGCCTGCTCAACCTGGTTGACTTCTTTGAGTCAGTCACCAGGGCTGTGTATGAAGGTAAGGCACTGCATATAGCCTACATCAATCTGGCCAAGGCTTTTGATACCACTCCTCAGTTAGGAATTATTGATGAACCCACCAAACTAGGCATCAACCCCTATATCACTGGGGGGTTGCAAATTGGCTCACAGATAGAACACACAGTGTGAAAGTAGCGAGCTCCAAGTCAGACTGTCAAACCGCTATGAGTGAAGTCCCACAGGGATCACTCCTGGGTACACTCCTGTTCAGCATCTACTTCTCAGGAGTCCATACCAACAGAAATGAACTCTGGCTGACCAAGTTCGCAGACAACTGCAAGCTGGGAGCCATCGTTAACTCCACAAGTGATGCAGACATCCTACAGAAAGGCCTCACTGAGGCCACTGACTGGTGTGGAAACCATGGCCTGAAGGTTAACACCAGAAAATACATCATCAGCCCCTTTGGTAAAAAGTCAGTCCCCACTAAGTACCACATCGATGGGTGTCCACTGAACACTGTGGGCATTATAAGAGATCTGGGGACACAGGCTACAGCAACCTCTCCTTCAGCCATCACATTACCATTATGGTCAGGAAATCCTTCTATGTTGCACATCTCATTACCAAGGATTTTACATCCAGGAATAAAGAGGTCATTGTCTCGTTGTACTCTTCCCACACTAGACTACTCATCAAGTATAATGGCCCATTTGACATATACCTCACTAGACACCTGCAACAGCTGGAGAGGCAACAGAAGTACCTCACAAAGAGGATCCTAGGCATTAAACACATGTCCTACACAGATAGACTCAAAAGACTCCAGCTATTCTCTGTCTCATATGACTGACTTAGATGTGATCTCTGTTTGACATACAAAGCCATATCTGACCCAGCTGTTTTTGAAATGCAACATTTAAAGACATCCCAATCCCTCTGCACCACACACTGCAGGGACCTCAACCTCATTACCACAATCAACACAACATACTGGAGGGACAGGTTCCTCACCCAGAGACTGCACATACCCTGGAATAGACATCCCATACATGTCAAGCAAAACACCTAGATGACCCTGTTCCAGAGAAATCTTTATAAGTGGATGAATAATAGAAAGTTTGCCCCAGGGAAGGGATCACTCCAGTGGCTCTACTTGATAGAGGCACTGGGAACTAACATCGGGTGGCACAATGACAGGGCACTTCTATGGGCTAGGCTTGTAAAGGCTCCAGGGCCATTAGCCTAGTACATACCTAAGAACCTATAAGGGGAGTGACATCATCATGACTGATAAAGAAGGCCAGTGGGTGGGAAACTTATCAAAATACTTCTTCCTACAAACATACACACTTATACACACACACACACATTTGCCGGATCTGAGAGTAGAACCCCTGTCTCTCTAGTTATTTGTACTATAGTGTTACACAGTCATCACATGTGTTACAGAGTTTACTGCACTGACAATTGGCCAAAGGTGCTGATAAGGGGAAATGACATCAGCAAGAGTGATAAAGTAGGGCAGTGGGTGGGAAAATTATCAAAATACATCTTCCTTTAAGCATACACACTTACACACACTTATACACCCACACACACATTTGTTGGATCTGAGGATAGAACCCCTGCCTATCTGGTTATTTGTACCATAGTGTTATGCAGTTATTGCATATGCTACAGAGCTGGTATTTCTAAGGTGAATGAAAGCGGCAGATCTTGTGACGGAGGGCAATGTGAAGTGTACTGAGTGGGAAGAGTCTCTTAATACTTAGACTTATGGACACACACACACACACACACACACACACACACACACACACACACACACACACACACACACACACACACACACACACACACAGGCCTCAGTACTGTTACACAATGGGGCTCACCTTTTACACTGGCATGTGTAACTGTTTAAAGCTGGTATGCCACTGTCCACAGTAGGACATCACTGTATGCCATTCAGGGTATCCAGAGTGTGACTCACTCTGTTTGTGTCCCCCTGTCTCTCTCTCTCTCTCTCTATCACTAGCTATCTCTCAGTTCCCCACATGTATGTGTGTGTGTGTGTATGCTTGACATATGTTGTTATTTGTTGCCCATATATATGTGTGTGTATCTCACGCAACAGATGCAGATATATCACATATTGGCCACCTACAGCTAGCTGAGGGTAATCCTGTCTGATATGTGTGTACAGTTGAGGTGTACATAGATGTCTATATACACAGACATATATATACAATACAGTCATATATTCCAATGTGGGTTCCAACATGCCCTGTGATTCTCTAAGTGTAGGAGCATGCCCAGTGTTACCATTTCATTCCAGAGATAGGTGTACTCCAGTCCAGGGTTGTGTGTGCTACAGCCATACCTCTCAGGAGTACACAGGACTTTCTTCACGGTACTTGTTTTGTTTAGCAGACATTTTCTGATGTATCTGTAGTCTGAAACTGCAATGTATTGTGTCATTAACTATTGCCAGACATTCTCAGATCATCACAGTGCTTTACCAGAGGAATACTATTTGTATGATTCATAGACCAATATTATGAGGGCAGCTATGAAATTTCTTGCCCAACAAGGCCATTTGTGAGGTGTGGCTACAGCCAGTTTAGTAATGACACACGGCAGTGTAAACAGTCCAGCAACCTGGTGATATACTGGCTGGGGATCTCCTGCTTGTGTGGTATCTTTCTAACTTGAGATGTCATATCCTTCTGTGGGTATACCTCTCACCAGTTCATTTTTTGGCAGGTTGTCCAGGTGTTTGGCTAGAGGTTTCATCCTTTCTATGTAAACTTGTCTTTTATGGCATAAGTTACATATAATTGAAGTGTGATGTTACAAAATAATAACAGACATTACTGTTTCAGAATACATAACTGTCAGACAATTCTTGCTAGTGCAAACCCCTCACCCTATCAACTTTCTCATTATGTAAGGGTGATATTTACAACACATGCCTATCATTGTGCCTTTGTTCCACTTTTATTTCTGCCCTTGTCCAGACATCTTGCTGCTAGAGGTTGGGAGTTATGGATGTGGGTACAGAGTGCATTCAACTGTGCAGGCATGTCCATTGTATGTAAAAGCAAACATAAGAAAAAAGAATTATTGAGAATGACCACTGGCAACAGTACCACAAAGCAGTTATATTCACAAAAGCCTTGGCACCTCTGCTACACATCCTTCAAGATGTCACTAATATGTGTGGTACATTCCACATAGCACTGTGACTTCCTGGTATGTCAGTGGCAGAGCAGTGGGTGTCACTGACATGCATAACAGTTGGCACTGCAGTTATCTGCACATAGCCCTGCCAAAAGCAGCACTGTACCTAGGGCACTACAAGATGACTGCCAGGAGAATGTGCTGGCCAGATCCAGAAAGTATTAACCACACATACACATAGCTCATTGACCCCTGTATATAGTGGACATGCAACATGTTTTGTGTGTATTGGTGCAGCCCTGACAATGTGCGCTATGCTGCTATTTCCCTACAAACATACATGTTACTGCATTTGTGTGGGTACATGGAGGGGCACACCTGTAAACTGTACACATTTGCACAGACTGTGCTGATATTTGCGTTACAGTTCCATTTGCCATACTATTGTGCCCTGCCTTGCAGACTAGAGGCATATCAATAAAGATCCCAGGTCAGATTGTACTGGCATACATTTGAGTTTCAGACTTCTTACCATTCATAGCCTTACTGCAACTGTGGGTCCTGCTGTGCTATCACTGTGTGAGTCTGTAGGGGGTTTATTCAACGTTGCCACCATTTGTATGCCTTTGCCAGACATTTCTCTGTGGTTTTCTACAGCTGACTTGCTGTGTGGGTGTGAGGGGTGGTTATGGGACCCCCCACCCTGACATCCATGTCTGTGACCTATGACCTCCAGTTAGTTGTCCCCACACATATACTGCAGGGGGATTTGCCAGTTTGGGTACTATTGCATAGTGTGTGAAGGCCAGTTTTGGCCAGACAGTTCCTGGTGTACTATACAGCTGTCAGTTGTGTGCTACTATCCCAGTAGGCCACCTCATTCTCTTGCATGCAGCATTACCATATATATGCTGGCAAAGCATACTAATCCATTCATTTATTGTTAAGAAGACTGACTTACCTTGTGCTTGCAGCAGTTGTGAGGATGGTACTTAAGAACTGGCTATACATGGTAAGTTACAGGTAATGTGATGTGTGTGTCATCCATTTTACTGTGTTGCAAGTCAGAGAGAGGTGTCAGCCCCTGTAGTCCTTATAGTGTCAGTGTGTGTGCTATGTGTTGCCTCTTTGCCAAGGCCTGACCATACTGGGCACGCCTCCATCTGCCTACAGGACCAGGCTCAGAGGCCTCCTCCTGTGAGTCGCTCTGTGCCTGTGCGGACCTTGGCAATGGTGGTGGGCTGTGTGGCCCTTCCCTGTGCTGTTCCTGCTGCAGCTGTTTCTGCAGGATCATATTGTGTAGCATGGCACATCCTATGAACATGTGTGCACAAATGGCTGGAGAGTACTGCAAGGCTCCACCAGAAATGTCAAGGCAGTGGAACCGTGACTTGAGCATCCAAACACATGCTATATAATGATCCTGGTTTGTGTGTGTGCCTCATTATGGCATTCTTGTGTGGGTGTGTGTGCATTTCTGATAGGTGTCATCATCCACGGCTCCAGTGCATAGCCATCATCTTCCACCAGATGGCCATATGGGATGCCCCCACTGGCAAATGCCTGGTACAGCTGTGATGAATGCCAGATGTTGGAGTCATGATAGCTTCCAGGGCTGCCAGCACACACATTCATGATAATGCCCTGGGCATTGCACATGACCTGGCATTTGATGGAGGGGAATCCCTTGTGGTTTATGTAGACCTTGTTCAACAGGTGGTGCTTTTATGTGGGTGTGCGTGCAGTCTATGGCACCCAGTACCTCCGGGTATTCTGCTACATGGTGAAAAAGATGCATATTGCTGGTCCTCTCCTCACAGGTGTTGGGAAAGTAAATGTGCCCACTGGCATGTGGTAGCATGGCATCCAGGAACTAGTGGAGTACCCTGGAAGCATGTGCCTGTGAGACCCCCAGGATGTCTGCAGTAGGTCTTTGGAAAGCCCCTGTAGCTAGAATTCTTAAGGCTAAACATACCTTGGTATCCACTGGGATGGGTTCCCCTCTATTGGTTCTAGGTCTGAATTGAAGCCATCACAGCTCAGTGATTTGCAGAAGTGTGTCTCTGTCCACCCTTTAGCACTCTACTATCTCCAGATAATGTATCCCCTGGTAGGTTACCCTGGGTCTGAACACTCTTCTCCTCCTCCTCGGTCTGTGATGGTTGTCAGCAGTATCCTCCTCTCCGCCATCAGCCTCTAGCACATACTGATGGATCAAAGCAATGGCAGCCCCTAACATTTTTCCAGTTAAAATTCCCCCACATGTGTACACCAGTGGTGCAGAATTTGTGGGAAAAAACAGACTTTAAGGTGTTTCCATACTTTATGCTGTTGTGCTGCAGCTGCTGCCTGTATGATTAGCTGAGTATGATGCATTCCACTTGCCAGCTATGTTATTTGTACTTGATTGCTTTAATTCTGACATTTTCCTTTTTTTTTCTTTTTCCCCTTCCCATTTCCTCCCCTTTTAAGCCCCGAGGCGTGCCACGCAAACCCGCTGCCAAAAGTAAACAATTCTGCTATTTCTGTTCTATTTTTGTTTGATTGTTTATTTTTGACCAGGTGCATACTGTGCAAATCCATTCAGCTTATGTAAACAGTAAGTAATAGCCCTCCTCTGGGCCCAATCATGCTCCTCAGTTCATGGAATAAGTCAATACAGCTTCAGACACACACCCTTGCTTAGCTAAGCTTATCTCTGCACCTTAGGGCTCCAGTGCTTACAACATGCCTTACACACCCCTTTGTCAAGTCTGTTGCTCCTTCTAGTTACACTATCATGCTGGAGCACCTACATAGATAGGTGCAGTTTTGGACTTAGAAGATTTTTGTGATTCAGTAAATTTCCCCTCATTTGCATATCCCATTGTCTTAGTCTATAGTTAGACTTTCCCCTTGACAACCACTGTTCCCTGGTATTGTTTTCATTCTGCATGCCATATAGACTATAATGGCAAAATGCAGATTTCCCTTAAAATTGAGTTTTTACAATTTTTTTTTATTTTCAGCACAATCCCATTTGCCTGCCACTGCTCTAGGCTTAAACGACCGAGATCGGCCAAAAAGAAATAAATTTGATTTTTATGAAATCAAAACAGTTTTTCATGCCAATTGCCATATATTTGTCCAGTGGCATGCCTAAACAATATAATACATGCTTTTTTGATAGCTGTCATGCCTCCATTTTGTTATTTGCAGAAATGTATTCGGTTAGTAACCGAATACATTTCTACAAATAACACTGTACTTGCATGGATACCTAGCTGCTTGGTGAATCACTAATTCACCTCATTTGCATGGTTTTCACCAGCAAATAAGGTATTAAGCATTCTCCAGCCATATCCATGGAGGAGCAGTGTAGGCACACTCGTGCTCGTCAGATCAGCTGTTTGCTGGATTGCCCGGTGGCCATATTCCATGCAGAAATGGCTACACTGTTCCTGCATGGAGATTTCAGCTTCCTGAATCCTGGGGAGTATCTGTGTTGACCCATGATGATTCAGATGTCCCTAGTACAGCTGATGACTGGATGGTTAAGATACATTATATGAGAGACTGAGTATCTTTTCAGTGGAAGGTGTGGTTGGTAGAGGTTATAAATTCTGGTCATGTATAATATTCTAGTCATCTATGTATTAAGATGATATTCAACAGTGGTGTGTGCCTAATAGCAAATCTGCAGTAGTTAAAATGGATATGGGGGTGTTTAGTTTTCTTTCTGTGTATGTACTGTTGTGTTAGATCCAATTAATTAGAAAGGCAATGTGTGGGTTTAGAAATTTAGTTGAAAGGATCTTTTAGCTTTTTATTGGGGAAATATGTTTTTAGTCCATGGAGATATCCTCTATTTGTCTAACTGAAGGAGGATATTATTACAGAAAACCTGTTGGCTCCAGGAGCAAAAACAGTAAAAGAAAAGAAAGAGTTAAGAGTTATAAGGTCTTGCTTCCAGCAAGAGTTGGGAGAATACTATGAAATAATTAATACAATATAGAAGAGTAAAGATGAAAATGTCTTTGCTGACAGCAACAGGAGGAGTTGAAGACTGAAGCAGTTGAGATAATAGGATGTGTATAGAGATACCTGACTAGAACAGTAATGACAAGAGTTGAGAGACTCTGAAGAGAAAGAGGAATATCACAGTTGTACAAGTTTACATTATAGATAACAGACTGCTACAGTTGTTGTCTTGGGTTGGAGGTTAAAAGGGAGGAAGAGGAAGTGAGATAATAAAAAAATGATGCAGGAAATTAATTGTATGTATTAACTGGATAGGGCAGGGAGGAGAAGAAAAGATATATGGGATGTGATATAGAGAGTATACTTTTTAGGCTCTATGAGGTTGTGGAGGGATACCTGCTGCTATAAAAGTAATGATGTTTGAGTGGGAGGGGTAGGGTTTATGATAGGGGACAGAAGTGTTATCTAGCACTATGCAGGATTTTGCAGCCCAGAAACCTGCAAAATAATCAATTGTTTGTTTTTTCTAAGGGTTACCATCAGGAACACTGTAAACATAAGTCTACGAACTGTGACTATAAGTATGGGTAGTCAGACTCAAGCATTGTTAGCTTGCTAAACTACAACATAATGCAAACTGGTTTTGCAGCAATTTATGTCTGAGTATTAATGACTATGTTTGCAGAGCTTGTGTCTAGAATGGCAGTTAGGACTTTTCCTGTGGCAGAAACAGCTAGGATTATTATGTTTATAAAATATACATTTTTTGCAACAAATTATTTTATAAGATTTGCAAAGTGAACAGCGGCATTCAAAGGTATTATATATAAGTAATATTCCTATGTTAAATAGCAAAGCATCTGTTGAGCCTTAGCAGATGAAAAGAACAGATGTGTTAGCTTTTGGGGGAGGGAAGAGCAACCATTTATGTCCCCCACCAGGTTGAATAAGGAGGGAAGTGTAATTAAACTACTTCAGATGCAAGAATATCTTCAGGTACCATCTAGGTACATTAGTGAGAACATGAACCTGGAGACTAGTGTTGTCACCAAAATCTTATTGGATGAGAGCTAAGTGCCACCGTGTACAGAGAAAAATCTGTCTTTGAAAGCACAGCAAACAAAGCAAAGGCAGTCACTGTAAGAACTGATATAGAGTACTGTAGTAAGAATGTGAATCTGGAGCACAATAGTTACCAATCTCTTGCCACAGAGCTTATGTAAGATTTAGAAAAACTGAGTTTTTTTTCTGTCTCTGCTGTTGAAGGGGTCCCTAGATGGTTGTTTAATGCATTAAAGTGATTGGAAGAAATAGAAAAAAAGAGAGACAATCCACATAACTACCTTCTACTGCTTCCTGATTCTCAGATATGTACTGACACTGATTTAGAACTAGAGTTATATAAATATGTTACAAGGAAAGCCTGACTTGATCAAAAATCATCTGTAAAAAATAAAAACATCAATTTTCTTTCAAGAAAGAAACAAGTTACGGCCAAGACTTGTGAAACACTGACAAAATAGTTCTCAATCAGCAAAAGAAAACAGATATGAGGATAAATTAGTAACATTTGGAAGTATTAAAGTACAAAGGAAGGCCAACAGGCAGAGTTTTAGTTGCAAATGTCAACTCAAATAAAACAAGGGTTACATAGTTATATTGTCTGAAATGCATAAGATAACATCATCTCCATATTTTCTGGGAGACATTTGGGTACTAATTTCTTTCAAGTCAGAGAATCCATTTGGCTTATTTGTGTGGATTATTTTGCAAAGCTCTCTAAAATAATTAACTTCAGGAATATAACAAGTCTGTGTATCATTATCTCTATTAATTCCTGAAACATAGTTTAATTGAATAACTCATAACAAGCTTAATAAAACATTAAGGCTAATAATTTTAAACCATCAGTGAATTGTCACTACAGAGATTTATTTTGTATATATAATAATTAAAACTGTTTTCACTCTTAAAATGGGGAATCAAATAGTTTTAATGATAGTGGGTTAGCTTCAGTGATTGGTAGATGATGTTACACAGCTTAATCCAAAAGGGATTAAGTAGATATTGATTTTATGGAGGTCATATCACCTGTCATTATGTGTAACTTGTTAAACCTTTGACATCAGGTAAAGTAAAGATATATGGATGTGATTGGAGGAAATGAAGAGGATCCATATAACCACACTCCACTATTTCCTGATACTCCTAGGCACTTTCCAGAGTTGCCATCCCATATACAATACAAAACCATGATATACTTCCCTCAAAACAGAAACTGCCAAACGCAGAGTGGAACACTTTATCAGTAAACAGCCATTTATCCAAAGTTAAACTCTTCAGGCCTAAGAAAAATAGTTCCCTTGATAATAATGCAATTTAACTTGCCCTAGATGGTTGATCTATCAAAGCCTATTGTCTGGCCTGCATGGAGATGGAACTTCACATGATTTTGTGCCACAGCTATTTTATTTAGGTATGATCTAAGCAAATACTCTCTTCTGTTCTATGACCTGCAAGGTGGAGACCAAATACAGGTTCATTTCAATACTAGATGGCCAGAGTGTTACATTTTATTTTACATTTGTTGACCAGGAAAGTCCAACTAGGACAGAGCCTATTTTCAGTGGAAGCCCAGGGAGAAACACTCCACATGCATGTCTTTGGAATGTGGGAGGAAACCCACACAAATGTTGAGAGGATATGCAGACTCCACACAGAAAGAACCTCAGCCAAGAATCGAACCAGAGAACCTCTTATTGTGAGGTGACAATGTTAACCACTACACCACTGTGCCACTATGCATGTGAGACAGCAATTAGCAAATTCAATTAACATTTTGTGTTGAAAAACAAATCAAATAAATGAAAGAAATGATCTTAGTAATACCCAATATAATGAAGACATTGTCATATCCAGGGCTGAAACAACAAAAACTGAGTTGAACACATTGTTAAAAAGGGATTTCTCACTGCCCTGGGACAAGATATATCCCAGAAAACTAACTTTAAATGCAAATAAATGGCATTCAGAAGACATTGATGACTCAGAGAATAAAATCACTTTTCCTGCCAACTATAAAATACTGTTACTTATATGGTCTAATAAAAATACCTTATCATTATCCTGGACCAAACAGACTCTTTTCTCTCCAACATAGACATTCAAGTAAAATTGTACTATCAGAACTCAGAGTAGTCTACAAAATATCCCACCAACTGACAAAATATACTAGGCAAGCAGTCATAACTAATGACATCGTACTCCCCAGGTTAGAGTACACCTTGTTTATCATTGCAGTCCATTCCATTGAAAATATATAGATTCTACAAAGATTTGACACAAACTTATATGGTTTATTCACCCTCGCTCCCATCATGGACATCTTTGTGTCACCCTCAATACATGCAGTTAGCTTACCATTGAAATTAGAGATGTTCATCTACTAAACATACGTACCTTTGGCAAACTAAATATAAATTCTGTCCACCATTAAGAAAATTCTTCCACAAAAGAGACAATAGCTATACCCTAAGAAATGTGGGCAAACTCCTTGTCGGGACACCTTACACCTTAGCTGTAGCAGTGAAAGCCTGTGGTAAAAACAGCACAAGAGTACTGAAATAATGTTCTGGAAGAAATCAAACCATAACTTTCAAATAATTTAAAATAGCATTTAAAGCACCTTAATAAATTCTCTCAGTGTGAGTGCCTTGATAATCATGGTTAAATTACCATCCAGTGTGATGCACTACTCCCACAATAGCCTTTACTTTTTCTCAATTCTATTTCTTTTTTTTTCTGTTTTTCACTAAGCCTACCAGCTTTCTGTTACTGGTAAATGCTTGACATCTATCTCACTTTCTTTCCAATTCCTTGATTCAACAATTTTATGTATTATGAAATTACTATTGCCTTTCAATACTTGTTCCTCTCCCCACAATTTATATCTTATCCAATTACCACTGTACTGCATTCCATAATAACACATCTGTATATTCATACTGTACAGTATCTCTTATACCTCTTCACCTCTTGCATTCTGTGAGAATAATGCATACTATCACACTATTTGTAAATAACTTAATACTTTAAATTGATAATCTATTTGTAAATAATTTAATAATTCTCAAATGCATTTTTCATTTTGTCTTTTGTGCCTTGAAGCAGTGCAACATCTTGGCTAATAAGCATATAACTAACATAACTGAATAACTAAATAAATAACATGATTCAGTAGATATATAATAACAAAGGATGAAGGTGTGGAAAAATGTTGTGAGTCAACTGTATGAACTGGCTTAACATTTTTGTTTAATTGCAAAAAAAGATGAACAAATAAGATAATGAATTGTGACTGGGGTGGTTGATGTAGACGTGTCTCAAAAATTGCATCTAGAAGTTAATCTTACTTTAGAGGCAGCGATGCAACTTGCTGATTAAACAATGTAAATGATGTGTGCAAGGTAAAATGCAATGTAAATACCAATGTTAAAAAAAGACATAAATCTGATCAAACTAAACGAATGAATGAGAAAATTAGTGTAAGATCAGCAAATGCATAAGGTACAACTATTACTGTAATGAGACAGAGCAGTGTGGAGCACAAAGCATCACTAATTGCAACATATAAACATCAGTAGGATTATAATTATGATCTTGTTTTAGGTTTGGCTTCACATTATTCCTGTATTTCTTGCTTACATGGATATCTGGCATTTCAGTGCTGCTAGGGAACATCCTCCTTATTTGCTCTGTGTTGGAGATCAGCAGTGTCTGCTCAAAATTTACTGGGTTCATATGTCTGGGTATGGTAAGTCTACATGGTGGACCTTTTCTCAATCATCAAGTATTGGAGTGGGACTTTCTAAATTTTAGTGATGTCTTATTTTACTGAGGCATAGCTGTTACAGTGGAAAAGCCACCAAATCAATATTTGGGAAGCTGAGATAATTGTATTAGAAAAAAAGGCATTAGTGATTATTAAAAGCTATTTCTTATCTTTATTATGCCAAGAGTAAAGTGCCTCTGTTAGACTGGATAGAAAGAATTTTGATGGAACCATTTGAAACATATTACAAAGGGTACTATGTATCTACAATAACTGTATGCCTGTGCATATTGCCAGGAATATGATGTGGCTGCTGTGACACACTATTGGAACAGACTAATACATCCGAGTATGCTTTTACATGTTTCATACATTTAGACTGTATTGTTTCCAGTTGCAGTGAATTCCTCAGCCTAGTCTAATAGAGTCTTTCATATCTAATATGCATCCTGGTGGGAATTATAGAGTGGGGATATTCCAAGAAAATGTAGCCAAAGCAGAATATTCCATTATGACTAAAGTCTTACTATCAAAAAATGTGTACAAACCTAGTTATATCATTCCATCCTGAAGGTGAAATATACAGTGGCAGCCCTAGGAAGGTCTAGATGCAGGCAATCTTCATATGAGTGGCAGCCCTAGGAAGGCGTGGATGCAGCAATCTTCAAATCAGTGGCAGCCCTTGGAAGTCTTGGATGCAGCAGTCTTCAAATCAGTGGCAGCCCTTGGAAGTCCTGGATGCAGGTGATCTTCATGTCAGTGCAGCCATAAGAAGCCCTGGGAAGGCCTAGATACAGACAATATTCTTGTCAGTGCCAGACCTAGCAAGCCCTAAGAGGACCTGGATGCAGGCATTCTTCATGTGAGTGGCAGCCCTAGGAAGGCCTGGAGACAGGCAGTTTTCATTACAGTAGCAGTCTTAGGAAGACCTGGAGACAGGCAGTTTTCATTTCAGTGGCAGTCTTAGGAAGGCCTAGAAAAAGACAGAAGCAGGCAGTTTTCATGTCAGTGGCAGCCCCAGGAATACAGAGAAAAAACCCAAATACAGGGACTTTTCATGTCAGTGGCAGCCATAGAAAGGCCTAGAAAGACCTGGATGTTGGCAGTCTTCATCTCAGTGGCAATCCTAGGAAGGTCTTAAAAGACCTGGGTTCAGGAAGTCTTCCTGTCAGTGGTAGTCCTAAGAAGCCCTAGGAAGACCTGGATGCCAGCAGTCTTCATGTCACTGGGAGGTCTAAGAATGCCTGGATTCAGATAGTCTTCATGTCAGTGACAGCTCTAGGAAGTCCTAGGAAGGTCTAAATGCAGGCAGTCTTTGTGTCAGTGGCAGTCCTAGTAAGGCCTAAAAAAGATCTGGATACAGGCAGTCTTCATGTCTGTGGCAGTCCTAGTAAGGTCTAGAAAGACCTGGATGCTGGCAATCTTCATGTCAGTGGCAGCCATAGGAAGGCCTAGAAAAACTTGGAAGCAGGCAGTCTTTATGTCAGCGGCAACTCTATTAAGGCCTAGAAAACCTGGATGCAGGCAGTCTTCGTGTCAGTGGCATCCCTTGGAAGGCCTGGGTGCATGCAGTCTTCATGTCACTAACAGCTTTAGGAAGGCCTTGGAAGGCCTAGATGCAGGCAATCTTATTAGGCAGAGTATGTTTGATTAACATATGCCTCATACCCATATGCTTTCCTGTGGGTATTGTCTTGTATTAATCTGTTCCAAAAAGATAATGTAAAGTATAAATGTAATTGAAATACATTCTGCATATTTCATAACTGTTTTGCACAGGAAGAAAAATTTGTAGCACATTACAATGAGTGAATGAAATTGCAGTCACTTTATACACATCTAGAATCCTCCATATTTGACTACATCAGATGTGGAAGTTTTGTGCTATGAATGATTAGGGAAGTATTGGGATAGGTTACATAAATGGGTGGCAATATTTTATTATGCATTATATAGAGGCTGCATTGTCATTTCTTATGTACTTTTCATTTTAAGGACATACATTTCATTTACCAGCAATTGTGAAAGTTTCTTACATACAAAGACATGTAGTATACATCATCTGGCGAGGTGGCAGGTTTATCAGTTTGAGATCAGTAAGGGTCTTTGATACACGTGTTGTGTAGAAAAGAGAGAAAAACATTGCTGATGGGAAAAGGACTATTACAGTAATACTGTGTGTTTTAAAGACTGATTTTTTTTTACATATTTGGATAACATATGTGATCCTCACAGCAGTATAATTATTATTCCAACCCAAATCATGCAATTGTGCAAAGTTAAAGGTTGAGGTACCTCATACAGAGCATCCCAATCACTCTGAAGTGAAGCAGTTTTGGAGCCAGTCGTGCAGTGAATTACATACATCTGAGCTGACACCATCTCAGGAAGGTAGGGCCTTGCCTATAGATTTCATACTAGGAAATGGTACTTCAGAAGATCAGCATTGCCTTTATACAGCACTACAGTGTCAGTAATGAAACATTTATCCGAGCATATGATGTGCAGATTGAACTCAGTGTTTTTATTTTTCTGATGTTAAACAAAAGTATGCTACCAGCTGAGATACTGATAGAAGTCAGTGGGCCGGATTCACGAAGGCTTGCACGGAGTCTATGAGTAGTGTAAGACTCCATGCAGCCTTCGCGATCCAGGAACAGCCCAAAGTCCATGTAAGAGACAAGCTAAAATGGCTATTACACGGAGTGGGCGTGGATAAGCTAATCACCTCACTTGCAGCTGAATAGCATGCAAATGCGGATAATTAGCAATCCAGAAAGCCCAGAACAGCCCGTGTAAGAGCCGTTTTAGCTGCAGAAATGTACTCAGTTGACAACTGAGTACGTTTCTGCAAAAACCGCAATGGAGCCATGTCAGCTCCAAATAAAGGGTGCATATGTGTCAGGCAGCATGCCAATGGCCAAATATGTGGCCATTGGCAAAGTAACCTGATGTAAATATCTTAAAAATATAATTTTTTTTTAAACCCAGTGCAGCCCTGCGCAAACGGGCTGCGCTGTATAAAACATAAAAACGAAGGTTTTAAACCCACAAATGTGGGTTTTATGCAATACATGGAATGTCAATGCAGGGACCAGCAGACCAAAACCAACATGGCCACCGTGTAGTGGTTGCTAAGAGGGGAAGCTGAGTCTAAGAGATGTAACTAAGCATTAGTAGGCAATCTGATGCAAATGAGTGTTAGGATACTGAATTCCACAGCCACATAGCAAATGAGCACAGTCTGAGTAGTGTAAGAGTTACAGAAGGGGGAGGAACAGAGTAGGAGATAGGTGACATCACAGGGGGGAATGGTAGAAAGAAATGCAGTTCATTGGAGGTCAGAGTTACATGACAAATGTCAGACAGATATCATGGAAAGAGGTGTGCCACTAAATAAGCATGAGAAAGTCAAGAAATGGAAGGTGTACACTGTTGCCTACACCAAAGTTTCTTGCTGGGCGTGTATGCTGCACGTGCAGCGCCATGAAGCATGAGTAAGGCAGTGTGCGCACGTGTAAGGCAGACTGAGCATGTGGGAGCGTGTTGGGAGATGTTTAACACTGTTTGCGTGGGCGTGCACGCGTTTTAACCCGAATAAGCAGATTCTGAACCGTGTAAGCATGTGTGCGTGCGTGTAAGCCACTGTGAGCGTGTTTCTGCTGGTCTGCACACGGCTCCTCCCTGAGGAAACAGAAAGGAAAAAGGAAGCAACAGATTTAGTAGGAAGCTAGCAGGGAATACTGCTGGAGCTAGCAGGTGAAAACAATTAGAAGCAGGCAATTGCACAGGCAGAATAGTAGCCCAGCCCAGCACTTAAAACTCTGCAAACAGCAGTGCAGGATGTTTCTCTCAAGAGACACTGCAAGACAGGAGTTAAGTTATTAGAAGTGAAAACTGAAAAAGCTGAACTCAGAGCAGAAATGTTAGGGGCTGCCATAGCTGTCATAATGAGATATAGGCGACATAGGCGACTTGCTGAGGGTGGTGACAATGCAGATGGTGCCAGACAACCCACAGTGAGGAGACGGAGAAGAGTGTACAGGCCCAGGGTCACCTACCATGGGTTACATGAGCTGGAGATAGTAGAGCGCTATAGAGTGGACAGAGACCTCCTGCAGCAAATAGTGGAGCTGTTCAGGCCACGCCTCACACACAGAACCAACAGAGGGGAACCCATCCCAGTGGAAACCAAGGTATGTGTTGGCCTAAGAATACTAGCAACAGGTACCTTCCAGAGACCAACTGGTGATATGATGGGGATATCACAGGCATCAGCCTCCAGGGTACTGCACCAGTTCCTGGATGCCATGTCAGCACATGTCGGTGATCATGTATATTTCCCCAATGCACGTGAGGTATTGGCCAGCAATAAACGTCTCTTCCAGCAAATAGCGGAATACCCTGAGGTAGTGGGTGCAATAGACTGCACGCACATATGCATCAAAGCACCAGCCGGTGAGTGGGGTAGGGCATACATCAACCGCAAGGGCTTCCCCTCCATCAACTGCCAGGTCGTGTGTGATGCCCAGGGCATAATAATGAATGTGTGTGCTGGCTGTCCTGGGAGCTACCATGATTCCCACATCTGGCATTTGGCGCAGCTGTACCAGACATTTGCCAATGGGGACATCCCGCACGGACACCTAGTGGGGGATGCAGGTTATGCACTAGAGCCGTGGCTGATGACACCCATTAGAAACGCACACACACCTGAACAGGAACGCCATAATGAGGCACACGCACAAACATGTAATGTAATAGAGCGTGTGTTTGGGCTGCTCAAGTCACGGTTCCGGTGTCTGGACACATCTGGTGGAGCCTTGCAGTACACACCAACTACATGTACCCAAATTGTTATGGTATGTGCTATGCTACATAATATGATCTTGCGAAAACAGCTGCAGCAGGACCAGCATAGGGCTGGGCCAAACAGCCCCCCACCATTGCCAAGGCCATCACAGGCAGAGCGTGACTCAGAGGAGGAACAACCTGAGCCTGCCCCAGTAGGCAGAAGGAGGCGTGCCCAGTATGCCCTGGCCTTGGCAAAGAGGCAACGCATAGCACATACACTGGCTCAGTAGGAACCCTGGGAATGACACCCCCTCTGACTCACTCAAATAATAACATGGATGCCTACAATGACAAGACCTGCTCACAAACATGTACAGGGAAGTGTAATATGCGCATCCGACAGAGGCAGCCCTGCAGCACCACCTGAGGCATGAATGCTATGTGTTAAGTAATGTAACACCATGTAATATATGCACACCTGAGGACCCTGACTAACATCCTACCCTCACCAAGCATCATGCCACAATATGACAATGAGATGATCAAGTGCAATAATTGACTGAAGTATCACAGTTAGTCAAAGGGGATCCAATGTGTGCTAGTCTGGGATTACATGTTGAGCATGACATGAAGCTCCACCTGCTAGGACTGGCGTGCACCTATCAGTGCAGGCCGTATGGATACTGGCAAAGGCTGTTGTTACCCACAGCGAGCCCTGAATATGTAAGGCTGAAAACACAAACCTATCTCCATAGGTATCAGAAGGGATAAGAATAAGATAAGGGATAAGTCGAAACAGCAAGATGCATGCAGTCTAAACTCACCCAGTATGGAGAATTTTGATATCTGCGCTGCAACAGAAAACTGAGTCAAGGCTCACAACAGCACCCTAACACTACCAGGTTACACCTCATACTGTGCTGTACAGCCTCAAAACATGGAACAAGCTACAAAAGGAGGGTGACTAGCAAGAATTGTCAAGGATAACCACACCCTCATGTTGGTACCACAACAAAAAGCAGCATGGACTAGCCATGGTCAAGTAACAGTGGCTAAAACTGCCCCCCAGTTTATAGCCTGCTACAGACTACTGTCCCAACACCAGGAACTGCACCTGGCCTATGCTGGAATACATGAATATATCAAGTCCTCCAAACCACATTATATTGGGTGACTGAAAATACCCAGACATAGACTGGGAGCATTATACTAGCTCCAACAGTGTAGGACAAAAGTTCATAGAATCCATAAACCAAAAGGCCCAGGAACAATGTACCACTCCCACAAGAGGGGTAAGCATACTGGATGTGATAATCAGCAACATGGGTACTGGATGGCAAGATGAGAAGTGTATTGCTCACTGGTAAATCCAGACCAGTAATCACACTGGATATACAAATCCTGACCACAGTCCCTGGCCAGAAAACCGCAGTGGAAAACATGTGTAAAGCAATATTTGCACTCCTCCAAACTGATGTGGAATCCATTAAAGGTCCTGTGCAGGTGCAAAATATGGGCCACACCTCAGAACCTGTAATACAGCCATTCCATGAACACTGACAGGAATGCTTGGATTATGCAATCCTAAATTAAAACAAGACACAATGCCATACATGCAGGCATCTGGCATGGTGGACACCAGCCATAACCAAACCATGCAAGAGAATGAGGAAGCTACTACATGATAGAGCAAACATAAACAATGAAGTAATCACTGATCAGTAGTATGGCAATAAAATCTGTCCACACATACAATCCACTAAGGCCAGCCACAACAAGTTGAATCTGTGAATCCTGAGGCAATGTTACACCTGCCCCAAGTACACAGACAACTCCCAACTCCACCCAAGAAATACAAATATATGTGAGAGATGCAACCATCTATCCAAGCTGGAGGCTGAGCTCCCTCAACTCAGTACTCCCAAAACTAGTCAGGAGGAGAAGGTAACCACACACACCACAAACACAGTCCCACATAGACCTATCACAACTGCAAACCAAACACATAAACACAGAAAAACATTCCCGGAGGCACAAATTACAAACACAGCACACCAACAGAGGCCTCTAAAGCAGACACCCAATCAAACAACCTCCAAACATAGCACATGCAACACATAGTACACAAAGCTGGTGTGCCAAACAGTCACAGGCCAGAAGGAGAAACAACATGCCTGATACAGTTGTAATAGGTGACTCCATAGTCAGACACACTGCTGTCCACACCAGACTGAACAAGGGAAAGGGTACAGTAAGCTGCCTGTAGGCTGCCACAATACGCCACATAACAGAAGTATGCAGGTCACTCCAAAGCAAGTAAATATATGATGCAGTCATAGTCCATGCTGGTGTGAATGACCTGAGATGTACCTCCCTAGACTACATGAAAAGAGACATAGATGAGCCCTCTGATTATGTAGTCCAGGCCGGTATGACACTCACCATTTGCAGCATCCTAACCTTACCAAGAATAATGCCACAGTACAAACACGGAATGATCAGTCATAGCAAGTGGAACACTTACTGGTGTCATTCCAAGGGGATCCAATGTCTGTCTGCTAGGGATGTCATGCTTGACAAGCCACGCAGCTGTTCTTGGGATGACTTGCACCTGTTACCCCTGGGCTTCTGGATATTGGATAAGACCTTTGCCACCTCCATAGAGCCTTTTGTAGGCAAGGCTGAAAAGACTGACCCACCACCCTAGAAAACATAAGTGGAAAGAAACATAAGGGTAATGCTGACCAATGCCAGATGTGTAAACCCCAATATGCATGCTCCCAAGGCCATCCCCAGTATGGAGAACATCGATATCTGTGCAGTGACAGAAACCTGCTGCAAGCCTCCTGACAGCACACCAGCACTACCAGGTTATACCACATATCATGTGTCATGGCCCCAAAACCTGGAACAATACATAAAAGGAGGGTGAGTATCCATATTCAGCACAGACACCCATACATCCAGGTAACTAACAATGCACAAGGCATTGGAGTCCACCCATGTGCAACTAACTGTAGGCAAGACCTCTGTACAGTCTGTAGCATGCTACAGACCACACTCTCACACACAGGAACCCCACCTAGCCGTCCTGAAGACACTGGACAGTATGAATGTCCCACCAAATACCAAACAAGGTACCACAAATTACCACATAGGTGGTAAACCATTATGTATGGAAGGAGTAACCAGGGACCTAGGGACACAAGTGGACAGTAACCTGTTATGTGACACCCACATTGCCAATGTGGCTAGGAAGACTGTCTACATTTGACACCGTATCAGGAAAGGATTCACATCTATGTCAACAGAGGTCATCGTGCCCCTATACTGTTCTCTTATCACACCCATAATCTAGTACAATGCCTCATATGGGATGTACCTTACCTGACACCTGCAGCAGTTAGAAAGACCTCAAAGGTACCTCACCAAGAGGATAAAGGGTCTCAAATATATGTCATATGCTGCCTGGCTGTAGACACCCCAGCTGAATGCAGTCACATACTGCCTACACAGAGGCATTGCATGCCTGTTGTAGAAGGCCATGCCCAACACAGGAGTAATGGATATGCTCCACCCCAGAAAACTCAAAGCCATCGGAGCTGTGAGAGTGAGAGATGTCAACCTCAACAAATAATGAAATAGGATGTGCTGGTGGGACAGATACATAATCCAGAGGCTCCCCACACCCTGGACCAGAATCCCACTCCATGTTAGGCAGAGCCCCTCAATGACACTCTTCAACAGGAATCTTGCCAAGTGGATGGATGATTGTAGAGTTACACTGGGGGTCTTCACTGTGTCATGTCCAGACAGAGGCACAGCAAAGCAAATCATAAATGGCCATAATATTCACATAGCAAGGGGTGGCAAAAGCCACACACACTCTGGCTAGGCTAACAAATGCCCTAGGGTGGATAGCCTAGTATGAACCTATGAACCTATGAAGATACAAATTGTGCAGGACACTAAGGATAATCCCAAGGCTTTCACAACTGATGGTAGGAACCATGTTGGGAATTCACAGATATGCTATGAATCACACAAATATCACAAACACACACACATATTGCCAACATACATCCTGATAGGTGCAGTGCAACCCCCGAATGCAGAATATCTATCCCAGCAGACTCCTGGCCCCCTGACATTGCAGATGCTGAGGTAACAGCCAGCATCTACAAAGCAAAACACACAGCAGCAATGGTATGAGATGGTGTCCTGGGCTTAGGGCAACATGGACTCCAAGATGAATGGAATGCCAAATCACACTACTGCTCAATGTCAGCCTTACCACAGAATATGTACCCAAAGAGCAGTGTACAACAACAGTGGTCCTTCTCAACAAAGGTGTTTCCTGAATGGATACTGAAAACTACTACCCCAGAATCCTGAGAAGCTCGGTCTGCACAGCTATGGAAAGGATCAGCATGTACCACAGACATAAAGATATTGGGGACCTACTGACACCGGACCCTACCCAGTGTGGCTTTCTTAAGTGTAGATCCTGCCCCTAAACATGTGTGACTCAATTGAAACAGTCATTAAGGTCATTGATGAGGGCAATGTGGTCCACACAGTGTAGCTGGACCTTGCAAAGGCTTCTATACAATACCCTACCTGTTCATTATAGATAAGCTCACCAGCTTAAATATAAACCCCTATGTCAGTAGAGGGGTTGCAAACCAGACCAAGGACAGAACAGACATGGTCAGACATGCTGCAGCCATGTCAGACTACAAACCAGATATAACTGGCATCCCACAAGGCTTGGTCCTGGGATCTCCCTCGTCTGGTATATATGTCCCATAGGTACAGGCAAACATGGAAGGACTGTGTCTGAACATGTTTGCAGAGGACTACAAACTGCTCACCACATATGATCCACCAGCTGACACAAGCATCCCACAAAAGGGCCACATAAAAACAGACAACTGGTGCCATAGCCATGTCAGCAAGCTAATTGCAGAAAAGTGTATAGTCAACCCCTGTGGATATACAGTAAGTGCCCACCAATTACCACATAGGTGTTAACCCATTATGTAGCTAACATGTAATGAGAGACCTGGGGACACAAGGTGATAGATATCCTGCATTGGACAAACATGTGCTGTAGTGTTTACAGAAACATACCATATACCCACCTAATCATGAAGGTTGTCAGATCTAGATAAGGGGAGGTCATTGTGGCTCTGCAGTCATCCTTCATCAGCGGTACAATTGACTACAATAGCCCCTGTGGGATGTACCTCAGCAGACACCTCCATCAACCGTAAAGTCCCCAACAGTACCTCACCAGGAGTATCAAAGAGCTTGCACAGATGCCATGTGCTGCCTGTGTTGCTGGTATCAATAAACATGCTGCACCTTGTACAATCTGAATGGCAGTGAGCTATGCACATGAGAGACTTGAACCCCAGCACTGACTTACATAGGACAAGCTGTACTGCATGATCCATAACACAGAAGCCACCTACACCCATGAGTGAACTCCCAGTACAGGCTACCCATAGAGTCACTTATCAATCTTCCTCAATAGGAATCTTGATGAGTGGATGGGAGATGGTAGCTTTATCCTGGGTATCACTGTCATGTCACAGGTAGACAGAGGCACAGTATACTAACCATGACACATGTCATGGCAAACTCCACTTACAATGTGTGTTGAAGGACAAACACACTCTCCAACTAGCATTAGACATGGACTAGGGCACATCGCTAGTGTTTGCAAATGTACACCTATGTTGTGGAATACACTACCAATGTTGGACAAGCCTGGTTTAAGTAGTTCATATCTGAACAGAATGCAACATGGTCAGATGTACACAACTGGCCCCTAACCAGGCTGTTGTGCTCACTATCGAAATGTAAAGCAGTGATAGCACTAAAGTCCAGGATACTGTCCACCACAGTCAAAGTACTACCAGTACACTATACAGTACTACAGTGATAGGTCAGTGTGAAAGGACGTTGACAACTGTATGCAAAGTATCCCATGCAAACACTGCAGGCACAGTATAATCCTGTTGTGTTCACACACAAAGCAGTTGTACAATAACTACACAACATGACACACAACACACAACCATAAACAGGTGATATTTGTTGAAGTTCACACTCATCCACAAATGTGGTGGGCTGCAGAGTCCAACATATGGAATGCTCACACTGGGCATGCTCACACACTTTGATAAATGAGACATATGTCAGACAACATGCCATGGGAAGGCTGAACTGGGCATGCTCACACACTTAGGCCAAATCTCAGTTTAGCAGTTGGACACACATATCTGGTATTTTACGTGTTATTCCAGGAACCAACCACATTACAGCAGTCTGCCCAGTGCACACAGTTAAATGACTACAGAGACATACGTGATATAGTGGATCCCTCCCATATGCAAACATCTTCCACAGATGCACAAGTTGTTTATACAAACAGGGAATGCTATGGCAATAAAGATGTGCAAACAGTCTATCAGCAACAAATGATGTGCATTTGACAATTAAACATATGGGTGTAGAGGTCAACACTAGGCTGTTTGCCCTAGGGAATGACAGCTTAGCCAGAGTGTGCTTGGCATCTGCCTCCCCACAGGATGCACATTCCCCTTTCTAAACACCGATGATGTCAGCACCCTATAAGTACAGCAGGAGAAAAAAACCTCCCAGTAACGCGAATAGCGTGCTCTGCTAATGCGTCCATCATAACATAGTTAGGTAGGGGTTTGAATCTTGCAAATGCTCAGTGTGAGTGGGGTTGGTGTGTGTGTGTAAGTCTATGGGAGAAAAATGTCCCTTTTGGCAACTAGGAAAACACACTACAGGATGCACATTCCCCTTTCAAAACACCGATGATGTCAGCACTCTATAAGTATAGCAGGAGAAGGAAAACCTCCCAGTAATATGAATAGCGAGCTCTGCTAATGCGTCCGTCTAGAGTGTCGTAATATAGTTAGGTAGGGGTTTGAATTCTGCAAATGGCAAGTGTGTGTGTTTGGCTGAGGGGGGTTAGTGTGTGTGTGAGGGAAATGTCCCTTTTGGCAACTAGGTAAACAGACTACAGGATGCACATTTCCCTTTCTAAACACTGATGATGTCAGCACCCTATAAGTACAGCAAGAGAAGAGAAAGCACCCAGTAATGCAAATAGTACTCTCTGCTAATGCGTCAGTCTCAAGTGTCATAATATAGTTAAGTAGGGGGTTGAATCCTGCAAATGACAAGTGTGTGTGTTTGGCTGAGGGGGGTAATTGTGTGTGAGAGAAATGTCCTTTTTGGCAACTAGGTGAACAGACTACAGGATGCACATTTCCCTTTCTAAACACTGATGATGTCAGCACCCTATAAGTACAGCAAGAGAATGGCAACTTCCTAGTAATGTGAATAGCACACTCTGCTAATGTGTCCGTCTTGAGTGTCATAATATAGTCAGATAGGGGTTTGAATCCTGCAATTGGCAAGTGTGTGTTTTTGGCTGAGGGGGGTTAGTGTGTGTGAGGAAAATGTCCCTTTTGGCAACTAGGTGAACAGACTACAGGACGCACATTTCCCTTTCTAAACACTGATGATGTCAGCACCCTATAAGTACAGCAAGAGAAGGGAAACCTCCCACTAATGTGAATAGTGCGCTCTGCTAATGCGTCTGTCTCGAGTGTCATAATATAGTTAGGTAGGGGATTGAATCCTGCAAGTGTGTGTGTTTGGCTGAGGGGGGTTAGTGTGTTTGAGGGAAATGTCCCTTTTGGCAACTAGGTGAACAGACTACAGGATGCAAATTTCCCTTTCTAAACACTGATGATGTCAGCACCCTCTAAGTACAGCAAGAGAAGGAGCACCGCCCAGTAATGTGAATAGCACACTCTGCTAATGTGTCTGTCTCAAGTGTCATAACATAGTCAGATAGGGGTTTGAATCCTGCAAATGGCAAGTGTGTGTTTTTAGCTGAGGGGGGTTAGTGTGTGTGAGGAAAATGTCCCTTTTGGCAACTAGGTGAACAGACTACAGGATGCACATTTCCCTTTCTAAACACTGATGATGTCAGCACCCTATAAGTACAGCAAGAGAAGGGAAACCTCCCAGTAATGTGAATAGCACACTCCGCTAATGCGTCCGTCTCAAGTGTCATAATATAGTTAGATAGGGGTTTAAATCCTGCAAATGAAAAGTGTGCGTGTTTGGCTGACGGGGGTTAGTGTGTGTGAGGGAAGTGTCCCTTTCGGCAACTAGGTGAACAGACTACAGGAGGCACATTTCCCTTTCTAAACACTGTTCAGCTGAAGGCCATGGCTCTGGCAGAAGTTGTCTGTTTCTATGATGCCCCTTTGGAAGATGCTTGTGTCGGCTGGAGAGTCGATTATGGTGGCCAGTTCGCAGTCATCTGCATATTTGGTCAGCCACAGTCCGTCCGTGTTGGCTTGTACCTCCAATAAATATATACCAAACAATAGAGGTCCCAGGACTGAGCCTTGTGGGACACAACTCGTAACTGGTTTGGAGTCTGGCATGGTTCCAGCATTTCTAACCATGTGGGTTCTGTCCTTGAGCCACTGTGCAATCCATCTAGTGACATAGGGGCTTATATTTAAGCTGGTGAGCTTCTCTAGAATGCCCAAGTGGGGTATTGTTGTGAAGGCTTTTGCGAGGTCCAGGTAGGCTGTGTGAACCACCTTCCCCTCATCAATGGCCTTGGTGACTGTTTCAAAGAAATCAACCAGGTTAAACCTGGTAGTGCTGGTGTGCTCTCAGTAGCCCTGAACCAGGCATCTGTTACTGCACAGATATCGATGTTCTCCATGCCAAGGAGAGTTTCGGGTGCATGCATCCGGAGGTTTAGACTTCTGGCGTTGGGTAGCATTACTCTTAGTTTCTTATCCCTTGTGATACCTCTGAAGGTGGGTTTGTCATTTGAGCCTTCCTTAACATAGGCACTATGGGGGTAGCAAGAGCCTTTGCCAATATCTGAAAGCCCAGGGGTGACAGGTGCAGGCTGTCCCTAGCGAAGCAGGTAGTTCAACAGAATATGAATATGTGAAGGTGTAGTGCCTGTGATTAGTTAGCAGTAGCATATATGACTGCTCACGTGGACACATGCCAGGTAAGTCATATGCACTGTGTCACAGGCAATGTACATGTGAACAGGACAAACAGTGACATCATGTCAAGTGGGACATGGACATACATATAGTAAGCTATGCAGATGGCACTAGGAGTCCACAGAAGCTCTATAACTATGCATTGCAGGTGTGATCAGTATTCCAGGGTAATTGCAAGCAAACATGCATGCAAACAAAGCTACAGTAAACAGGGCTGCATGTAGTCCATTGTACAACAAACAAGCTGTACCAGTTCCAGTAGGTAACACTGCAAATATGCAGGCACTATGCACATGTACATGGAAATACACGGGTCAGACGGCTAGGGTCCAGTCTCAGTGCACACAAGTGTACAGACCATGTACTGTCAGGATGTACAATAACTGGATGGAAACCCATGTGCTCATACCTGCAGTAATACACATGTCAAATAACAGACACTGAGCCTTCACTCAGTGGTTCCATACTTAGTAGGATGTATGCTACCTGGCCTGCCACCACAGTATCCCTGACATATATGGGGACTCTCCCTCCTGTGACAGTTAGTTTTGTGTGTTGGGGCTGTCTAGCATGGTATGAGATGTGAGCATGCAGTGCTAGGGTGCTCCTGTGTGTCCTGTACCAGTCGTGTAGTACTGCACACATATCAACATCCTCAAACATCTGCATTGCAGAGTCCAGTGTGGGCAACATGCCACTTGCAATTTACATGTCCATCATTGCGTATTACTACATTCATTACCTTATCCCCTGTGCTACCTATGTATGTAGCCTTCTGTTGACATCATTACCACCAGTATGCCAACATGTGCAGATGATACACTATGGTACTTACCATGGGTGTAGACAACAGTACATGACAATCACACACTTACTGCATCAGGCATGCTGTGATATACCCACAATTAATTCAGCACACAGTACTGTTAACAACATGATACTATTACTACACATCTATGTGGTCACCCTGTGCATCAGCAACATGTTAACCTGTACCTGCACAGTTGTTACAGATTGCAGGAGGTGGCACAGTTTCATCATATGCACAGGGTGTGAACTTGGTATGCCTGAGTCAGCCACCGATACCACTGATTGACATGTATGTGTATGTGTGTTGGTGAGGGACAGCAGTAGAAGGTGGGGCAATGTTGATGCAGTGTGTGCGCGTATGCGGTAGCCCTAGGTGTTGTCAATTCGCATGTGTGTATGGATGCACACAGTTCCACTTCATGGCTGCCATATACTGGTGTTTGTGGACAGCCACAGACTGTACCTGCCAGGTCATACAGATCAGTGTCTCTGGCCACGGACACGGTACTTGTGCCTTGCAGGGGTGCTACGGACCGTATCCAGTACAAACCCAGACTGGGTACTGTCATCAGAAGCAGGTGTTCGTTGACTGGACACAGATCCCTGTCGGGCCTGGCCAGAGCCAGGTGCACGTGGTCTCCTGGGGCGGTCTGATGACAGCACAGACCCAGCATTGCTGGGGCTGCTGCTGGCACTACGGGGGCGGCCGCAGCCCTGTTGTCATCCGTGACAACTGCCAGCTGCTGCTGTTGCTGGCATACGGCCACGTCGACACCTCAACCGCCCACCATCACCCTGGCTCATGGACATGTAGTTGTGGAACCGGTCTGATATGTCCCCACAACGTCTGTCTATGACATCGGTGAAATCACGGATGGCAGCCGCAATGTCACGCATACTGTCAGTCATGGCTGTGCGACATGCTGTCAGCTCCCTCAGACCCTGTCTGGTGTACCGTTCCATACGTGACTGTGCCTGCATGACAGCGCGAAACATAGCTGAGGTTGTAAGACCTCTGTGGGCATGTCTGATAGGGGCAGTATGCCCATGGATGCTCCCACGAGAACCGCTGGACATCTGTCTGTGTGGTACCATCTCTGGGCCATGCCCATGGCTGCTGTGTGGGGAGGCATGTGCCACAGATACCACATTACCCTGGTCAATGCCCACTGTATGCTGTCCATCACCTAGGGACATTGGTGACAAAGGGTGAATTGGCAGGATAACTGTGCGCATTGATGGGGTCGACAGCTGTGTACTGTCAATAGGCTGACCAATGGCGGACCCTGGCATACCTTCCTGTGCCATTACACAGATGACATCATTATCAGTACCCACGGCACCTGATTCAGGTTCCCTGCTACATGACACCAGAGCAGCACCAGAACCTGTGGGAGGGAAACAGGAAACACAGTTTACAATGTCTACACATTACCAGTGATGGACACATGCACACATGCACACATGCACACATGCACAGGTGCACACATGCACAGGTGCACACATGTACACATGCACAGGTGCACACATGCACACATGCACACATGCACACATGCACAGGTGCACACATGCACACATGCACAGGTGCACACATGCACAGGGGCACACATGTACACATGCACACATGCACACATGCACAGGTGCACACATGCACACATGCACACATGCACAGGTGCACACCTGCACAGGTGCACACATGCACACATGCACACATGCACACAGTTACACACCTATATGCATACAAAGAGCACTACTAAGTGAGCCAAATAGTACTATTACTATCAAGACTAATACAGGAATTGTTAATACACACTCACCAGCATGGATAGGCTGCATTGCTGTTATACCAGAGGGACCTGCAGACGTAAAGAAACTAATGTCAGTGGGCACAACTGTGCCATTGTTACTGAGTATGATACAGGTCAGTAGTACAACAGTCGCCTTTCACAGGTCAGCTGCTAATATTGAGGATATCACACTTGCACATTAAATACTATGGTGACAGCTACAAACCAAGGACTCACCTCACACATGCATTAACTACCAGGGTACACAACAGTCAACTATACATATGGCATATTACCTGCACGTTCACTGTCTTGCTGCTGCGTGGCTCCAGCCTCCATCATAATGCATGTCTGCTGCTGTTGTTGTTGCTGGCGGACTGGAGCCACTACACTCATGAGTAGTCCCTCCAGTCTGGTGAGTGGGGGATGTGTAGCCACCCCACCACCTGTGGCGACCTGTTGCCTGTGGATATCTGATGCACGCTGACGGACATGTCTGATTAAATCATTGCAGTGATGTCGTACCTGCTCATATGTCCTATTATGCGTGCCTATGTCATTTACCCGACGGACAAGGTCTTGCCACAGTGCAGCCCTCTCCTGCTGATTCTGGCTGATGTGGGAAAAGAGTATTGCATAATCCCACACCAGGCTCTGGTGTATCTCCTCATTCTCAGCTGTGGAGTAAGTGGGATTCCGCGGGTGGGCCATGTACCTGAGAAAGAAAATAACCTGATATCAGCAATATATGTCAGCAGAATTTGGCACACATACTACACATGCTACTCGACTGTTATGATACAACATATCTCACATATGTAGCATCTGTCTGTCTATTGGTGGATACACATGTAAATGGCCAGGTATCACTGCTCAGTCAGCAACTGTGCAACTGTACCTGGCACACTCCATACGACATACTACCAAACCCCAGCAGTCAGAACACTGATTCTGGTCAAGAGCACCTCCTCACTCTGGGGGTTTGTATCTAGGTACTGTATGGCCTACATCATCAACTACTGTGAGCTGACCACACACTGATTGCCCTGGATATACATATCCCACCTCCACCACCAGCACAAACGACTATAGTGAATAACATTACAGATGCAAACTTTACACTTTGTAACAGTGACATGGTATCCTTTCAGCCCACTGGGCCAGTGGCAGATACAACCCACAATGCTGACCCCTACACAATTGCTTTCTACAGACATCTCCGAGAATGCATGGATCATGCAATCCCATATATGACCAAGACACTCACCACAAATGGACAGCATCCTGTCTGGTGGACCCCAGCCATAGACAGATTGTATTACAGAAGATGGAAGCTACTGCAAGACAGAGCATAATTCCATAAAGGGAGGGCATGTCTGAGCAGCACTAGTAAGGATCTATTTTCCATCATACAAACATCCATGGGCAACTTTGAGAGGGAAATCAAGAGGGACACTACAGATAACCAGAAGGCCTTCTTCAGTTATGTTAGCAACCTGGTCAGGATCCATCCTCTATGCCCATAGTTAGTACACAACAACACATATTTCACTGACACCACAGATATTGACAACATTGTGGCAGACAGGTTCAGTGCAGGTGTCACCTCGCCCTCTCCCACAAAATAAGACATAGTTATCCCAGCTGACTGTAACCTCCCTGTCATCACAGATGTCCAGGTGAGAGCCACCCTCAGGACAGCAGAATACACAACATGAATGGGACCTGATGGTATCCCCAGTTGCATGCTACATAAACTCTGGCAGGAGCTAAACACACATATAGAAGTGCTATGTAACACTAGCCTGACTACAGGATATGTACCTGTACACTGGTGCACAGCAGCAGTGGTTCCACTCCACGAAGGAGGCACCTCAACATACCAATACAATACAACACAATACATTACATTACAATACAATACTATACAATATGCTATTGCCCCTAGGACTACAGCAGCGTACTGTTCTGCTACCCTGACCATTGTGACACATGTGGTGTGATGGTACCTGCTGCTGTCACACAGTTACACAGGGTGACTCATATGGCATATTACCTATCTGACTAACATTCAGCAGGGGTATGTGGGACATGTACTCATGGGGAGTCTTGCTTCTTAACACTGTGTGGTTTATTGCAGGGTATGTCTTATCTGTGGGTAGGAACTTTTACCTCCACATGTGCACTCTATTGCAGTGGCACGGACGACACACAGCAGTCATTTAGGTTGTGGATGGTGTGAGGTGTTACTATGGTTGTTGGACATCTGTCATGGGTGTGACTTACATATGTAAATTCGGGAGTGGTAACCTCTATGTGGGTAGTATATGTGTACTCTGTGGTGTTGTCAGTCACTGTGCATTGGTAATGTGTTTGAGTGCATTGTCACAGTGTTGTACATGTCACTGTGTCCTTCTCCATATCTGTAGCTATCATGTGAGGTCCATACCATGGCATCCATTATGTGGTGTGGAGGGGTACACCGACCTACATGTCCATAGCTGACACACCATGTTCGCTGACACATACCATGTGCAGGTATTCCAGGGATAGTGTGCCACTGTGAATATCATTGGGACCACTATTGTACACATTTATGACCCTGTTCACCCCTGACACATGCAGTGGTGGGCAGCCAATCACATATCTGGTGGTTACTGGTGTAGGTGATTTGGAATGTAGTATGGTACTCCGGTTTTGACACTGGTGTTCACTCCATGCCTTTGTCACCAGACACCTGTTGCAATACATCTGTACACATGTGCCTCACTCAGAATTTATATACCTCTCTCTCTCTCTCTCTATATATATATATATATATATATATATATATATATATATATATATATATGTATATAGATATATCTATATGTATATATATATATATATATATATATATATATATATATATATATATATATGTCTGTATACATATACACATATATATATTGATGTACATATATTGCTATAGATGTGGAGGGGGGGCACAGAGGGGGTGAGAGTGACAGAGGGGGTGGGACAGGGTGTGTTGAAGGTCGTCATATACAGTCATACCTGTAGATAGTCAGATCAGTCTGTCTATGTATATGTATCTACATATATCTATATCTGTATGTGTGCATTACATATATATGTTTGTACAATATTCTATCTACATCTGTCTATGTATTCCTACATCTCTCTATGTATGTATACATATATGCATATCATATCTATCTATCTATCTATCTATCTATATATATATATATATATATATATATATATATATATATATACACATACATATGTTGACATACATACGTATCCATATGTTAGACAGGTATATCAACATGTTTGTCTACCATACTGTATACATACACTAACATACTGCTAAACATACATAACTGTGAAACCTACTTTGTACATGGCACTACAACCTACAATCAACCAACTGATATGTGCACATAGATGCTCTCACATACAAATGTATGTACAGCCTTCACTGATTGTTGCTGTATGTCCCCTGCCCTTTACACATCTTCATATACATATGGATATAGACCAATGACACATATGGAGGGTTCACAGTATGTAGACCTTTATAGTATTACTTTACATTACCTGTGTTTGTCACAGCTGCTTGTGTTGCCATCTGGTTCTCTGTCCTGCTGCTCCACTTCCCAGTTGTCAGCTTTCAGGTGGCTGTTGCTGAACAATTTGTTTGTGTCTGCTTAATTGCAGTTTTCTCTGTCTCTGTCTCTCTCTCTCTGTCTCTCTCTCTCTCTCTCTCTCTGTCTGTCTGTCTCTCACGTCCTTCTCAGGGTGCAATGAAAGTATTGCATGTGTTGACTGGGAGTACAGCATACTTTTGTAGGTATCTGCATATGCCCATGTGATGGCCTCTGCACCAATTGTTAGCCAGCATTTGCTAATTGCATGCAGCCAGTTGTGTACTGATTGCAGTTCTCACTGTGATTTCAGAACAGTGCTGTAAAAAGGTATGTGAGATAGGCATAGCCCTTTCAGATTTTAAGGGCAGGGACCATGCTGTTATGCTGTGGACAATGTTCTGTGAGTGTAAAGGTTGGTATCTCTCTCATATTTCCAGGTGTGTTGTAGATTAACATTCCTCCATTCATTTCTCCAGTTTCCTGTACTAACTGTGTATGTACACTGACACCTACAACTACTACTACTGTTAATGTGTGTGTGTGCTTTTCTTTCACCTTTGCTTGCACTTTGTTGCTAAGGCTTCAATAGTTGCCCTTTACAGTCACTACTTGTATGCCTGCTAGGTGTCCTGACTGTAGTGTGCTGCTGTAGCTTTCCTATTTTCCATGTACATTCACACCTTGGAATGCTTGCTATATCTGCTAGGGTGTTACAGCATGCAGTGTGGTCTGGCCATGGTGTGGGCCTTGACATCTATTAGGGTATTTGAGTATGCTGCTGAGCAGGCCCCAGAGACTTTCAGGTTCATCTGTTATCTGCCTCATGGAATGGTACATATCAGTGGGGTACACCCTTAAAATGTCTGGTATGCTGCAGTTGTGACTGTGGGTTAGCATGAGCATATGTATTACTACACTTTTTCTGCCATGCAAGTGGTGAATACTTTCAGGACTCCATAGTTACCATTGCATGTGTTACACCTTTCTGCCTACTGTTTGTACATTTCACATGGAGTCTGTGGGGCATCCCTGTAAGTCATTCACTGTTGCTATGTCTAGGCTCTTAACTATTCAAATATGGTGGTGTCAGACCCGTCATGTGTACAGATATTTGCAGGTTGTCCACATTTCTGCCTCATATTTTGGTCACTATCTCATGCACACCTTTTTCTGGCAAATCACTCTGACTCAAGTCAGAATATGGTGACAAACATTCAAGTTTCAGACTTCATACCCTTCCAAACATCCCACAAAGTGCAGACCCTGTTACTCTCTGAACTGTCTGCGTTTGTTGTAACATTATTTGTAATGTGTCCCTGGTTTTGGGCCTTTGCTCCACATATTTTATTACTTGGTCCAGATGTGTTCCTGTAAGAGGTTGTGGGGTATGGGCAGTGATTATCCTGCTGTGAGTATGTGTGTGGCTTGCAAGGTGCTATAGTGACATTATTACCTACTAGCTTCCAACTAGCATGGCTGTTTCTGTTCACACACTACTATTATGGAAATCTACTAGTTTTGATAGTAATTCTAAATGGCATGCTTTGTGTACTGCACATCTATATTCCCTTTACATTCATTCCTACTATTACATGATATATTTATTTTAGCACAATGTTCTTGTATAAGAGTCATGGCTTAGTGGTAAGTCATGCAGACTACTGTTCTCAAGGTCCTGGGTTCGGGACTGACAGTGGGATTTTATTTTGTTTTTGAACTGAGTACAGGACCTGTCAATCAAAGTGACTAAGGCAGTTGTAACCGGGTTAGCGCTGGTTTGCGCGGAGCTTCCGCATGCGCACTGGCGTTCAGCTCCGCTTACACCCGCTTACAACCGCTTAAGCGTGCTTACTCTTGCACACCAGCTATTTTCTTTGAAAGAAAGAAAATGGGGAGACAGGAAAGTGGTGAAAAGGGGTCACAAAGAGGGTAAGACAGTAGGGAAACAAGCTTGGGATGTGCAGGAGGGATGTAGGTAAGGCCCATAGCTGCCCATTTCTTCATCAGCAACAGCTGTGCACATGTATGTAATTTGGTGTGACATTTGAAACCTTCCACCCCTGAGAGAGGTGTCAGAACAACAATAATACTTGTTGTACAGCCAATTGTAATTGATAGGTTCCATGTCCAGCAGACATGTGTGCGGAATGGGCAGCTATGTATGGGGCATAATTTTTTGTGGGTACAGAGTGCCCTTTTTTTCAGGTGAGAGTGGTATGTCAGGTGAAGGAAGTTGGTACAGCTGGGGAGGTAGGCTGGGTAGGTAAACAGACAAGACAAACAAGACGCATACAGGGGTGGTGTATGACACGTGTGGGGGGGTTACGCAATTGACAGGGATGGAGGTTTGGATATCCAGAGCCCATGAGCCCACAGATGGCAACAGTGGAACTGATATCCCCACCCATAGGCAGTTGCCACTGTTCCTTCACTGCCCAGGACGGGGCTGTGCTGGGGGCTGTGTAGGCAGGGCAACAGGCATGCCCGTTAGTTGTGCCACCCATGCCTCGAGCTGGCGTAGGGGTTCGAGAACAGAGTCCCGAATCTCCCTACGCACCACAGTCCGGACGCTACGGAGGGTGAGTGGTGTTTCTCCTCCGGCCACACTTGCAGAGGGGGGGTGAGCCCCATCCACTGCAGTGCTTCCACCCGCAGGTGGCACAGGGCCACCGGAGGAGGGTCTGGACTCAGCACTAGTGCCAGGTGCGCTCGCCAGCTGAGGTGGGAGAGGTGGGTCCGCTGGAACCCGCCTTCCCTGTCGTCCTATGTTTTGCATTATGTCATGACAGTTTGGGTTAGTGACATATAATACCATTCACAATTAGTTGTAACAGCATGCATTAGTATTCCCATTAACCAAACACCCAGATATTCACACCATTGAACAGCGTGCATAACACATGCATAGTTTGAACAGAAATACACAGTCCAACAACATGCAGGGTTAATTGATGGCAACAGGCCATCAGGTGTGGATGTATGAACAGGGCAGATGCATCAACGGACATGCAAATATATATGACCCAACAGGACAAACGTCCAGGGGTGTTAATTGTGATTGCACATACCATTTTCACGTGGAATGGGTTATATGTGGTTATAGGGTGGGGTAAAGAAAGTAATATTAACACCTTCGAATAACAATACATATGCTGTACATTTCTAATAGCTACAGTTATATACACACTACTGTTCTAACTACAGTTTCCTATATGATAACTATTTCAACTTGGTGATAGGACTGTTACTGCAACATCAATATACATTTTATAATTCTTCATACACATTCATTTCTAGCTTTGTTCAGCTACATCATCCTGCTACATTTGCTTTATATAGCTGTAGACAAGTGTGGATGTTTGGTATATCAGACAATCATCCTATCTGCGTATTGCAGACTGAGAGCAACATATCCAGATTTTGGGATACACATTCCAGATGCAGCAACACTTTGAACAGATTTTGCTGTTTGGTTTTGAATCTCACATGCATTTCATTCTGTCTTGACTGCAGTATACTTTATTCAGGGGTTATTACTACTGTATTGCTGGATTCATTACACTTTCTCACACTCTCTCACTTGCTTTCATTTTACTATTCAGGATGGTACTTCTAGGCTTTATTGACATGTTTTACCAGTAGTTATTACAATCCTTTCCATCAGTCTCACTTCTGTCATGTTTCAGTATTTCCACAGTGTTATATTTCACACATGTGATTTCATCATCTTCTGCAGCTATACTTTTCAGCCTGCTGCAGGTTGTGTACTATTTTCTTACAGGTAGGGCATTTTTATTTCAGAATATATGTCAGACAGTTTCATTATCTGGTTTAACTTACAGGCTGAAACACACTTTTGTAATCAAGCAATACTTGCATACACTTTCACACTGTTACTTGCAGATTTGATTCCTTACTGACTACACTGCACTCTTTTGCTGACTGTCATACTTTTATATTTCTTTACAGTTACTGGTAGTGGATTACTGACCTGCCTGGTGGCGCAACCGCACCAGCCTATCGCCATAGGCTCTGCGGTTCGCAGAAAGGACACCTGCAGCTGTAATATAAATGAAGTAATATTGGAATACACATCTCCATAATATCAGCTAGTTTAATTTCTTACATACATAATTAAATGTTACTTACTCAGTAGTGGGGCATTGGGTGTTTGCCGGGCCTCCTGGATCCAAAGGTTCAGTTGGTCCTGCTTGCGTCTCTTCAGGTCCGCATGGTGGTGACGGACCTGCTCACCAGTCCTTGGAATCCCTGTGGCACTGGTGAGATCATGAGCCAACCGGTCCCACGCCTCGGCCATGTATGCTCCCCAGAGGACCTGGCCCTGCATGAGTTGGGCCTCATGATTATGGACTAGGAGCCAGACCATGTACCTGGACTCCTCAACACCCCACCTCTGTGCTCGGAAGCAACTACCCTCTCCTACTCCTGTCATTCTGCCTGCAGGTCAGTTCCAGAATCGTTTATGCTGTGTATTCCCGCCTATGGGGCTTATATAGTCCATTTTTCCCGCACATATCTGTGATTGGCCATTTTGGAATTGTATCAACTTCAGTAAACCTGCATTGTCATGCTCCAGTTTGTATTCATTCCTATATATTAGCTATTATTGCATTTCTAGGTACTGCTGTCATGGCTTAGTGATTCTGTACCTTGACTATGGTGTGTGGTATCCTGTGTTCGAATCTGGCCACTGCTTTTTATTTTTCATGACTGTCTAGACATGCTGAGGGGTGTGTCTGTGTAAAGGCAGTTTTGATACGGCTTGCTCAACGTTGCCCGTCGGTTAGCTTGTTTGCGCGGTGCGCAGCTCCGCGCAAACTGGGTACACTGCTTTAAGCCTCATTTGGCTATCGGCACGCATATTACGCTCAGCTCAGTTAGGGGCACATAGATTTAGTGTGTTAGACCACTGCTCAGCTACGGGCACTCATTTTGCACCAGTTAAACCACTGCTCATCTACGGGCACATGCACTCACTCTGTTAAACTGTAGCTCAGCTATGAGCACATCTGGCATTTTTTCTTCTTTTGTTACGTCACATGTCTTCAATATAAATGGGCTATTTCATTACATTTTACATCAATTGTGGTTTTATGTGTACATATTTGTCAGGGACTTGTTTCCTGCTTATTTTGAAAAAAAAAATTGGTGTTGTGGGGGCTCGAACCATGAATGCCTGCTCTTCAGCCAACATTTCTATCGCTACGCTATTGCTTCCTGGCTTATTTTGCATATTTAGTTCTTATATGCTTTCCCACTGACTGCTAACTGTACCTGCGCCCATGCATGCAAACGAGCGCACTCATGGTTAAACATCTTTACAATTTAAAAAAAATATATAACATGTTCATTTATCTATATTTTATGTTCATAGTCTGTGGGGGCATGTGTTGTGTTGTGTTTATTCACATTTCCGTGGACTCTGTTGTGGGTGTTTACTTTGGGCACTTTTACACTTCTGGGGGCGTGTCCGCTTGCAGGGCTCAGCCTACAGACACGCCCCCTACTGTCTTACACGGACCGTGTTAGACTTAGGTGTGATTCAGCATGCTCTCATGAATATGCAAAGCATGCTGACATCACTTCGTTTAACTGCAGCCTCCGTGTAAGAGTTATAACTCTTACACGGAGGCTTCGTGAATCCTTGCCAGTGTCTTTACTTCACCAGTGTGTGCATGTGTGTGTGTGTGTATATATGTGTGTGTGTGTGTGTGTGTGTGTGTGTGTGTGTGTGTGTGTGTGTGTGTGTGTGTGTGTGTGTGTGTCTGTGTGTGTGTGTGTGTGTGTGTGTGTGTGTGTGTGTGTGTGTGTGTGTGTGTGTGTGATTTTACATTTATCCTATACTCTTCTAGAATACCAGCTTTGACCATGTCTTGCTCTACAAGTGCAGGTAACTCTTTCCCAGCACCGTGAATACCAGCAGTGTTGTGCATGATGTCCATGTCAATTTCTTATTTAGTAATGGCAAGGGCACCCTGCTTAATTATACCAATGGGAGGAGAAGCTTACTCCTTGGAGCAGTGTAGTGGTTTCATAGTATGAACTCTACCACATAGTTTGAGGGTTCAATTCTGATTTCCTGTTACTGATTCTGTGGAATAAGTGCATTCTCTCCAAGCCTGTGTGGGTTTTTTTCTGTGCACTCCAGCTGCTTTCCAAGTCTGAAAAATACACTGGTTGTTGGCCTACCTTGAACTGTATATATAGATATACTGTGTGTCTCTTTGCCCTTGAAGGCTGGCTCTAGGTAAAAACTGCTTATGAACCAGCCCACTTATGTAGTTAACAAATGTTAAATAAAAAATAAAATAAATAGAGGCTTCAAACTATGATACTAGTAGCCTGTATTTATCTTTAGAGCTGGGTGTTGGACAGATGGTTTGATTAGGACTTTACATGGCTCCAGGGCATCTTACTTCCATCTGCTCCTGTTGACCCCCAGACTAACCTATTCTTATCCTTCTTTACTGACTTTCTGCTTCCTCTCACTTAGTCTCACATCCTCCTTGGCTATGACACGTCCACCTTTCCTTTGAGTCTTCTTTTTATATGTATATAGAAATACATATTAAAAAAAATAATATATATATATATATATATATATATATATATATATATATATATATATATATATATATATATATATATATATATATATATATATATATATATATATTGTTCTGAATTTTCTGATGTAATGATGATTGTTTATTAATGCTGATTGTTAATGATGTATCATATGTAACCACTACAACCTTTCTGCTTTTTATATTGTTCTCATTCAGAATTTTGTATTTAATGTTTTAACTGTGTTACCTCTCTGGAACTATTCTCCCTGGGTCTCTGCTGAAAATGGACTACTTGCCCAGTCAGACACTACCCGGTAATCAAATATAAATAAATAAATAAATAAAGTATTTGCCTCAGGTATATGGCCTGAGCTTTATACTATTGAACAGATACATAAGTATTAGTATGCTGCACAGAGCTTGCAGAACAGATCAGGGAATGGCAGTTGTGTCAGTTCAACACATACATGAAAAAAAATCAGATGGTTCCCATACAGACACCACTGCATGAGTCAATGCTGAAAAAAGACTGGAGCCTTAGTTAAAAAAAAAACAGACCTGCAGCATGATGATGGTGACTATTTCATTTCCAGCTGCCTTTCATTCCTCACACAATGATGGTCATAACTGAAATTTCACATAGCGAGACTCATAAATGTAAATTAGAAAAAAATAACACATAAAAAAGGAATAACAGAAAGTTTTGCTACACAAATAAGTAGGCAACTTCAACATGCATACATTGCAGGTAATAAATAGTCTCTACGTTAAATAAACGAATGCCTGAAATGTTGAACGCCATATGGTCGGAGACCATATGTTCGACATTTCAGGAGTACGAAGGTTGACTTCAACGGTGCTATATGGTGCAGAATGGGTGAATTTCCCTTTTCTGCACTGAAGTGCGGTCTCAGAGTTGGTATATTTTAGTAGGGGGGTTTGGTGGTGCAGGGGAGCTTGTCCCCCTGCTCACACTGTTAAAGTGTGTTTTTCTTTATTTCTTTTTCTTTTTTCATTTTTTCGAACTTTCAAATGTCGACCATATGTTATCGAACATATGGTATCCGACATTTTGAAAGTTCGAATATATAACATAGTCCCAATAAATAAAGGTAGACATGACAGAGATTAATTAGACTTCTTTAAGGGTTCCAAAAACTAAAGTACAACTTTGGTTGTTTGGAAGTTCACTGTTCGACTGTACTGTATTTAGCTGAGATTTTTGGGAAATCAGTATGCAGAGAATATGACATGTTCATAGTTGATATATTTGGGTCCACTATGCATAATCACATTTCATTTAATCTAACCAGCAATTTAATTGAATAAAAAAACATAGGAAGTCTTCCAAAAATACTGACACTTGCAAAGCAGTGAAACAAAGCATATATTTTTCAGGAGGCAAGCCCCCAATATCCCTCAGTATGGGGTAATCCCTCACACCACAAAACAATGTATATACCAACTCCAAGATCACACAAACTCAGAGAAGAGGGAAAAAGTGAGGAAAACCAAATGCTCCCATCTCACTCTTCTCCAGATTGTATCCCTGTGACAAAGCCACCAATAATCTTTTAGGCTTAATGTTCTGATTGTAGGTCAACTATCCAGTGGCAAACAAAAGGGTCACTATTAGATTTTCATGTCAATGTACAGGATGAAGCATGTTGTTCTACAGAATGCATTTGTTTTTTTTTTTTGTTTGTTTATTTATTTTTTTTTTTGCAGCATTGTACTTTCCTTGAAAAGCCACATTGGATATTTCATTTGTCCACTGTAATTAAGCTATCCAGCACATTTCAGCTGCAATCATCATGTATTTACCCAGGATATGTATATGGCTTCTTCAAGCTCTGACCTACTCCATCCCCTTTTCTGGCACAAAAAGAATATTTTTAATTATTCAGCCAGATTAAAAGCAGGAATAGTATGGTGATTGATCAGAAAGATTATCATGCCTGACTCTAGCTAGGTATAGCAGAATAAGAATGGTGAGCCATTGATTGTTTGCATTTAATTTCTGACTAGGCTAACTTTAGCCCTGCATATGCAGTGAAGCAGTAATAGCATTGCTTTTCTTTCAGTAGCTACTATCTTTAATTGAAACTGCTTTCCAGAATTGCAAGGCATTATAGTGCGTGAGCTTTCAGCAATGGATTTCATCATTAGTTCCTTTAAGAATGCATGCTGTATGTGCACACAGTATTACCTGTAGGTAAAACTTTAAACTTGCTTTACATTCACTGTATCCAAATGTGGCAAACTTATATTAAGACTTTGAGTTATTTCAGTGCTAAAGAAGATTTTGATGTCAGTGCTCATCTTACCAATAAAGTTGAAATATTGTTAATGATCATAATAGACATTCTAAAAAATTCTCAATATAATTGCACCTGTCTTTTCTGAAATAGTTGTCTGACACTCAACACCTGCAATAGCAGTACAGATTGACATTTTATCTCATCTGTCTGCCATTAGCGTGTTCCTCAGATTAAAAACTAGAAGAATCCTGGCATACATTATGTTACCCTGCCTAATGCTGATGCCTCACTACATAAATTACAGCTTCAGCACTTCATCAGTTGAACCTTTCACACTGCAATTACTTGCCAAGCTTCTACACATTTTGTCTCCATTTTTTGCATCTGGAAAGGAAAATTATTATCTTCTTACTTCAGAACTGCAAGTTGAGCACCTCCTCTATCCACAGGGTAAAATTAGAACCAGTAAAAATAATGCCAAAATGATTACCAGCAATGGAAGTGCAGCATTTTAGTCTCATTAACTGATCACAGTGTTAAGATGGAGCAGGCCTGTTAACCCCTTACAGCCATGTTTTCCTTCCTTGCAGTTCCATGTATGATGACGACTGCATTTATTTAATACCGAAACAGAAGCGAATACATTGTTTTATGGTTTTAAATTCCCAATAAATATCCCATTAAATATATCATGGTACTTCGTCACCACAGAGGTGTTAAGAGGGTACGGTTAAAATATACATTGAGTACAGCTCTTATTCCAATGCCCCATGAGTAGCTATGATTTGATTTTGCAAATGACACTGAAAATTTCTGCAGTTGTGCTCAAATATTTATGCAGTTGAAGGATGACAAAATATACCAAGCGCTTGCTGTAATCTCAGAGATCAGAAAATGAGCAAGCAAAGGCATTTTCTTACTTAAGAAAGGAAAAATAAGTGAAGAGAATAATCCAAAAATGATTCAGAAGGAGCACATAAGTTAAAGATAGGTTCATAGGTGTATATTAGGCTAACAACCACTAGGGCCTTTTTAAGCCTAGCCATGCATCCAAAATCTCTGACAAGTTCTGATACCCTTGATGAGTTTAAGCAGAGGCTTAGGAGATACAACCTTTACAAACAGTGGCCTGGGAGATGAATATTTTACAGGTTATCTCTGTCCAGTAGAGACATATGTGCCATGCCGGGGATAAATTTCCTGTTCTCCATCAAATTGTTCAAGTTACACTTGAATTGGGACAGGGAAGAACTGTCTCTCCAGTAGGTCCTATTTATATCACAGGCAAGGTATAAGTCTTTAGAATGGGTAATTCTCATGCTGTTTGCTTTCTGGATATGCAGGAGGTCCATCAGAGTGGGGTCCAAAAAGGCCTTATGTGCCAAACATAAATCTTCCCTTAACAGCCTGTAGGAAACAGAATATGGGGATAGGGCCTGGAGGTAGTCTACATAGGACATGTTACTTACCCCCTGCATTCTTTTAGTGAGAAACCTCTTTGGAATTTCCAGTTGGTTGATGTGCCTGGTTAGTACATGCCGGAGGAGGCAATGTTCTCAGTCATAGGTCTGATAAATGCTAAATATAAAAGAACAATGACCCTCATAAAAACTCAAGTTCCATGGGAGAGAATAATATATCTAGTAGCTTCCTATATAGACTCACGGAACCTCAAATAATTTCCACTCTGCTGCAGCACATAAAATATTAGCATGTTGACTTGTTTCTGACCTTAAGACAACAGGCTGTAAATGGGTCAACTGGCAGCTGCTGTTACTAGATATTTGATGCTAAAATGATCCCTTTTCTGACTGGTGAGTACTACATCATCTCTGTCACATCGCATTCACAGCATACACAATGATGCACCCTAACACCATGCAAATGGGGGGGGCTACCCCCATTGTCCCAACCTCACTACTCTTCTGTGTATTGGTCCTAATGCACAAGAGGGTCATAACACACTCAAATAATTTTATACACATCTTCTTATCTAGCACTTGTAAATCACTGAGAAAGTAAGGATGAAGCTTCTGCTAAGAGATGCACGGGGCTTATTGTGTTAGATATGGAAGTGTATAAGTTTGGTGGGGAGCTAGCTTGCCTTTACAAGCTTGTGGTATTCTTTGAAGCAATGACAGAAGGACCAAGAGTATATTTCACATATATTGACCTTTGTGTAGCATTTAACACTGTTCTGCATAAGGGAATGTTTGACATATTAAAATATTAAATTCAGTTCATGCATAATCAGTAATAATAACAATTCACATGCATAATCAATAAAAATACCCATTCATTAACTAGATTTGGCCCACTGATCACAGTCCCTTTTCAGGTGTGACCATGCTCAATGGCCTGTTAATTGACTTGCTAAATGACACAGTTGGTAACTGATGGCTATGAGAATCAAACCTTGTCCCACAGGAACTATAGCTCACAGCCTTAAATCCCCTGTGCCAGCTACCAGAATTTAAGAGAAAAAACACTGACTAAGCAGTAGGACATAGCAAGTGAGTACTGGGAGAGGCTTAACTGTCTATCCTGATAGGGGATTATTAGTGGTGTCCTATAGAGTACTGCCTTTTGAATTATTGTTCTAATACAGACAAAGAAGAAATTGAGCTCTGCATTACAAAATTTGCTGAAGACTGCAAATTGGGAAACACAGTTGCTTTAATAAAATGTCACATGGTTTTCTAGTTCAGTCTAACAAATGCAGATTTACTGTAGTAGTAGTAGAAGTAGTAGTAATAGTAGTAGAAGTAGTAGCAAAGACCATGGGTGGAATTTAATAAAGACTACATGGACTTTTTTCCATGTAGGCAATGTGGCACACTGCTTACATGAAAGTAAGTAGGTTTGCGATCCAGTAAACAGAGCTGGGTGGCGCACACACACACACACACACACACACACACACACACACACACACACACACACACACACACACACACACACACACACCAACATGAAAGTGTCCGTGGCATGCATATCATTACATAAGCAGGTGAATTCCATGCAAATGAGGGAGGTTGAGAAATCCAGCAAGCAGATAGGCAGTCCTGCAGACCCCATGGTGGTGACAGTAGTGTACACAGAAAAATTCAGTGTACAGGATCTTAAACAGAAAACAGGGGATGTAAAAGTGCAGTTAGATGGACAGAAATACCATTGCAACACAGATATGTACAAAATTACCCACCTTGTGTCCAAAACCGTGTGAGAAATAATTTAAAATAATTTTATTTTTTTTAATGATGTGGGTATGTTTGCATGGCACACTGCAGTGTGCAAATATGCTTTTATGAAAAAATAAATAAAAAAAGGTGTAAAAACCAAATTTATCAGTATGTGACAGTAATGTAATGTATTTTAGGACTCTGTGTGGAGTATCTACAATGGTGGAATAGTGCTGTTGATAACAAGGCAGGGTCTAGAACCGTTTAGTTTCCAGGTTGTGTGCATGCATCCCTAGGCAAAATGAGGTGTGGTTACTGAATAGCACAAATGGGTATCCATGTCTGCAGATCCCATCCGTGTTTGCACAGAACCATGTTGGTGTCCAGAGAAGAGGTAGCTGACATCAAGGGGTGTGTGTGTCTGAGAACTTGTAAGCTCATTGAAGCTCAGTGGTGCTTGTTTGCACATTTCAGTGCTCTGCTGAGCAGGGATGTGAGTACAGTTTCTGCTAAACTTTGTTTACCTTTGGGGTGCATGTTTCTGCTTGTTTCCTTGTGTTTGAGTGGCATACCACCATGCTGAGCATGACCTTTCATAGGGTTGTGTGCAGTGCCAGCTGAGCATTGCTTACCTTTGCGGTGCATGTTTGTGCAGCATGCCACAGTGCTGAGTGAGGAAGGCTGTCAAAAAAAAAACATTTGGTTGAGAAAACCAGTGGTATATTAATTACTGATAACCCCTGTTTCACTTAAATTAGAGCCATTAACAGTCAGTAGTGATATACTTGGCAGGTAGCCAATCACACAAGCTGCACCTACAGCAGAGCACTATAAAGGTTACATACACCCTACAATCTTATTTCACCCCCATACTCTGCACCAGTGGAGTACAGACTTGGGATTTTTTAACTGAATGAGTGCTAGGGGCTGCTGCAGGTCTGCTATGTCTTTATGTGCTAGATGCTGATATCAATGCTGCTGCTGCTGCTGCTGACAATAGGCCTAGACTGAGAAGGTGAATGGTGTTCAGGGCCAGGATAACCTTCCAGGACCTACATGAACTGAAAATTGTAGAGCACTACAGGGTGGACAGGGACATACTACAAGAAATCACTGAGCTCTGCCAACCTCAACTCAGTCCCAGAGCCAACAGAGAGGAACCCATTCCAGTGAAAATAAAGGTATGTGTAGCTCTTAAAGAACTAGCTACAGCGACTTTCCAAAGACCAACTAGGGCATGATGGGGGTTTTGCAGGCATCAGCATCCAGGGTACTCTACCAGTTCCTGGATGCTATGCTACCACATGTCATTGAGCACATTTATTTTCCCAACACCCCTGAGGGAAGAACCAGCAGTATGCAGCACTTCTACCATATAGCACACTACCCTGAGGTGCTGGGTGCCATAGATTGCACGCATGTACACATCAAGGCACCACCCAGTGAGGAGGGTAGAATCTACATCAACTGCAAGGTCATGTGCAATCCCCATGGCATTATCTTGAATGTGTGTGCTGGCAACCCTGGCAGTTATCATGACTCCCATATCAGGAATGCATTACAGCTGTAACAGATGTTTGCTATGGGGGACATCCCACACAGCCATTTACTGGGGGATGCTGGCTACACACTGGAACCATGGATGATGATACCCATCAGAAATGCACACACACCCATGGAAGAATGCCATAATGAGACTTACGCACAAACTAGGAGAATCATAGAGCATGTGTTTGGGCTGCTGAAGTCACAGTTCCAGTGCCTTGATATATCTGGTGGAACCCAGCAGTACCTTCCAGTCACATGTGCACAGATGTTCACAGTATGTGCCATGCTACATAATATGATATTGTGGAAACATTTGCAGCAGGCTCAGCAACAGATACACAGCCCCACACCAGTGTCTAGATCCCCACAGCCACACCCACAGTGGGAGTCAGAAGAGGAAACCCCTGATGATGCCCCTGTGGGCAGACATAGGCATGCCCTGTATGCCCTGGCCTTTTCCGAGAGACAACGCATAGCACATGCACTGACAACCTAGGATCCAAGGGACTGACACCTTACTTCGACTTCCATACATATAGTAAAAATGACGCCATCGAGCCCACACAACCTGTACCTAACCATGTATCAGCTGTGCATTGTGTGTATCACACAGAGTCAGCCCCAAACTGCAGGTCTGTCAACTGCTGCATTCACAAGGTAATTACTCACTGTAAGCGGTACTAGACTATGGTGGCATATGTATGTACCTGCTGCATGTATGCAAGGGAATATAGTGGGCTACTGGGCTACTTGGAGAGATCTAACAGCTACTTGGGGCAGAGGTACTCTGTCCAATAGTATGTGCACCAAAATGTGCACTAGGCCACATGGCTGGAAAATCCACTACACTATTCAAGGGAGACAGCAAACAGTGGGGTCAAAGGACAGTCGCACAACTGTCTATGCCAGCAGAGCATGGGGTGGTTGTCCCCCTCCCCCAGAACATCAGTGTTCCCATACAACTGCTATAACAGTAAGTCTGCAATGATATATAAGTAGACCATAAAATTCCAGGGCAGAACCTGGCCACATGTTGTAGGTCTCACATAATGCATAGGTGACAGTGTATGTCTGTATGCTGTCGATTGTGTGAGGAATGACACCTCTCTGGCAGATGGTGTGGCTCACTCGGCTATGGAAATTAGCATGGGTAATTGTGTTAAGGGCTTGAATCTGGCATCATCCACATCTTTTACATGTGGGGTACTCATATGGTGGTATTCCCACAGACTACCATACCCATAAATCTGTTCCTGCAAGAAAGTTGGCCAAAGTCAGAGAGAACTGGGGGACAAAGGGCTAAAACTACAGACAGACATTATGCATGATTTGATGAACCTTGAAGATGACTTATGTAACAGCACATTGTAACAGAGCAGAATAGCTGTAGTATGTAAAGGTTATCACTTAAATGTCTCAGTAATTAGTACAATTCAGTGTCTGAATTATACAATATGTTACTAGCATACCACAAATGTATGAGGAACAGACCAGACATATGGGGTGAAATGCTAGATATTCTGCAGAAAACATGCACAGTAAGAGGTATGCAGACTGTCACCCTGTATGTGGTGTTACATTATGTACCCCAGTCACATATTAAGTACAGCACACAACTAAGGAATGCCATGGACAGGTTCAGGGAAGTGCTGAACTGTGGCAACAGGTGCAGCTGCCAATGTCTGTAGCGCACAAAATCCAGGACTGAAGTACAAGTAGCTCTAGCCTGGAGTCACCTTGTAAGTACTGACAGTCCCACTGGGCATGTTCCTACACTTAGCTAACTTGAGCACAATTCTGTTGCCTCTCCATCACAAAGACCTGCTATGTGGAAATACATCTGTACATACAGATAGCTATGTATACATTCTGTCTGTCCCTGTCCCTGTCCCCCACTCACATGAATAGTGTATTTAGCCGTAAGTGCCCCAAAATACATATAATACTGATATATATATATATATATATATATATATATATATATATATATATATATATATATATATATATATATATATATATATATCTATATATATATATATATATATATATATATATATATATATATATATATATATATATATATATATTTAAATATATTACAGTGATGCATAGACTGTCTATATATATAGCTGTATAACACATATACATAACATATACCCATAGCAACATATATCAAGGCATCCCTGCTATACACATTTATTTAAATATATATATATATATATATATATATATATATATATATATATATATATATATATATATATATGTGTGTGTGTGTGTGTGTGTGTGGGGATGTATGGATTTCCTACATACCCTATGAAAGCTGTGGTTATCTGCACTACCACATCAGTGCAGTTGCCCAGAGGAACTAAACCAAGACTGCAACAGGACATATTCCACTCACCATCAGATCCCTGTGCCTGTGGAATGCCACGCATGTAGATAGACACAGGTGAGCAGGTGGTGTAATGTATAATGTTTCCAATGCATGCCTTCAATAAGGGAAAGTGTCAATGGCCACAAGTTTGCCTATATAACTGCGACCAGCCACATATGATGACACTGGTGACTGTACACACATCGCATGGATATTAACAGGTACCCTACTCCTAGGACAATAGATACAATAAAAATACCAAGCAGTATCACTCTGCAGGCCACACATGCTGAACTAGGCAAGCCTACTTTGTGCACACCACAAGTACAGTGCCTGCAATAACATACTAAACAGATGTAATCTGTGGTGCATGCAATAAGTACTATGAGCTATAGTGTGCAACAGTAGATGGGCAGGGGTTTTAACCTCACTGCAGCTAACTCAGTGTGTGTAAATATATCTCCTTACAGCACAATGGACATGCCCTCATGGGCTATCCCTGTGCAATGGTTGTGCACATTTTGGCCCTGTAACTAGCTGCTGCACTCTAAATTGCCCTCTTCTACATGGTCTGCTGATGTCATCCACTGTAAGAGTGCAGGCTGACAGTCTAATATCAGATAAACTCCATGGTGCATGCGATACGTACTGTGTGCTATAGTGTGTAACAGCAGATAGGTAGGGGTTTTAATCTCACAGCAGCCAACTCAGTCTGTGCATATGTGTGTGTGAGTGTGTGTGTGTGTGTGAGTGTGTGTGAGTGTGTGTGAGTGTGCATGTGTGTGTGTTTGTGTGCGTGTGTGTGTGTGTGTGTGTGTGCATGTGTGTGTGTGTGTGTGTGTGTGTGTGTGTGTGTGTGTGTGTGTGTGTGTGTGTGTGTGTGTGTGTGTGTGTGTGTGTGTGTGTGTAAATATATCTCCTTGCAGCACAATGGATATGTCCTCATGCAATAGTAATGCACATTTTGGCCGTATAACTAGCTGCTGGCCTGTAAATTGCCCTCCTCTACATGGCCAGCTGATGTCATCCACCTTAAGAACACTGGCTGACAGTCTAACATTACATAAACTCCGTGATGCATGTGATAAGTACTGTGAGCTGTAGTGTGTAACAGTAGGTAGGTAGAAGTTATAATCTCACAGCAGCTAGCTCAGTGTGTGTGTGTGTGTGTGTGTGTGTGTGTGTGTGTGTGTGTGTGTGTGTGTGTGTGTGTGTGTGTGTGTGTGTGTGTGTGTGCAAATATACCCCCATACAGCACTACAGACATGCCCATTTGGACCATCTCCGTGCAATGGTTATGCATTTTATGGCCCTGTGACTAGATGCTGGCACTAAGTTTCCCCTCCTCTACATTATCATAACTGATGTCCACCACCTGACCCAGACACAGGATATTTGTAGATGTGTCACCTCTATCACCTCACCTTCTAGATTTGTAATTTCAGAAAACCAGATGACACATAGCAAGGGTAGCAGACCTTATCACAAAGTATAAATGCATGATTACGCTGACTGCTACCATTGTCCCTGATAGACTGTTCTACACATATGCACCTAGCGAGCCATGCACTTATACTGCCATACCTTGCTGACACCATATTTCTGCTGTACTGCCATGCCATCCTGTGCCATTGTATTGCTGCCAGGTGTCCATAATCTATCCCCTCAGACTCCTGGAACAGAAATATACACAGGTCCATGACATACCTGTCATTCTGTAACACTACTGTCAGTCCAACATCATGCAATAAAGAAAGACAAAGTGTGTTCTGTAGTCATGACACATGCTAACATAGTGTACCTGTTGTGGCCCACAACAAGTGGCCTGACAAAACAATATTGCACTACACAAGTATATGTTAAGTAATATAGACACCCTGTGCATCAGACACATAGTAGCATTTCCTTGCATCGATGGCATGGATGGCAGGGATGTGTCATAGGCATCAGCACATGGACAGGGTGTGGTGTGTGGGTGCCAGAGGCCTAGGCTGTGCTAAACAGTTGACAGCATGTGTGTGAGTCAGGAAGGGGTGCAGGTTAGATGGGTCCATACCTCTCACCTGTACAGATTTTTCGCAAAATTTCCAAATTTTTGCTTTATATTTTTGGACTGTTATTTTGTAATACTGTAGTTTTCTGGCAAATTAATGGCAAATCATTAAATAGTGAAGTCAGGAATTAATGACAGACATTTGAGTTTCAGACTTCATACACTTCAGTAAATTCATGCTAATGCAAAACCTATTATTCTATCAACCTTCTAAGTTTGTAAGAGCAACAATTACAAATTGTCCCTATTTTTGAGCCTTTGTTCCACTTTAATTGATGACTTTCTCCAGATTTCTTGTTTTAAGAGGATGAGCAGTATGAATGGGTCATGGAGAGGTGCTGTGTGGGCCTGGCAGTGACTTGCATGTGACAGTGGTGTTTGAGTGTGTGCGTGTACACAGCCAAGCCCAGTGCTAGCCCTACTTGTGTGTATGTTGGACAGCTGTGGACTGTACATGGGGAGTGAACAGTTTACCATCTCCAGCCATGAACATAGGAACTGGTTCTGCCAGAAGTTGCACTGGCAGCACCATGCCCATCTTCATGTGTAGTGCTAGTATATGATGGCAACTGCTGTCTGCTGGGGCTGTGTCCTCCACAGGACCACCCAGGACTATGAGCCCATGGCCTGCCACATGATGGTGTAGATGGCACACTTCCCTCTGTAGCACTGGAGGTACTGCCACTATGGGAGCATGACTGTGCATGGTCAGGTGGACACTCAGCAGATGGTGTTGCTGACCTACGTCTACATGTCCAACACCTAACTCCAACCAGATATTCCAGCACAGACAATGTGTGGTCCAAGACAGATACTGTCTCAGCTGACCATCTGTCCACTGCATCAGTGAACTGATCCAGGGTGTCCCCAATGCAGTGGAGGTAGTCACAGATGTCAGACTGTGCTGTGTCCATAACCCTAAGCATTGATCTTGTGTTGAGTTCAGAGCATGTCACTGACAGCCTGAAACATGTACCGAGTTACCTGTGATGTGACACCTGCAACAGGTGGTGGACGGACAGCAGTCCTCCTATGAGTACTCCTGTCAATCCACCTGTGTGGGACCTCACCTGCTCTCGGGCTATGTCCAGTGCCTACACTCACTGATGCCATAGTTGCCACACTGCCCTGTTCAATGTCACCACCCTCTGACTTTCCAATATCTGTAGCCTATGAGGACTGGATATGTGTGGGCATACTGACTGTGTGCTGTGACAATTGGGGTAGAAGAGGGATGTCAACCACTGTTAAAGATTTAGCCCCCAACAACCCCACCTGTTGCTCACTATGGCTACCATCAACATCAGAGTCTGAAGAGACAAAATGTGAGTGGGACAGACTCCAACCCCCCTGTTCACCTGTGAGAAGCAAGAAAAAAGCAGTACATTACCACCTGCACTATTATGTATGGTAATCCACACAGACTCATACAGATGAGGTTCCACAACTGCATTACATGTCCCACATCTCCTCATCTCCATTGCCATGCACAACATATGACTTCACACTGGCATACACAGACAAGTCAAGCCCTTATAACATGCACTTCAGCCACATCCAGTTAAAGTTGCCAGTACAATCTGCCTGTAAGGTATGCAATATGACACTATAGGTGATAGGACTACACATAAACCCAGTACACCTATCTTGAGAGTGATATGCCAGTACTAGTGTCACTGCCTAAGGTATGTACCATCTCCCTTTTTTGTGTATGACCAGGTATCTTGGAGTGATTGCCCCATGCATACCAGGATGTGTAGCCACTCATAACTATAAGTGTAAACATGTTGATGGTCATTCAAATACACACCTGTGATTACCCAGTCTATGATCCATAGTTAACTGTTCCAGAATGGAATAAACAAATATTCTACTCTGGCTAAACACAACATTTGTACACAAGGCAATATGGCAGTCCATAACTTTCATAGTGTGTATATATAATCTGTAAAAAACAGTATCACACTTACCAGGTACAGGACCATGGATGTGGGTCACACCTGATGGACCTATGAAAAGGTGAGAGAGAGGTATAGTCAGCACCACCAAATGTTGCAGCACTACAATGTAATATGTATATATATATATATATATATATATATATATATATATATATATATATATATATATATATATATATATATATATATATATATATATATATATATATATATCCACATGTGCAGTAGCTACTGTAACACTGGGTGTATTGCTAACATTCTGTGTATGTGTGCACAACTGAGGGTAAACCATAACTCCCCCCCAATATAGATAGACCTGGCACCCATGTACAGGTATGTACAGCCTGCCACAATGACTGATACAGTATTACACTGATGAACACATTACACTTACATGGATGCTCCTCTGCTGTGGAAACTGTGGAATCCACCTCCACGATATATGGTGTGATGGATGCCTGGGAGCTGTCGTGTGTTCCTAGGTTTGCCAGGAATTCCTCTGTGGCCAAGAGTAGTTGCTCTGTTGCAGGCCCTCCACCGGTGGTGGCATGATCCCTGGAACCATCAGCTGCCCGTAAACGTGCAGCATTCAGCAAGTTTGTGGCCCAGTATTGGACCTGCTCATAGGTCCTATCCTGTTGGCTAATCTGATTGACATCCCACACATCTGCCCACAATGCTGCCCACTGTTCCCAATTATGCCTCCCCCTGGAAAACAAGATCTGATGGCACTGTTTCAGTTCATCCACCATTATGTCATTCTCCACATATGAGAAGGGGGCATTTCCTGAAAGACAATAAAAATGGAACACATAACATGACCAGATAAGTGGGTGTCCACTATGTACAGATCTAGAACATCCATAATGGCCTGCACTATCCACTCTCCCTCACGGTCATACCCCACAGTCTGGCAACTGACTACTTGTATGGATACCACCAGGATAGTAGCAATATTGGGGTATGTCCCTTTGTGTGCTATGACGGATTCTGCTGTATGTTTCTACAACCAGCACTAGAGTCTACTGTGGTGTGTCCCCTACAAGTAAACTCCCACTAATGTCATATGGCCACTGCCAGACAAATAACAGTGTGCAATTATAACCACTATATGGGGACAGTCCAGCAACATCAATGTGCCACAATGACAGAAAACAATGCAAACTTTCTGTAGTATATATTCCCTGTAGGCATCACACCTCTCAACTATACAGATGTTTGCAGAATGTCAAGATGTTTGGCTCATAGTTTTGATCATTTTCACACAAAAGTATGGATTTCTGACAAATGGTTGGCCGATCATTAATGGTTACTGTCAGAGAATAAAGACAGACATCTGAGGTCTCAGACGTCATATCCTTCAGAACAGTTATGCTACTGTAATATCTGTTATTCTATTCACTTTCTTACTTTGTATGGACAATATTTAAACAGTGTTGCTAGGTTTGGGCCCCCATTAAGTATGGCTCTGCCCAGTTTTCTTGTTGTAAGAGGTTGACAGGTATGTTAGTCAAAGCTCTCAACCAAACAGTGCAAATGTCAAGATAATCAGGGACTTAGCCAGAGTATATCAAGGACACTCAAGGACGCTGTTAAAATGTTAGAACTATTTATGTGAGACATTGACAGAATGAGAGGAGGTGTCTTACAGTACATCATTTGACATTATAGGAGTGTACACCCTCACCCATTGTCACTATGTATTACATGTAATCCACTAGCTTTCCTACAACAGCCAACAGTTGTAGGAGGGATTAACAGGGGCAGAGCTAAGATGTGAATGAGAAGCAAGGACAGATGAGAGGCATGCCTGTAGGTGTGGACAGCAGTGTATCAATGACTTGTCATCACCATAGATCTAAGATAGGCTTACTGTTGTAATCCCTATTCTCCATACTTCCATCCTCTCATCTGCATCCTGTTATATGGAGAAATCTATTACATACCTGGTTGAGTGGAGTACTACTTTACTGAACTTTGTTTCTGGTAATCTTTTGAAAATACACTGTGTGAGTGAAGTCTCATACAGATTTGTTCCCCATAACCAGCTGGTTGCCTTTTGAAGGTACTCCTCATTAGCAGGTAATTGCCTTTGCATCAATCTGTGGATCAAATTTGCTAATTCCAGCCAAAACAGTTAAATTGCACTATCATTAGCCAATGGCATGCTACCACAGTGCAATATATAAGGCGTTCATGTAGACCTGGGCCCCTTTCTTAGTTGTTAAGATGGACATTACTGAGGTAAAGAGACTACAGCATTGCAGAGGATAGCTACCATAACTGTCAACTGTAGAGATTTATGCAGTATGACAATAGTTGCACCTCATATGTGTTGTCAGTGTCCCATGACATTGTGGTCATCTGGCAGTTCACTGGTACACATTGTGGGTTGAGGTCAGTAATGAAAGACAGACATTTGAGTGTCAGACTTCATACCCATCAGAATATGTCTGCTAATGCAGTAGCTGTTATTCTATCAACTTACTCTCTTTGTAGGAGCAAACTGTTAAACACGTCCTTTACCCCACATTATGTATGGCTGTATCCAGATTCCTTGTTCTAGGGGGTTGGGAGGTATGGTAGGTCTGTAGCAGCTACCTTTACATACAGCTGTGTGTGCTACAGGCTGCAGCTGCTGCTGAAGCCTAGAACACATGGGGGGGGGGTGTGAACAATTTGGAGGACAACAAGTTGTACATGTAACTGTGGTAGCTGTGGCAGCCCTGTCATTATGGCAGTGCCAGGGTATGGGTACCCTTTACAGTCCAACTGAGACATGTGATTAAACTACATCTGTTTTACAACAGTGCCAATAACAGAGTAGTAGGTGACGTATAGTTAGGCTTTACGGACATGTGCAGTGTGTCCCTACCTGCAGGCCTTTGACTTGCACAACTGTTTAACAGTTCATTAATTAGCAGTAAGCTGTGTGGATAAAGATTGCATGACTCAGTCATTACTTGCTGTCTTCACAATAATGTACTTGGACTGCAACACCAAACTGGATTTGAACCCAGAACTGTGTATGACAAAATGTATTGCATGCAAGGCATTAAACAGACTGAGCTACGGACTCACATCTGCAGCAAGTCTATTTGCAAGGTATATGTGCAGGCATATAGGCTGTGACACACATTGTCTGCATCCATCAGTATGTGCATGGCTTTCTATGGCTGTATTTCTGCACCAGGGTCCTAGATGAACATGTACTTTACCATTGATGTCTTAGCAGGTGTGTTTCAACATGTTGCTGATACAAGGGCACATTTACCTGTTATCACAGGCCTCACTTACATACATTATTATGTCTGTGGCTGTCTAGTGGTATATTATTGCACCAGAGTCCAAGGCACACTCCCATTTTTCCCATTAAAGTTTATTCCAGTTTGCGCGGCATGGTGTATCATACAGCTCTGCTGAGACACACCCAATGACTGTAATTGGCAATCACTATGAATTGCTGAAAACAGCTGTTTTAATTAAGATCTGCATGATGTAGTGGGGTAATGCAGTGTGTTGTAGGTGTGAGGGGCTCGGGTTTGAAACATGGCAGTATTCTTTATTTTTTACATGTGTCTGGCAATACAGTAAACACATGTAGTCATTAAAGCTCCATTTAAGCTCAGCTAAGAAAAGCAACATGCTGTGCCATGCCACTTTGCACAGCCCAATGCAAATGGATGCTAAAAAATATAAAGAAAAGAAAAAGGGGGTGATAGGAAAGTGGTGAAATGGTGGCAAGATGGGGGAAACACATAGTGAAAGGCAGGTAGAGATGTGCAGGAAGGGTACAGGAAAGAACCGTAGCTATTCATTTATTGTATAACAGCTGTGCACTTTGACAGACTTTGTAGATGGATTTGGAATCTCAAACCCCACAGAGAAGGGTGAGGGCAACATAACTGCATTGTCAAACCAATTGGACCTAATTACTTGTGTCCAGGGATGCGTCTGAAATGGACAGCTATGAATGGAGAGATAGTTTTTTGGGACAGGAACCCATTTTTTTATTATTAAGGTGAGAGTGGAATGTTGCAGAAGGGGCTTAGGCACATGTCAGGAGGTGAGTTGGGTAGGAGAGAATGCATTCCCAGACAGACAAGACAGCAGACAGGGGTGGTGTGTGACACATGAGGTGGGTGAGCACCTTGGATCGGGAGGATGTTGTGGAATCCAAGTCACATGTGTCTCCATATAGAAGCAGTGTGACTCACATCCCCACCAATGAGACGTTTACACTGCTCCTTCACTGTCCTGAGGGTAGCTGTACTGGAGGGTGGGTGCCAGTGCAAATCTGCCCCACCAGGTTGGCCAGCATACCCTCAATGTGGCACAGATGGTGTTCCTAGCTACGATGAACAATCCTGCACAACATGACTGGCAGTTGATCCTGGGTGACAATGGCCCCTCTGCCACCACTCCCAGGGGGAGGCAGTGCCCCACCCCTTGAGGTGGTCCCACCTGACACTGCACATGGTGGAGGGGCAGCAGAGCAGGCACCACCGGTCTGGGTTCCAAATGTGCCAGAACCCGGTGTAATGGCCAGTTGAGGCAAGGAAGGCAGATAAGATGGACCTGGCCTACCCTGACATGCTGTGGTAATGGATGTATGGCAATACATATAGGTTAGTTGTGAACAAATCATTGTTAGTAATAGCATGGAAGAGCATTGAAAATAACCAAGTTACATATCAATGCATATTATGTGAAACACAACAATAAATAATATAACAGTCAGTATGTTAACAACATGCCAGTAACAGTTACAGCATAATGCCAACAAAATAGGTAATGTAACAAGATATGTTGATATGCAACCATCATAATACACAACAATATAAAGCACATGTCCCAAAATACAGTTAATGTAACAACATATGTTAATAGTAAACCATAAACAATGAATAACAATAGGAAATAAATTAATATAAGGGGTGGGGAGAGAGAGAAAAACAGTCCATTAGTAACATTTCTGGTTATTTCCTTGGCAACAGTACTGCTATCTAATCTAAGTGTCTGCGTTTTGTTTATGTGTACAGTGACTACAAGTCTCCTATAGCTGTTGTAGCACATACACACCTGTCAAGCTATTTGCATGGGACACTATGGGCCAAGCAGTAACAGCTGTGGGTACACAACTACACAGAATACTTGCACATCAGATGGACCTATATATCTATCAAGGTGTTTTGTGCACTGATTTGGTTATACTTTGCAATCTAGGTAATCATTTCCATGGTAATCCTGTGACCGATGGATTATGCATTATTACTTACATAACATGAAATTGTGACACTTGAGAGACATGCATGTGTACAGTACAGACACTAAACAGCTGTCATGCCTTGGTTGGCAGGCTTGGAAACAGACCCCAATAGCAGTGACTGCAGGGGACATATGCATAGAATGTATTAATTGACTGCAGCAACTTTTATCAGTCACTCCAGGCATACAGCCATACCAGGATTACACATTTTATTTCTGACTTAACATTGCTGATGAACACATTCTTGCTAATGATTTTAACCATGTGTGACATCTAAACACACAATTATCTACTCATAACATGGGCTACCTCACTTATTTACTTCTAGTTCCTGTGGAGAGAGAAATTGTGTGCATTATGTGACTGCTACTGTAATATTTACTGCTACATACCACTGGATTCAAACCCTGGACTGTGTGTGGCAAAATGTACTATATACAGAGCATTTAACAAACTAACCTACTGAGTCACTGCTGATTAGTGACTGATATTTACCTAGAACCCACCTTGAACCAAAATATGACCCGGTAGTACTATTACAGTGTTATACTAGACTGCAGTGCCAGTAGAACACACATGCATGAAATACAAGCATAACACAGATAGTAGGTAAGCTATATTTCAGTATCATATCTGTGAAGTCAACAAACAATATCAGCTCATGGTGTGGGCTACCTCACCCATATACCTTTATTACCTGATATCTGTGGATGAAAGAGCATTATGTGACTGATATTGGCCTAGAGACAGCCTTGAGCAGTACTTATATGAGTTAACCAACACAATTTGCAGCCATTAGGTGTGCATTCTATAGCTATTACAATGTTATACTTGAATGCAGCTCCTTACCTTACAGCCTCAATGCATACAGCTCTACTGCAATGGTTAACACAACGCAATCCTGATGTACACCATTTTCCTTGGTGTTATTGGTATTGTTTCATGTTTTTATTGCACTACAGTTGGCATTATTCTTTTATTGCAATACATCTCTAATTCTATATCACATTTATTGCACTAGAAATTTTATTGTATATACTTTAATGCAGTTATTGGTATTGTTTCATGTTTTTATTGCACTACAGTTGACATTATCCATTTATTGCACTACAGCTCTAAGTCCACATTTATTGCACTACAAACTTTACTGTATATACTTTATTGCAGTTGATGAAGCCGCGGTGGTGCAGCAGTAGCGTTGTTGCCTCACAACAAGAGGTTCTCCCATTTGGTTCTTGACTGGAGCACCTTCTGTGTGGAGTCTGCATGTCCTCAACATGGTCGAGTGGTGTTCAAAAGACATGCGTGAATGGGTGTGCCTTCGTTGAAGGTTGGACGTTGGGCTGGCACCTTGGCATCATAAAAATCGACTGCCAATCATTAGCTGACTGGAGTTCCGCTGTGGCGACCCCTAACCGGGAAAAGCCGAAAGAAAAACAACTTTATTGCAGTTGATGATTTACTCTTTCTTGCTTATTTCACTACAGTTAGCATAATACAGCCATATTCACTACACTCATGGCACAACCTGACAAAGAGCCTGGCATGTGAATTGACATTGCAAGCCCTCACAGCTGCAGCTGTTGGGAGAGAAGCAAATCATCATGCATACCAGTTTTGCAGACATTCAAAGTACACATCGGTAAAACAGAGGAAAAGGTACTTACATACTTATGGGGCATTCCCTGCCCTAGCTTCTTGGACCCAGGTGTCCAAGAGTCCCATCTTCTGTCTATTCATGTCATCATGTTGGTGATGAAACTGCTCACCTGTTGAGATTTCTGGTGAGATTTCTGGCTAGCCAGTCCTAGGCTTTTGCCTTGCACTCTGAGCCCTGGAAACTGCCATGCAGCAACTTGTCATCATGGTTTTCCACAAGGAGTCCAACCATGACCCTAGATTCCAGAAAGCCCCAACACTGCACTCAAAAGCAGGCACCTTCACCTCCATCAGCCATGGTACACTGTCAGTGGCAGAAATCCAAAGGATTCTGCTTTATTCCTGCCTATTGGGCTTAATATAGGCTGCTTTCCTGCCCTTAAACATCATTGGGCAACATTCAAGAAAGTGATGCATTGCTTAGCACCTCACAAACCAGTACAGCTGAGCTGAGAAGCACGTAAACTGGTAGAACCATAATCTTAGCAGAGTTTAGCAGCACACAAACCAGCCAAGCAGTGCTGAGCAGCACACAAACATTGGCAGCCATTACCATGTTTATGCAGTGCTTGGCTGGTCTAAGCATAGCTGAGCAGAGCTTAGCAGAATGCAGCTGGGCCAACTTTTATAAAAAAAAATGCATAACGTATATCAAAATTAAATACATATTTTCCCTTCCATGTATTCAAACCCAGAACCTACTTCACATGAAGCCATACCTCTACCCATTTAGCTACAAGGGTATTACGAAATCCGGTATACCTTCACATATATCACTGAGCTACCTATAAGCAGTGCTGAACACCTCACCACACCTCATAAGCATGCTTAGACACCCGTAAAGACACCTTTAAATAAATAAATAATTACATCCTGTTTCTATTTTTAGATGCCTGGCAGGTGTCTGCTATTGTATATGTGAGAGCAGCTTGGCATTGCTGCACTCCGTGCAGGCGCCACTCAAGCATGCTTTTTCTAAAAATAAAAATACATAAATAAATAAATAAAACAAAGGGAAAAAAATAAAATAAAAATAAAACAAAGGACATTGCAGGGAATCCCATACACATCTACAGCCATGGTTTGCACTACACCTCTCCCTACACTGATTCAATAACTGTGTTCATCGGCTCTCCCTCGACAATATGGTATCATTAATATGCATGGCACGCTGCCGAGGGAGAACTCTGACCATGAAAATGGATACATTCCATGTAGGCCCTACATGGCGCCTACATGGGTTTTATTAAATCCTGGTGCATATCTTTAATGTCAACAAGTATGGCATCTTGGAGAAGAAATGAGTAGTTATTGAAGAAAATTGACATTCCTCCTAATATGTCTGGGAATCACTAGTAGCTAAAATTCATGTCTGTGACTGTAAAAAGCTGCTGTGAAGTGGATAACAATTCAGTGTATGAATATCCTGAAACATAAATGATGGCACAAATAAATGGAATAAATGGGTGAAAATATGTTTGTGGAGGAGGGGATACATAACAATTATCATCAAGAGAAGGGTCAGCCAATATTAATGTGCTACATAGATAATAAAAAAATGATTATTCTAAACATTAAGGAAGCAACCAGAAGAAGTGAAGTTTGAATCGTGGCACATTTGTGGTTTTCTATAAGGGTTTATGAAAGGTTACTAATGTTTGGAGCTGAGTATGTTGAATTTATAAATTCCCAACAGGCACCATGATGCAACGTAAACAACAGGTTTACAAAATGATGAACAAAATAGTGGAAGTGATGCTTATTTAGAGAATGCAGAACTGTAATTGGCTGTAGGGAAGGATAAGGCATATGAGTAGGATTTCAGACCAAATGAGTGGGGGAACGAGAAGAGAGACTGGATTTAATGGACTTGGTGATAACTCAAATGGTGCAGTGGATGGCATTTGCATAACCATTCACATGGAAATGAGAAAATGTGTATATCGTGAATGCTGCCTTTAACAGTTTTTCAGAGATTGTATGCTAAATCTACTGTTATTCTGGTACAATGTGTGATAAAAACATGATATATGGGGAAAAAGATAATAGCAAACAGGTCATATACTGCATGGGCATCCTGATGACTTGGGTTCAATTTTTTCATAGATACTACAGTGTGAGGTGATGTGAAGATGTTTGTCGGATATAAACAGAAGTTCAGTTCATGTTTCCTGCAGCATTGAACTGGTGTACACTAAATATATGTTGACTTTAGTAAGGATGTACAGATAATGATTAAATTGATAAAGTTGCCCAGACATTCATTTTGTGATATAATAAAGACAGGATATGAGGGCCATGTGAATCTATCTGATTATGATACATTCTTTACTAAAACCCTTTCTCTAACAGTAGCAATACAAAAAACAATGGGACACAGAATGTGCACTGCATCAACAGGCTTAACAGTAAACCTATCACATTTCTTTATCCTAACTCTAACCAAAACACACAGACACGTGTATACATATAACCACTATACCATGGTCTTGCACTTTTTACAGCCATCACCTTTTCAGTTAAACATTCATTTTTCTGTAAATTCCTACATAATTACATTCTATAAAACCTGAATTTGACCAAATGTTATTCACACAATTTTCTTTGAGCCTCATTTCCAAATGAGACACACAAGACAAGCTGTTGCAGGAATGACTATAAGTTTGTTAATAACACAAAGCATGTTAAATTCCAGTTGTATAAACTGTTAGGACCAACACTATAAGCAACACTGCAACTTATAGTCATAACTGACTCCAATACAACCATAGGCCTGTCATCAGGTGGTGTGACATAAAGCCCTTTCCATGATCTTTTAAACTGATTTGATTAAAACACCCATAAACCAACAAATCCTGCCACTGCATGTGCAGCACTGTTATAAATTGAATTCTTCAGTTATCAAGTACTAAGCAATGTAAAAAGGGGGAAAGTATAAACAAAAGGGTGGCTGAAGCCATGAAGAGATGCCCACCAGACTGTTATCAGCATGCCCCCTTTTCTTATTTTTTTTTGTATGTTAAAACAAATGAGCCTAATATTAACCTGTAAGCAAGTACAATAGAAAATGAATGTAAGCTTAATCCAACTGATATGTATGATCAATATGCAAGTGGTTTTGATATTAAACTGGGCTTGTTTCCTGCCAGCTTGACAATTGTTCATTTAAAAAAAAAGATAAGTTTAAGTTCAATAAATTCAGACCCATGACTGATAGGTGGACTCTATTTTTTCAACAAAATTTTATATTTATCCTATGGTTTCTGGTGTTTGATGATTGATATACCTAGCAATGGAGCTGCTCTTGATACTCTGTGGATAATTAGCCATCTGACTTCCTCTGTCAGCTGTGGGTTTGAGGCCCCTATCCAGCTTAATCTGTGAATTAGTGCTGCCAAACTGTGGCTAGATGGGATAAGAGTGTCTAATTGTTGCTAGATCATGTAGAATTCAGTATATAAGTTGTCTCCTGGGTGTAAATCCAAGATAATTGCCACCTGCATGAAGAATGATTGTAGAATTTTCACTTGTTGAATTTACTGATGGATGTAAAGGCACTGGTGTCTCCATCATAATCAGACATTCCCTTACAAAGTACTTTGAAACTAGCCTGATCTAATCCAAGGATGGTGCCACTGAGACAGACTAGAGCTCTGACCTAAGCTTATGAATGAAGGAATGCCCAAGGATAAGAACAGCCTTTATTCCAAGAAAAACAAAGTGATATGTATATGCAATTAACTGTGGTCTGACTGGCATATGTATCCTAAGAAAGAATTAGAGGACCACCTGCCTAGCCATTTGAGAACTTCTGTAGACTGTTCTGAGGCAGTTAGGTTGGAGACAAGGCCAATTCTGAATGAATGGAATGAGTATGGATAGGGGAAATTCCTAAGTGAATTACGGCTCATCTAAGTTGGTTGAAAAGATCAGTGTTGGTGATCGTGTGATCTTCCATGCTAATAAAGTCTGTATTGTAGATATTTCCATGTAGCATTAATTCCATGAGTGCTCTACCCCAAGATAATGGGTATGTAAGAGAATCATTGCTTCTATACAGAGAAACTTTGTGGCTGTGACCTAGTTAGTCTTTTTTGAATCTGGGGATCCAAGTTAAAACTGCCCCTCGCATGAAAAATAAATCTACCCACTTGAGCCTGCCAATAAATTTACTGATTCTGAAAGCACCAAAGTATAACCAAGAAAATAAAGTGATCCAGAGGCAGTAACTGTGATATTAGTCAGTTAAAGAATGTAGACTATGCAAAATGGATTTCAATAATGTTGAACCTATAGGATGTCTGTTGTCACGACTGGGATTTTTCTCTATAGACCACTCTTTAATCATTCTGGCAGCTGTCCAATGTTTGATGATGTCAGGAACTTAATTTATTCTAGCAAATAAACGTATGGATGATAGGTTGATTCTGACTATTCTACAAGTGGGTTACTGCAGCCACAATAACAGAGATAATTTAATAATGTTGACAGACCATTGGTGTTCCTATAATTCTAAGCTGAGGAGAAACTAATAAAAATGTTTAATTGCTGAGGTGTAAGCTCTCTTGTTGCTTTTGGCCTATGAATTCCAAAACCAAGATATTGTTATCCTTTTCCAATCATGCAGACTATTACTGGTATTGGGGGTGGTTATTAAATCTGCTTGTGGAGCCAACATTTTGAATTGCTGAACCTGCAATCGAGAAAGAACATCAGTTAACGTGATCTTATATCCAGTAATAAGTTCTGCAGTAAAAGATATACTGGTGATCTTCATGGAAAGAAACACTAAAAGCCTTAAAATTGAGTTGACCCAAACTTTTTTGGAAGACTTTTTGGTGAGCAACTCGACTACAGCTTTGTTATCTGACATGAATATTAAACAATTGTTCCTCAGTTCATATTGCCATATCTGAACTGAAACTCAAATGGAGAAAATCTCTATAAATGTGACCCCCCCCCCTTAGATAGGATGCATTTTTGGCCACGGCTCTGAAAACCAGTGTCCATTGCAATAATCTGCCATGGCAAATTTACCAGAAACATCTGTGAACAAATGAAGGCTATCATTTCATACCCAGTTATCTTTCCAGAAGAAAGTGCCATTATAACCCAGGAGAAAGTTGGACCACAGTCTGAGATCTTCTCTAACTCTCCTGTTAATCCTGACCATATGATGCTTCTTATAACCTCCACGTAAAATGTCTGCTATTGACCTGATGAACATGCTGCCAGGTGCTATTCTTCTGCATGCAAATTTGAGGAGATCCAACAGCTCCATTACTTGTCTAAAGACAACCTTTTTAAATGTCAAAAATCTGTTCCCTGAGTTGGTAATTTTGTTAAACTTTTCTTTTGGCAAGTGCAAACAGCCTTGTGCAGTATTGATCACAATACACAGAAATATTAACTCTTTGACTGGTCCTTCTACTTTATCTTCAGCGCACTCCTAGTAAGTTACATAACTTAACAAAAACCTGGAGACCTTCCTTGGTTTGTGTTTTACCATCCTATATGATTACAATAACATCAAGTTATTGAATCATGAGGAAAAACAGGTTGGACTGCTTCCAGCTCTATAGGAGAATCTTACTAAAACATCTGCTGAGCACACCATAGGCATAGCTGTGTCAAAGAAGAGAATGCCATTGAATTCTATACCAAGTAAGTTCCAGTCCTGAGGACTGATGGGAAAAGACAGAAAGTGGACTGAATGTCTACTTTTGCCACCCATGGATCTCTAATTCCTTTTATGATTGCTACTGCATCTTCAAGGGATGAGTAATGAACCCCACAGTCTTTTCTATCCATGCTGTCATTGACTGGTAGACCTTGTGTGCATGATGGATGATATAATAAATGGTACTCGCATAGGTTATTCTTGGGAACCATGCCCAATTGGAAGCAATTACAAGTTTAAATGGGAGCATCTGAAATGATCCCTTAATGTGTCCTTTTGGATTTCCTTATAAATGAAGGACTGAGCTCTTTGTTCATTTCCATTCACTGATGTTAAATGTTTGCCTCATGCATGTGTGCATTGCACTTTAGATCTTACTGAGAACCCAGTGGTAAAGACTTCAATAATAAAAATGGCAACTGTTTGATCTGGGTATTCCTTTGGGAGTTCTTTGAGGACTGCTATTTTGATGTCAGAATGGTTCCAGTTTGGTTTATCTAAATCTACAGAAATAACAGGCTCTATTTGAGCCAAAAAAATTGTTTTACCCATCTGCTGTTGATTCTGAGTTCAATAGAGATCTGTTTTGAAACTGCATTGAACTTGGGGAATCTTTAGAGTCTATGAGCCAGCATTTTATCACTAGATGTTTCCCACCACAGACATTGCAAATATAGGGAGGTCTGTATGCCATCCATCTGCACTTACCAGAATTGAAGGTCCAGCAAGATATGCCTTTGGTAGGTAAGTGTCCTCTTGTTGATTGGATTCACTTTTGTGCTTGTCCACTATTAAATGAAGCCAGGTGGTGGCATGTCTTGTCTCCCATTTTATTTGACTGTCTTTTGCTTTACATTTTCTGAACCTCTGGTTATAGTGGTATCAATACATTCCCCCCTTTTAATGCATAGCCCTTCTTTATAATGAGGAAATACCCTAAGGGGTAGCAAAAGAAGGGTACTTTTCTATAACTACCACCGTATAATGTATGAACCTCACTATGAAGATGTCCAGAGACTCTATCTTTAAAATTTTCAGTTGACGTCACATAGGACTATAAGGGCTTTGATAAGGTCTTTGGATCCCCTGAAGTCAGTATCAGTGATTCTCTAAATAACTTAGACACCTATGAGATCAAATGTATCTATGAAGTTACCTTTCCAAATCTTTTCTTTTATCGCTTGTGATATATGCAGAGTGATAAGTGAAACCTGCATATTGTCCTTGGGGTGAATGTTCATGTTGTTTGCATTAATGTTGTTATGATCTAGTACTACCAAAGTAGTCCCTTTATCTGAGTGCATTATTGGTAGTAAAGAAAATGAAGGGGTATTCAAAGTATCTCTGTTTACAATGTAATCTTTAATCTTAGGGGTTGTTATTGTTCCCGTTTACTGTCTGAGCTAATCTCACCCTGTCTTTTTCATTAAGCACTTCAGTAAAAGCTTCTAAACATTTATCTATCTGCTACAATTGATATTCCCTCAATTAGCAGACATTCTTGAAGTCTCTGCATCTGTCAAAATGCTGAAAATTGTTTTTGGGATCCTTAACTGATGTTTCCTCCTTGTTCTTCCATCTTGGTCTTTTGGGAGTTGGGCCTTCTTCTGCTTTGGTCAGTGATTTGAACAAACAGTCGCAAGCAGACAGATCATAAAAAATAGACTAAAACAAATGAGAAAAATGAATCTCAAAAATTGCTTATCATCTTTAAAATTCTTTTTGCAAGGGGTGCAAGCCCCTCAGATCTCCCATTCTTATATGTAGCAACTCAGATTGCCATAACTTGGAGAAAAGAGAATAGCCCAAGAAATGGCATCTCAGAATTAGTTCTTTTGGCCTTTCAGTCTCTGATTTCCTGACATTAAAAAGGGTTACCATTTATTCAAATTATATATACATACACACACATATATATATATATATATATATATGTGTGTGTGTGTGTGTGTGTGTGTGTGTGTGTGTGTGTGTGTGTGCATGTGCATGTGTGTGTGTGTGTATGTGTGTGTGTGTGTGTGTGTGTGTGTGTGTGTGTGTGTGTGTGTGTGTGTGTGTGTGTGTGTGTGTGTGTGTGTACACGTCCAACTCAGAAGATCGACTCAAATGAAAGGCAAATTTCATATGGTCGAGATCATATGATCGAATTTCTGAAAAGTCAAACAACAGAAACCTCCTGCATATTATGTATACCAAGTCTGAGATTGCATTACAGTGGATTAAAGGGTAATTTCCCTGATCCTCCACTGTACTGCAATCTCCATTCAAAAGCTTCAGCATTACATAAAGTCTATCATATGGTCTCAACCATATGAAATTCAACTTTATGTTGAGTTGATCTTCTGAATGAGACCCGTATATATATATTTTTTTTCCCTTTTCCCCACTGTAGTGTAATCTCGGAGTTTGGTATCTGTTAGTAGGGGGGTGGGGGGTGCAGGGGGTCTTGCACCCCCCTGCATAATTTACTATAGTGTAGTTTTTTTAATGCTTCAGTGATATGTAGTTTTGCAAAAGTGCATTTCCGGAGATATGTACTTTTCTGAATCTGGACTTCGGTGAAGTGTTATTTCGATGGGTCAAAGAAGACATATATATATATATATATATATATATATATATATATATATATATATATATATATATATATATATATGGTTTACTTTCAAATTTGCAAATGGAGCTGTTCTGCAGTTGGTAAACTCGAAACATGGATGTTCAAGTTTCCATCTTGCTGAACATTTCCAAGTTCAAAAGTTCATATCAACTAATGTACTGTGCCTTTGCTGATATGAAGTCGAAGTACTCTATAGAGATTGTGGTAGAGTGTGATTTTGGAAATTCATCCCTTTCTTCACTCTAGTGTGATCTCAGAGTTGGAATATATAGTTAGTAGGGGGTGTGGGGAGTGCAGCCCCCATGGGGAGGGGGCTGCTGGGTGCTTACTCCTTCCAAAAACGTGATGTGAGGTATAGGAGTTTCATTTGTCTCAGCTCCTATAAGGACATTAATTGATCTGTTCGGTGACAATGTCAAATCTGCTGAATTTGTTCAGCTGATTTGACATTGTAAAAAAAAAAAAACTTAAGCCATCCTGAGCAAGTAACTGACCCCACATGACTGTGCTACATCCAATGCAAATGCCAGTAGTATCCAAAATATTCTAAATCCAAAGGCAAGTAAAACTATTTATTAACATAAAACATACGAAAGGTTAAGCGCTTTCATCTCAAGCTCTAAGAGACTTCATCAGAACAAATACCACTAGTAACTGAATCCTTTATATAACAGTCTGTTACTAATAAGAATAATTAAGTATGGAAGCACTTAAAGCTGCAACGCATAAAAGGCATGTAACAGTTCTAAAAGTAAATCAAGCATCAAAATGGTGCATCTTGTAATGAATATAAAACAATATATATATATATATATATATATATATATATATATGTATATATATATATATATATATATATATATATATATATATATATATATATATAAGAATGTATGTTCTGTTAAGAATAACATTTATAAAGTAAGAGCACGTTTTTTGAGAAGGGGACAATAGTTTTGTTGTCGTTCATACCTGCAGATATCCATGGTATTTAATTTTAGCTGCCAATATAGTTGTCTGATCTCCAGGTCTAGTTCCCACCAATCTTCTCTTATATTGTCAACTACAATGTCCAAAATCCTAAATTTGAACCTTCTAATACCTTTACAAGCTAAACTATGTTTATAAACGGCATTGTTTTTACTGGCTTTATTAATAGCATATCGATGTTCATAAATACACTTCCTAAGGCTATGTTCTGTTTTCCCTATATAGAAAAAGGTGGGGGGAGTGGTTTTGTTTAATAGAATAAATTACAATAACCAACTTTTAGAAATTATCTGTGATACTGACAAATACCAGCAGACTTATAGGAATGAAGTATTTATTTTGCATAGAAAAATCCAGCTTTTTCTTGAAGATTCCCTCTTACTGGTGTCAATAATGAGAATTTATTTGAATTTTTGAAACTAGAACATCCTGTTATTTCTCTGGCCTTTGGAATGCCTAAAATTCACAAAAGTATTGACAATACACCCTTCGGGGTTATAACAGCAGCTCATAATAGTCCCACTTACTATTTAAGGGTATTTGTAGATAAGCTACATAAGGACTTAATAAAACCCGTTCACTACTTATTAAAGGACTCATGACTTTTTAATCAAAATTCAGGCCAGTTAGTTTTGTAATGAGTGTAGCTTCTCAACAATCGATGTTAAAGACTTGTTTACTTCAATACCCCATTCTGAAGGACTTACTTTATTTTATGATGCAGTGAGAGAACTAACCCCCTTAAGTGACACAATGCTGAATTTTTTGATGGCCACTGTGACAATTTGGGAGAGATCGGCAAAGGCTGCCAGCCTAGTCAAATAGAATTTGATATATAATTTTGGCATTTGTAAATAAATGTAAAATACAGGCATGTTTTCTTGAGTGTAAAAGAATACTGTGAAATGTGGAACTGCAAAATATGTGACAACATTGCACTCTACTGGCCCAGTGAAGCATGCTGTGACCCTTTCATATTAGAGTTCAGCTCCAGTGAGTCAGGATGAAATTTTCACGCCCATTGATTTAAAGCTAAAATTTATGACCAGAATTTACATGTGGATGGTGCTTTACTGCTCTAGGTTCTGATAGAGCATACATGTGAAATGTCTTCTATTGTTGTAAGTTTCTGAGCAGGTGTTAGATTGCTAAATAATGTGGTTTGTGGCCTGAGAACTCAGACCAGGTGGCAAGATGATGCAATATGTATACTTTGAAAACCTAAGTGTCAAAATTATGTAATTTGGGAGGGCCTCAGCAGAGCTGCTGGTTAGTGTTTAAAAACTGTTGTTCAACAAGAGACTGGGAGCATTTTGCTCTTGGATATCTAACTCAGCACTCTGCCTAAGCTCACATGTAAGTTTCTAGCACTGTGATTTCTTGTAGGAATAGTTAAAGCTAGTAAAGATTAATTAAGTATTTTTCTTTGAAATCAGACCTGTCCTACTGTTTTATTTTAAGTTTCTGTGTGATCTCTGAACTCTTAGATATCTCTGTGGTGTAGTAGTTTTGTCTTGTGTTTTAATTATTTATTATTAAATATTTTTAAAACCTTCTACCTGTGGCTGGTTTGTGTAGAGATAAGCTCTAGAGTTCACTGCATATCTATAGAGGTTATTGTAATAGGCAACTCTAAAGTAAGCCTTGACTGTTAGTCATACTACCATTGGATTATAATATTGCACAATAATAATTGGACACCCTTTTAAGGACCTTTTAGTAGCTGATTATATTAGCTGGGTGGTGGCAGTAATTACTGCTGTATGGTCTGGGTAAAGGGGCACAGCTGGAGAATCTATGTCAGCCTTTCCCAGGAGTATCTTTGAGGTTGTATAAATACTTATCTCAAAGTGTGTTGTGTCAGCTACTTGGCAGGGACACAAAGCACTGGTTGGACAGAGAGGGTACTGGAAGATCTAGCTTGCCCAGCTAGGCTGAGACCTGGACCCTATAGCTGTGCCAATGGGGAGTCTTATTGGGGACCTGGTGAGCAAAGGAGCAACCAGACACAGACTGATTGTGATCTCTGTGTGCACTTAAGGGAAATTGTACTTTACTATGTGTATTAGTTATCCTTTTCTCTTCTATGAGATGACCTCCCTGGTGTTAGTGGTGAGGATTGAGGCTCCTTGATTGCTGGGCCAGGGCATGGTTGTCACAAGTGTTTGGCAGTCGTGGGATCTACTTCACATACTAATTGGCTTGTAGTGGTGTGGGTAGAGCCAATTCCTGTAGCTTATGTACAGTGATTTCTAAAAGTGTTTTGTACTCTAAAACAGCCACGCAGTGTATACTCAGAGTTCAGATCACAATTGTTTTATTTCTTTTGTTAACTTAGTGTTAGTCAGGGTGTGCAGGCAGCATGTCAGCAGAGGAGTATGGAAAGCTGACAAGGAGTCAGCTGGCGGAGATGTGCCAGGCTAGGTGGCTGTTGCATGAAAACCTGACTAAGGCAGACCTGATTGCAGCCTTGATTACAGCTGCATCAGAAAACAGCAGCCTGGAGGACAATCAGACTGACAGTGGAGATAAAATTTCCTCGGAGAATGGACAGCTCAACCTTTCTGCAGTGGACTTAAAAATCCAGCTGGAGCTGAAGTGACTTGAGTTGGAGGCCAGGCGTATGGAACTAGAAGTAGCTGAGAGAATGAGGAGCCTAGAAGCTGAAGAACAGGATGGCAGAGATAGCATGAGAGGGAAATGCTGACTTTTCACCAGAGTCATGGAGGTAATGGGGAAGGGAGTAACCGGACCACAGAAGTTCAAAAGGTCAGTAAATTTCTTCCACAGTTTAAAGAGGTGGATAATTTTGATAGCTTCATTCATATGTTTGAGTGGGTATGTAAACGTATGAAGTTGATCAAAGGCTCTGGGTACAGTTCCTGACTCCCTTACTCCATGGTAAAGCTGTAGCTTCTTTAGCAAAAATGCATGACACTGACTGTTTTGATTATACTGATGTAAAAAGACAGTTATTAGAATGTTTTGAGCTAACACCTGAAATGTATAGGAAAAAGTTTTGTGAGCATAGACGCAAGGCAGATGAAAATGTATGTGAATATGTTGTTGAACTGAGCACTTATTTTCATAGCTGGGTGAGCGGATGTCAGGTCACCACTTTTGAAGGGCTGACAGTCCTTTTGGTAAGGAAACAAGCCCTTAGCACTTTGCCTGAGGACATGAGGATCTGGTTAGCTGATAAACAGTGTGCTACTTCAGAGGAGTTGGGGAAGAAGGGAGACCTATACCTAGCAAGCAGGGCAGCCCTACACAGGAAAGGGACCCCCAGTACTGCTCATGGGTCTAAAGGAACCCATGGTGGGCAGCACAGACTGCCCCAACAGACTCCGCCAGTAGCAGGGGAAGCCACTAGTCCAGGTATATGTCCAGGAGCTAGGATTAAATGTTTTGAATGCAACCAGTGGGGCCATGTGGCATACAGATGTCCATGGAGGCAAGGTGGTGAACCAAAGGTGGGGGAGCTAGTAAGTGGGAAAGACAAAATGCCAACAGAGGGTTGTCTTGAGACAACAGGGGTATGGAACTACCATCCTGCAGATGTCCTGAGAGGGAAGGATTTGGATGAGGCAGTACTATGTACTTATGCAGTTACATGCAGTGAGGCTAGGAGACAAGCATGTGGGTCTGGTAACCTGGGGGAGACCCAGACAAACTGCATACTTGCAGCCAGGACTTCTGAGGTGGTTACTTCAGGGAGTGAGCTATGCTGTAGTAATGAAACTGAATGTCTGAATGTAAGCCACAGCTGCTTGTGAGTACTGATGTTCCCTTGGACAGGGTAACTGCAAAGGTAGAGGTGAGTAGTAGTACCCAGGCTGACAGTGAGGCACCGCTGTCAGAGGATGACAGATTTCCTGTGGAAGGGGAGCTGAGAAGAGTAACAAGGAGAGACTTGAGACAAGCTCAGCTCTCAGACCCTACATTGCAAGGCCTGAGGCAGGTAGCTAGGGAGGCACCTGATTCTCAAGGGAAGGGGGAATCTGTATACTGGAACAAAGGGTTACTGTACAGAGATTGGACCCCTGAGGGAAGACTAGAAGGTGAGAGAGTACAACAGTTGGTAGTGACTAGAGCTTACCATTTTGAGCTTCTAGCCACAGCCCATGATATTCCCTTTGCAGGTCATATGGACATAAAATGTACAAAGAGGCATATTATGCAAAACTTTTATTGGCCTGGAATTTCCAGAGATGTAACAGGGTACTGCAGGACCAGTAAGCACTGCCAAAAGGTAGGCAAGGCAGGAGACAAGGTGAGAGCTCCTTTGATGCCTTTGCCTGTGATTGAGGAGTCATTTCAGAGGGTATCTATGGATATTGTGGGTCCTCTTTGTACCCCAAGTTCCACATGGAAAAAGTATATCCTAGTGATTGTAGATTATGCTACACAATACCCTGAGGCAGTGGCTTTGTCCTCCATTGAGTCAGAGAAGGTGGCAAATGCTTTGTTAGAGATTTTCAGCAGGGTAGGTTTCCCAAAGGAAATACTGTCTGAAAGAGGTGCCAATTTTATGTCAGACCTGCTGGCTTGTTTGTGGAATTCCTGTGGGGTGAAGCACATGAAGACCATGCCATACCATCCCCAGACTAATGGTCTTGTTGAGAGGTTAAACTCTACAATCAAGTCCATGCTACGGGCATTTGCAGATCAGTTTAAGAGGGAGTGGGACAAATATTTGCCCCATCTGTTGTTTGCTTACAGAGCGGTTCCCCAGGAATCCACAGGTTTTTCACCCTTTGAGTTGCTGTATGGGCATAGGGCGAGGGGAACTTTAGATTTAATTTGAGATGAGTGGGAAGGTGAGTGTGAGTCTCACAAGGAGTCTGTTTTGGCATATGTCTTGAACCTCAGGACAAGGCTCAGGGAAATCATGGACCTGGCCCAGGAGAACTTGGCAGAAGCCCAACAACAGAAAAAGGTGTGGTATGACAGGAATGCTTGAGCTAGAGAGTATGCTGTAGGGCAGCAGGTGATGGTTCTTATGCCTGTCAGACACAACAAGTTGCAAGCAGCTTGGGAGGGACCCTACAAGTTGTTAAGAAAGGTAAGTGATGTTAACTGCATGGTGGAACTGCTAGGCTGAAGGCAGGGGCAGAAATTGTACCATGTTAACATGATGAAATCTTACCATGATAGGGAGGCCCTTGTGCTGAGCCCTTGCAGTGGATTGCAGGAGGAGTCTGAGAGAGATCTTTTGACTTATCTCCTCAGTGAGGCTCGGGCTGACACCTCGGTGGAAGGTGTAGCAATGTCCCAGCAGTTATCTTCTACCCAGGATCGACAAATCTGAGCAGTGTTGCAGGAATGTGGGGATGTGTTCACTGGAAAACCATGGTGCACCCACCTGGTGCAGCACCAGGTGGATACAAGACCCCAAAGGCCTATTAGGCAGGCCCCTTATAGGGTGCCTGAGAGAGTCAAACAGACTCTGAGGGAAGAGGTACAGGAGATTTTGGAACTAGGGGTGATTCAAGAGTCCAACAGTCCCTGGGCCTCACCAGTGGTGTTGGTGCCAAAGAAGGATGGCAGCACCAGGTTCTGTGTGGATTACAGGAAATTAAATAGTCACACAGAATCAGATGCTTACCCCATGCCTAGGACAGATGATGCCCTAGAGCAACTGGGTGGCGCTAAGTATCTTACAACCATTGATCTTACCAAGGGTTACTGGCAAGTGCCCTTGACTCCCAGTGCTAGGGAAAAGTCAGCCTTTGTGACTCCTTTTGGCTTGTATGAGTTCACAAAGATGCCCTTTGGGATGAAGAATGTCCCAGCAACTTTCCAGAGGCTGGTAGATCATATCTTAGCAGGAGGGTTTGCCCTTGCTTATAAGGATTATATTGCTATCTACAGCCATTCCTGGCAAGAGCACCTTCAGCATGTCAGGGAGGTGCTGGGCAGACTACAGAGGGCAGGGTTGACCATTAAGCCGAGCAAATGTCAGGTGGGTATGGCAGAGGTCTCCTACTTAGGACATAGAGTGGAGAGTGGTAAGATAAGGCCAGAACCTGCCAAAGTGGAAGCCATTCAGACATGGCCTCCACCTGTTACTAAAAAGCAGGTGAGGGCATTCTTAGGGACAGCAGGGTACTACAGAAAGTTAGTCCCTAGTTATAGTACCATAGCTGCTCCCCTCACAGATCTGACAAGGAAGAACAGGTCAGAAAAGGTAATGTGAACCGCAGCATGTGAGCAGGCATTTCAGAAGCTTAAGGAAGCTTTGAGAGGACCCCTCTGTTAGCCAGTCCAGACTACAGCAAAGACTTTGTTGTGCAGGTGGATGCTTCAAACTATGGGGTGGGGGCTGTGTTTAGCCAGATTTCTTCAGAGGAAGAAGAGCACCCAGTGGTTTATCTCAGTCATAGGCTCCAACCCAGGGAGGAATGCTATGCAGCGGTAGAAAAGGAATGTCTAGCCATAGTGTGGGCACTACAAAAACTTCAGCCTTATCTGTATGGAAGAAAATTCACTGTGATGACAGATCACAACCCTCTAACATGGTTAAACAAAGCCAGTCAGCAAAATGCCAAGTTGCTAAGATGGAGTCTGGGGTTGCAAGCATATGATATGTTAGTGTAGTGCCGCAGTGGGAGTAGCAATGTCAATGCAGGTGGGCTCTCAAGACAGGGAATGGGGTGAGGTACACCCAGATAGACTTGACACTCTCAAGCGATGTTTCTCAAGGGGCACTTGAAAAACTTGCTTGAGTTCCCTGGTGGGGAAGAGATGTGACAATTCGGGAGAGATGGGAGAAGGCTGCCAGCTTAGTCAAATAGAATTTGATATATAATTCTGGCATTTGTAAATACATGTAAAATACAGGCATGTTTTCTTGAGTGTAAAAAATACTGTGAATGTGGAACTGCAAAATATGTGACAACATTGCACTCTACTGGCCCAGTGATGCATGTTGCGACCCTTTCATGTTAGAATTTGGCTCCAGTGAGTCTGGATGAAGGTTTCATGCCCATTGTTTTAAGGCTAAAGTTTATGACCAGAATTTACATATGGATGGTACTTTACTGCTCTGGTGTCTGCTAGAGTATACATGTGAAATGTCTTCTATTGTTGTAAGTTTCTGAGCAGGTGTTAGATTGCTAAATAATGCAGTTTGTGGCCTGAGAACTCAGACCAGGTGGCAAGATGATGCAACATGAATACTGGGAAAACCTAAGTGTCAAAATTATGTAATTTGGGAATGCCTCAGCAGAGCTGTTGGTTAGTGCTTAAAAATTATTGTTCAACAAGAGACTGGGAGCATTTTGCTCTTGGATATCTAACTCAGCACTCTGCCTAAGCTCACATGTAAGTTTCTAGCACTGTGATTTCTTGTAGGAATAGTTAAAGCTAGTAAAGATTAATTAAGTATTTTTCTTTGAAATCAGACCTGTCCTACTGTTTTATTTTAAGTTTCTGTGTGATCTCTGAACTCTTAGATATCTCTGTGTTGCAGTAGTTTTGCCTTGTGTTTTAATTATTTATTATTAAATATTTTTAAAACCTTCTATCTGTGACTGGCTTGTGTAGAGATAAGCTCTAGAGTACATTGCATATTTATAGAGGTTATTGCAATAGGCCACTCTAAAGTAAGCCTTGACTGTTAGTCATACTACCATTAAATTATAATATTGCACAGTAATAATTGTTCACCCTTTTAAGGGCCTTTTAGTAGCTGATATTATTAGCTGGATGATGGCAGTAATTACTACATTATGGTCTGGGTAAAGGGGCACAGCTGGAGAATCTGTGTCAGCCTTTCCCAGGAGTGTCTGTGAAGTTGTATAAATACTTATCTCAAAGTGTGTTGTGTCAGCTACTTGGCAGGGACATGAAGCACTGGTTGGACAGAGAGGGTACTGGAGGTTCTAGCTTGCCCAGTTAGGCTAAGACCTGGACCCTATAGCTGTGCCAATGGGGAGTCTTATTGGGGACCTGGTGAGCAAAGGAGCAACCAGTCCCAGACTGACTGTGATCTCTGTGTGCATTTAAGGCCAATTGTACTTTACTGTGTGTATCAGTTATCCTTTTCTCTTCTATGAGATGACCTCCCTGGTGTTAGTGGTGAGGAATGAGGCTCCTTGATTACTGGGCCAGGGCATGGTCATCACAGCCACTATGGACTACATTTTGAATAACAATTACTTTAAGTCTGAAGGAGAATTTTTCAAACAAGTTAAAGGGGTAGCTATGGGTGTGAGCTGCACACCCATATACACCAATTCAGTCCTATATATGTAGGAGAAAAAACATGTTTTTGGCTCAAAATTCCCAGAGGACTGGCTAGCTTATTATAGATACTTTGACGATGACCTTATTTTATGGATGTCTGCTAACAAGATAGATATAGTTTTGAATTATCTAAATAGTGTTGGTGACACTTTCCTTTTTACAGGAACTGAATCTGAAAACAGTATAGATTTTTTAGATATAATTTTGTTTAAAGATAAAACCCGCAGAAGGTTTGGTTCCAAAATTTTTTAGAAGGAAAACATTCTCTAACAACTACCTGGATTACCAGAGTAACCACACAGTACATATGAAGATAAATATTTTTAAAGGACAGCTGATACGAGCAGCTAGGATGTGTTTGGATTTGGATAGCTTTTTGATGGAAGTAAATATTATCATAGACATGTTTAAAGAAAGAGGGTACCCCCAAGATTATTTAATGACAATAGTCCAGGAAGTAAAATCAGGATGGGATAATAAAAAACCCTCTTAAAGAACAGTGGTTCAGCTACACATGATAAAGTACCCAAAAGCAAATTCAACTTCCAAAACAGTATGGTACTACCCTATGGTATGGGTAGTCAGGAAGTGAAACACATACTAACAAAAAATTGGATAATCTTTAAAAGTAATCTTGATATTTTTGATCACATTAGACAAGTTCCCAGTTTTGTTTAAACGGCAGGTAAAAACTTAAAATGGCTATTCAAACATGAGTTATTATACCACCAGGTACGAGAGAAAGAGAAACAAGATGTGAGGTATGTCGACAGTGCCCATTTATTCCGGAGAACCAGACTATTGCTTTGGAACATGCACCTTTTAAAATTATGTTGAAAAAGGGCAATTGTAGTACCAGGGGTATTGTTTATTTGGCCTTGTGTACCACATGTGGTTATTTCTATATAGGGAAAACAGAACATAGCCTTAGGAAGCGTATTTATGAACATATATATGCTATTAATAAAGCCAATACAAATAATGCCCTTTATAAGAATAGTTTAGCTTGTAAAGGTATTAGTAGGTTCAAATTTGGGATTTTGGACATTGTAGCTGACAATAAAATAGGAGGCTGGTGGTAACTAGACCTGGAGATCAGAGAACTATATTGGCAGCTAAAATTAAATGCCATGGTATCTCCAGGTATGAACAACAACAGCACTAGTTTCCCCCTTCTCAAAAAATGTGCTCTTACTTTATAAATGTTATTCTTAACAGAACATGCATTCTCTTATATATATGCTTTTTTAAGTCAGAATTGATTAAATGTTTTATATTCATTACAGAATGTACCATTTTCACGCTTGATTTACTTTATTTAGAATCGTTGCATGTTTTTTATGCGTTGTACCTTTAAGTGCTTTCATACTTAATTATTCTAATTAGTAACAGATTGTTATATAAAGGATTCAGTTACTAGTGGCATTTGTTCTGATGAAGTCTGTTACAGCTTGAGATGAAAGCACTTAACCTTTGGTATGTTTTATTTTAATAAATAGTTTTACTTGCCTTTGGATTTTGGATTTTTTGGATACTACTAGCATTTGTGTTGGATGTAGCACAGTCGTGTGGGGTCATTTACTTGCTCAGGATGGCTTTTTAAGTTTTTTGACAGTCTTGTTTGAGCCATCATTTTGACACACTGCTTTTTGCACTAATTTGACATTGTGCCAGGATATAGATTTTTATTTTCATTTTTTTCCACGGTGTTTCGAATGGAATTTATTTTTCCGTCCAACATTTTGATAGTAAATATATATATATATATATATATATATATATATATATATAAATATGTATATATATATATATATATATATATATAAATATGTATATATATATATATATATATAGAGAGAGAGAGAGAGAGAGATTTACAATACCTTGGATTTTGTATTAGCATTTCTTGTTTAAAGATGTCCCTGTCATTACTTTCTCACTAAACAGTTTTATTACAAATTGTATATTAACTATGCTTTACAGAAATATATCTGAATAGCAAAATCAGAAAGAGCAGTTTGCCTTTTTTGATATTATGGTTTAATTCAAAGATCCTGCTGTTCATTTTCAGTAGCCTATTATTATTACATACCCGTATTGACTGTGGTGGTGGTGCTGCTGCGGTAGCGTTGTCACCTCACAGTAAGACGTTGTCCTGTTCGATTCTCAGCTAGAGCGTCTTCTGTGTGGAGACATGTGTGAATGGGCGTACCTTCATTGAAGGTTGTGCATCAGGGCTGGCAACTCAGCACGTAAAAATCTACTGCCAATCATTAGCAGACTGGAGTTCTGCTGTGGTGACCCCTAGCCGGGTAAAGCCAAAAGACACAACAACAACAACTTACATACCCGTATTATCAGTTGAAGGAAAAAACACAATATATATATATATATATATATATTAGCCATTATGAATAAATGCTTTTCACTTTTCTTAAGTCCCATCATATAGATTATTTCTCCTGAACTTTTATATGTTAAGTGTCTCAATGATTTTGTTGTAGCCTATTCCATAGACTCCCTGGTCTTTCCATGAGCCAGTACTATAATTCTGAAGAAGCATTTGTATTCGCAATATATGTCTTGATCCATTTACACTTCCGTTATCCATGACAATTAAACAAATACTTCATTAAGATATAAATGTCGAAGAGAGGTATTCTGTGATATCAGTAACTAAAAGAGAAACACCTAAGCACACGACCTTAGACTGTATTCCTAAAATCAAAATGTGTTTCTTTTTTGTTTGTCGACTTCTATTTTTGCACAAGCAACAAATTGCTCCAGTAAAGTTCCTTCGTGGGCAGATTGCAAAAGAATCACCTTTTCAGAAAGCTATGTTAAGAATAATCATTAATGAACCTTACAGTTAGGTTATATAATTGATATTTAGTGATATAGATTTGCAGCAACAGCTTTAGATAGATCTTTAAGCAATGCTAATGTTAATGGATGTATAATACAATAGAAAGTTATACATGGAAGTACTAGTGACATATGGTTTCAATGCAGTTATTACTAACATTAAGGAGCATGAGTATCTCCCACTCTAGTTGGAAAGGAAATCACTGTTTTTTTTCAAATTTTTTAATTTAATACTATAATTTGTAAATTTTGAAATGCTGCTTTATGAAAATATTTTATGTAGTGCATATTGCTTTGCCATCATTGTAAAGTTGATAATAAATATACTACTGCAAAGCAGAGAGCAAGCAGTCTTAAAATAAATCAAGAGCATTCTTTTCATTTAGCATTTTCTTGTCAAATATAGGCTTTCACATACGTTTATTGATGCTGTATATCAGTTTTCTATTTTGTTCATATACTGAGGAAAACAAAAGAGCTCCACTGCCTGATGTGGAATTGATAAATTGTTTTGGATTGTTTCATCTTATTGTGTGCTTTATTGCATATCAGGTAAATGAGTGGTATTGTTAATGTTTAAGAAGTGGTTGGCAGAATGGTTAATGTCTTCAGCTCACTGATACAAAGTATAGAGTTTGATTCTGACCTTTGGCTAGGCTTGCAATGCTCTGCATACTAATATCTTAGCATTAACTCATGATATGTCAGTTTCTTTACTTTGTTGCAGAAAACAGTGGCTTTGGCACTGTAAAGTTAGAATTCTGTAGTGCGTTTTGGTATGCATCACACAGAACTGTGATTCTTTTAGAATGTATTGGGTAAATGTGTATCGCAAAACAGCAGAATGTTCTTCACAATTTGTGATCTGATACACAAAACAATCTACCCAAAACAATCTTACTTTCCATGTAATGGTAGATGCTGCCAGGCCTGCAGTAGAAAATACATATTTCCCTATTTATCACACAAACTTGAAACTTCGAATGTTCAATTAAACCAAATAAACCAGAACGGACAAGCTTCCAACAAGCCAAACTCAGACAATAAAACTTAGCGCTTTCATTCACTTTATTAACGTGAACTTCTTCTGAAGAATTTCCCTATTTATATTATATTCATTTATAAATCATAAGGTGTTTTCTGCAAGTTGCTGCTACTGTTATTGCACATGGGCAGAATGATGTCATGAAATATCAATGTAATTGTGCAAAGAGTGGTCATCTGTCTGTGGTATTAAAGGATCATTCCTCCAACAAGAGAACCACACAAAAATTGTACTGGCAATCAACCTTATTATAATTAATAGCAAACACACAAATGGAAATGACCACAGTAATAAACACAATAATGTAATAGTAGGCACATACTATAGCTGACCTGCCACAACACACTCTCAATAGCCATGCAACACCACTCGCCTACAAACTCTCACCAATTAGCAGCATAACCTTAACTGCTCACTACAATTTCCAGAGCAGCCTTACCATCTCCACTCATTCACACCCAAGAAAGGGAATGGAAATATTGACAGATTCATACTCAATGGAAAATGTCCTTTCCCACCTTTAAAATACAGGAAGTGGAGGGAAGAATTCAGTAAAAGCCTGTGCTGAGAGAACTTCCTCAGCTCCTGCTCCCTTCCTTAACTATCCCTGCCAAACCTCCTCTCCTGAGGCACCTCACATCCTATCCAAGAACAACCAGTAACTACCAGCTAAATCCTATATCATTCCCATCCTCATTTCAATTTGACTCCATTAATCTTAGAATCTAAGTTAGCAAACCACTGAGAGGCATTCATAGACAAAAAACACATGACAAGCAAGCCTGTTTTGTCTATAAACCCCTTATCACCCCCCACCCCAAGAACCACAACAAAACTGCCCTGATAGTCAACTTTATTATAACAAACAACAAAACAAATAAATGGAAATGACCACTTCAGCAGTAAATACCATAATGTAATAGCAGGTATAAACCACAGCTCACCTGCCACACACACTCGCATTAGCCACATAACACTGTTCACCTATACACACACACACACACACACACACACACACACACACACACACACACACACACACACACACACACACACACATACACACACACAATTTGCAACATAATCTTAACTGCTCACTACAATTGCAAAAGCAGTGAAACCATCTCTGCTCACTCGCTCTTATTTCAACCAATTTCAGTAAAGTGAATGGGGATAACGGCAGCTTATATTCTGAGGACAACATCCTCACACACTAACCAGGCTGCTTCACAGCAGCCTGATCCCCATTATTTGTCTTGTCAAAATCCCTAAGCCTTAAAGCTTTTACCAATATCCTTAACTAATAATGACATGTGTACATTGAATTTATCCAACACTACTTCAAGAAATGCACATCACCCCCTGACACCACACTGAATCCTCATTCTTAAACTCACAGTATCTCAACACCAACACCATAACTGACAATAATGCTGTAGTCACCCTATGATTTATAAATCATCTCAAAGAATCCTAAGCCAAAACCCATTCTACTCCTCTCCATACCAACCTTGCTATAATAGAAGACCAAACTATAGTAAGACCCAGAAACCACTGCTTCAACAAAACCAAGTATCTCAAAATTCAAGACAAAAGCCACTGCTTTGGAATAATCCCCAAATCATTCTCATTCAGGTGAGCAATAATAATCCTGGAGCTACAACCCAACAGTCAAAAATTGTCCACAACCTGCATCAGCTGAAATGAAAGCATACCTCTCAAGCCTTTCCAAATATCCCAGCATTTCCTATCATCCAAACCTTACTCCAGCTCCTCTCACTGCCCAAAATATGAAAGAATGACCCACAATCAGCACCATACCTAGATACATATACCAGAAAGGCAAAAATATCAAATTAACTCTCAAAAAAGAAATAATATTACCTGATATAAACTTTATAAGCATTAGAAACTCATATTTCCCTCCTTTTAATAAAATCGATCAACTTACCTTCATTAGCAAAGTCTGAAGCCCTACCAGTCCTAAAGGAATGTGAAGAGTACCTCCTATCACCAGTCCTTTGACTTCTCAATGCCATATACAACATCAGGTCAAACTGACTGACTGAAACCTTGTCCGTAAACACATGCTGAAACACCAACAACCCACTAGTCCCTCCATTATTTTACACCATTCCTTATCCCCGCAATACTGGGCACAAAAAGGCTTCTTTATCACATGCCAGCATAATTTGCTGACCTTTCCCAGCAGCCTGAACCATCTTCAAATACCCTTTACAAATTGACACTACATCATCAAGCACCTGCACATCTTTCCATTTTAAAACAATCTACCAACTCACTCACTCTAAATTCCACAAAATATAAAAACACCACTAAAGTAGTCTACCACTAACCTTACTGATGCATAAAACCCTGCAAGACCAACCTCAACAGCTATCATTAGAAAATTGCTTGTCCACAGGTAACTCATCCAATCCCAACCTTTAAGCATCCTGAATGCAATTCAGCACTTACCAAAAAATGTAGCCATAGCACTTATAGTTTCTAGATGAACTCTAACTGATCTGACCACCTCAACAAACTGTCTCACATGCACAAATTATCTCATCAATATATATAAAGGCCAACACCTGTTCTGCACTGGTAACTTACTAATAAAAGCTGAAACCCCCCTCAATACCACACTATAATAAGCTTTCTTTGTCAAATTAGCCCATGAATGTTGCACTGACCAACTCACAAATTCCTGACAATTCTCCCAACCTTTTCTGGAATTATTGCTGGCTGCACCTCAATCTCTAGCAGGGCAGCTGTAAACCTATGAAATGGGAAATGGGATAAGCTGATAGTAACCACATTCAATATACCACACGAACACTTAGCAGTCAAAGACAAAGTGATACTCATACACTGCAACATCAACTTCCCTAATAACAACTGCACTGGAACAGACTTAAATGATTCCTGGTGAAAGCCTGATCCAATGGCTTATTGTCTAAACAGAAAACCATGTTCTTATTAGCCAACTCCTACTTCCAGACCACTCTCACTACCCAGATCAATATTAACTGTAGTAACATGATGCTTTTTATTTAACTTCACTAACAATTCAGCCAGTCCAACTAGTTGCAAACCATTTTTCTTTAGAAATAAGCATCCATACAAATACCTTCAGCTGTATATGTGTAAAGCTGAAGGTTATCAGATAATATCCAACCGTTCTGTCTCATCAACAACTCACTGAAATTCTCCAAAACACCTGCCATACATCCAAATCATCCTTTGTCCAATCGGTCTTAACAGAAAACATAGCTACAGCACCTATAGCTGCTAAATGAACTCTAACCGATCTGACCTTCACACAAAACTGACACATATACAACAATTACCTCATCAACATATAACCACTAACATCTTACCATACAGCCAAATCCTTCATTTGCCAGTCTTAGGAGAAAATGTAGCCGGAGCACCTATAGCTTGCCAGCCATCACCTGGTGATGTTTTTCCATCTTACCCTTCAACAGTTTAGCTATCAATCTACAAAATGCCCTACACAGCCTTACTACTTTGCACATGAAAGTCAACAAACCCAGGAGTTCAGTCATCTCTCCCAATTCACCTTATCTGCTTCTAACCACGCATCAATCTTCTCCTTCAAACAACCCAGTTTATGAAGTGGGAGCCTAAATAATCCCTTACCACATCTATCTCAAGCCTAAAAGCCTTTGTTGGCCCTTTCTGCTTAGCTTTGTTTAGAAGAATACCCAGTTCTACATACATAGAAACTGCACAAAGCCACCAACACACTTTTTTTCCTTCACCTACCAAAAGAATGTCATGTTGGTATTGAACTGTTCTCCCTGCCAGTGTGCGCAGTTGGCAAAACCATAGTTGAACTGAGCTAAACTTCTTGAAATGTTGGAGTATTTTGCAAACACCTTAATCTTTATGGGCATCACCTGGGTTAAAGACCATGTGCTCCTGAAGTATATATAAACTGTCTACATATGCTATGGTGACAAGGTCATTAAAAAGGTTGAAACATGCATGTCCACAGCTGGTAGGGTTTGTCTTTATTGGCCTGAATGTAAAACATAAAAAGTAAGAAAGCCATAGACATTCAAAACCCATTTACCTGAAACAGTTGATGTTCTTAATGGTTCATTTGCATATATCCCAGAGTTCTCCTTTACAGGAAGTTTAAGGTATCACACAGTGAAAGCTCTCGCTTGGATGGGTTTTTTGCAGTTTTTACTGAATGGTTTGTTTGTGTGAATTTTTTGCCCTTTGGTTTGGATGTCAGTTAGGATATTTTTCAGGCACCTTTATTTTTATGATCATCAGCTGTGATTAAAGGCCCTGTATTTCTAAATAATAGACTATCCATTTATGCTGTACTAAACAGGTCTAATGTATAGTTTTAGTTGATGATCAACTAAAAGTACTTTATTTGCTAAGACATTTATATAGCTTTAAGAAGTTATTTCTGGTTGTCTAAATAAGAACTCACATTGAAAAGTTAACACATTGTGATGTCCTTTTTGGGGAATTCTACCCTTCAATTCCTCTTCTTCAAGTTGGTGCAACTCTGGAGCTTGTATATATAAGTTTCTGGGGTGGGGGTGTGGTGTTCTTGCCACTTGCAAAAAAAAAAAAAAAAACTTAATAAAGCATTTTTCATGAAGACATTTTTGGCAAATGCAGTTTAGGGATTCCAATCCTAGGTACATTCATTTATAAAAAAAGATCTTTTTCATATTTTGATGGAAAGCAAATTGCACTGAGCAATCAAGACCACCTTGTTCCACACAATTCCAGGTCATGGTTATCAGAGAAATTCAGAGGAAAGTGAAGACATACTTGCTATAGCAGTTATTTCTACAAATAAAGAAATACCAATAAACATTTTGGAAAACAATCTGTAAGATTCATAAACAAATATGAAAAACAGCAAAACAAAACAAACTAAACAGATTAGACTGTAAAGTAGTTGCCTCAAATGTTTGAGGTAGTGGTGAATTGTTATTTATTTGTATGAGGCCGAGTTTAATGATTAGAAAAACATTTTAATTAGTATCATCAGTGTAATTTTATTATGGCAGCATAATTCAAATGTAGAGCATAAAATGAAAGGCATTCTTATTAAAGCATGTCATCTATGTTATCTATTAATACATTTTCAAAACTGTGATCATTTTCAACTAAGAAATGTAATTGTTGATCTGAAATTGTGTATTTGCTCTATAACTTGTGATGTTTTAAGTTGCAATGACCTTTGCCAGAGACAATACACTTAATTAGTACCACAAAAATTAGTATTTCTTTAATTAAGCACTGATATTGCAGATCAGTTCTGAGTGGTGAGCAGCACATTAGCAAGGAAAGGGGATTGGCCCAGTCAGGTATTCCAGATGAACTGTAGGCATGCATTTTCATTCCATAACTGATGTCCGTAGACAATTGGTAAAGTCTCTCTAAAATGTGTGTATTCCTGGGGATCATTTTGCATCTGTGCCCTCAGCTTCTGTGTACATAGCAAAATGACTGCACAGTGGGATAAGAACATCTGCATGATCTTACAATATTGTGTAGCTGTCTTTATAAATTACAAAGGGCTTTGAAATATGACTGCAATACTTATAAATCATACTCCACCATTGGACATAAAGTTCATGAATCCCACTTAAAAAAAAGCAAATGACCCAGATCAATGGAGCTCTGTAGCAGAAATATTGTTAAATACTTAACACTTTTGTAATAATGCAATACGTATTACTTTTAGAAAACACTATGAATTTCTGACAACTAATAATGATGCAGATCAACTTTTGATATTGCATCATTTGGGCTGCTTCTATACTGTACAGTAGGGAATATGTTTTCAGACTTTCTACTCCCTTCTACTCTCTGGTTTGCACAATCTGACCTTGTAGTTCTGACATTCATACTTGGCAGATGGTTCTTGTACTGTGTATTCAGACTTTGACATATTACAATCTGAAAGCAATGGTTAACACAAAGCACTGCTGCAGGGGATAAAAAATATATTTTACAGCTTACTATTTGGGGTTCAGATCTTAATGCATGGCACATTTCATATAGTTCTTCACCTGTTTTACAGCTCCACAGTCTTTGCAAGATGAGTCTCACTTCATTCTTGCTGTCAGAGCAATGGTTGCTGTGCAGAACCTATACACATTTCTATTCCTAACCCAACATAATAAAGTAAACAAAACAGTCTGGGGTTTTTACATTTATTGAAAGTTACAGAGACCTTTATTGTTAAATATCCTGCACATTACTACTAATCTGCAAACAGTCATTTATTAATGACACACAGTACATACTTTACCTGCTGGTAGTTGACATTCTACTCCTTTCTATTTATTTGCCCTGAATACTGCAAGCTAGATTTTTACTCACCAGCCTCCCAGTGCAGGCTTAGCAGCCTGTTTGTGTGTGTGTCCATGTCTGCAGCCCTCACATCTGCAGCTGTACAGGAGAGAAAGAAACATTTATGCATACCTCTCAATCACATATTCAGGCTAGACTTTGTAGAACAATAAGTGATACTGATACTTACTTCTGGGACATTCTTTGCCCATGCATCTTCGGTCCACTGGTCCACAAGCTCCCTCTTCCTATGTTTGAGATCAGTATAATGGTGCCAGACCTGTTTACCAGTTCAAGGAATGCCAGTATCACTGGTGAGATCATGTGCAAGATGGTCCCAGGCCTCCACTTTGTATTGTGATCCCTGGTACTGGTCCTGCAGCATTCCCCCTTCATGGTCTTTCACAGAGAGTCCAAACATGACTCTGAAGTCCTGAATGTCCCAATGCTGTACCATCGCCAATGCCAGCCATAGTGCCTGCAGTGATCAGCTACAACTGGTTATGGCTGTATTCCCACCTGCAAGGTGTAAATAGGGCTGCACTTTGTTGTGATTGGATGATTTGGAATATGATGAGCTAAACTGAGTGATGGGCAAACCTGCTTAGCTAAGGTTGGCAGTGCTTAAAGGGATAGATGTTGAGCCCTGCTTACCAATACACAAATCTGCTTAGATTGGCTACTTATTGCTTAGCATTTACATTTAAGCAATGCTTACACCAGCTTTGCATAGCTGAGCAATACTTAGCATTGCTCACATTTTATTTTATAGAGTATCAGGATTGTGGGATTGATTCATCATTACTTACACCAGATTAGCATAGCTGAGCACTACTTAGCATTGCTCAGATTTCATTTTATAGAGTATCAGGATTGTGAGATTGATTCCTCATTACTGACATATTATAATTTTATGTTTATCTTCCATGACATCCCCTATGTGCTTTCATTAAATTATATTCTTGTGTGACTATATTGTATATGGCACTTGTGTTTATATGTTTATATGGACCCCAGCCATAAACAAACTTTACAATAAGAGGAGAAAGCTGTAACATGATAGAGCAAAATCCATAAAAGAGAAGACACCTTTGATCATTATTAGTAAAAAAATACGAGCACTCATAAAATCATCCAAGGCCAACTTTGAGAGACAAATTGCCATAGATTCAAAAGACAATCATAAGGCCTTCTTCAGCTATGTTAGAAACCTGGGTGGAAACTCCCAGATATGCTCAGAATTAGTCCAAAATGATACAAAAATCACTGAACCCACAGACATTGCCAACATACTGGCAGACAGGTTCAGTGCAAACTTCACCCCCCTCTCCCCCCAAAAAAGAGAGATAACTATCCCAGTGGAGTGCAGCCTCCCAGACATCTCCAATGCGCAGGTGAAAGCTGCTCTCTTTAAAGCTAAAAACACAGCATCAATGGGACCGGATGGTGTCCCCGGCTGTGTGCTACATGAACTCAATGAGGAACTAAACCCGCACATAAGGCAGCTGTTTAATCTTAGCCTTACCACAGGATACGTGCCCAAGGAGTGGCGTACGGCAACTGTGGTCCCACTCCACAAAGGCAGTGCCTCTACGGACCCTGGTAATTACCGCCCAATAAGCTTAACAAGCCTGGTCTGCAAAGCTATGGAGAGGATCATAATGGAACTCGTAAACAAAGACACAGGGGACTTGCAGACATTGGACCCGACCCAGTTTGGCTTTGTCAAGGGCAGATCATGCCTTTTGAACTTGGTCGACTTCTTCGAAACAGTCACCAAGGCCATTGATGAAGGAAAGGCAGTCCATACAGCCTACCTTGACCTTGCAAAATCTTTCGACACAATACCCCACTCGGGTATTATAGAGAAACTTACCAGCTTAAATGTAAACCCATATGTCACAAGATGGGTTACAAACTGGCTAAAGGACAGAACCCACAGGGTTAGAGTAGCTGGCGCCATGTCAGACTCCAAGCCGGTCACAAGTGGTGTTCCACAGGGCTCAGTCCTTGGCCCCCTGTTGTTCGGCATCTACTTCTCAGAAGTACAGGCTAACATAGGAGGACTATGGCTGACAAAGTTTGCAGATGACTGCAAACTGGGAGCCATAGTGGAAAGTACATCGGACACAGATATCTATCAGAGGGGTCTCATGGAAACTGATAGCTGGTGCCAGAGCCATGGCCTGAAGTTAAATGCCAAAAAATGTATAGTCATACCCTTCGGGAAAAACAAGGTAACCCCAAGCTACCATATAGGTGGCAATCCACTAAGCACAGAAGAGGTTATCAGGGACCTGGGGACCCAGGTTGACAGTGGCCTTTCTTTTGACACTCACATTGCTAAAGTGGTTAGAAAAACCTTCTACATTGCCCACCTGATCATGAAGGGATTCACATCCAGATCAAGTGAGGTCATTGTTCCCCTGTACTCTTCACTTATCAGACCAATGATCGAGTACAATGCCCCATTCGGGATGTATCTCACCCGACACCTGCAGCAATTGGAGAGACTCCAAAGGTTTCTCACCAAAAGGATAAAGGGACTCCAAAATCTGTCATATGCTGCCAGACTGAAGAAACTCCAGCTCTATTCAGTCGCATACCGTCTGCTCAGAGGTGGCCTGTGCCTGACATACAAGGCCATGTCCAACCCGGAATTAATGGACATGCTCCACCTCAAAAAATCCAAATCTACCAGATCCACTAGAGCAAGTGACTTAAACCTTAGCACGGATATAAATAGGACATGCTGGAGGGATAGATTTGTCACCCAGAGACTCCCTATGTTGTGCAATAAAATCCCAGTCCATGTGAGGCAGAGCACCTCGCTGGCTCTGTTCAAGAGAAATCTTGACCGGTGGATGGGAGATCGTAGGTTTACCCCGGGAATCATCTCTGTGTCACTGCTGGACAGAGGCACAACAAACTAATGGGCACAGTATTTTTTTAACATAAGGGGTGGCGTAAGCCACAAAAACTCTGGCTAGGCTTATAAATGCCTTAGGGCAGATAACCTAGTATAAACCTATGAACCTATATGGGGGTTTCACATCTTTTCTACAATGACATCTCAATTTTGGACCTGCTACACTACCCTGGTTGACAAAAAACAATTGCTACATAAATTTAAGTTTACAAAAATAAATAATTTTAGCACTACTTTCCCATAGAACCATAAGCTGCCTGTCTTGGTACTAGAACCGTGGATGTCTGCATGTAAACCCAGGACTCTAACCACTACATTACCTCGGCTTGGAATACTTATTTGTATATTTGCATTTATCTCATGGGGATGTTTAAGCTATGCTAAGCAGACAGTCATAATGCACACACATAGTTAGCTAAGCTTAAACATCCCTTAGGCTTGAAAAAAAAAGTTTATATTTAATGGTCATATTATTATGTTATATAAGTGGGTCTTGTGGTCTTCTGACAAGTCCTTGATGACTGCAATCATGAAATAATGTCATTTATTTGGCTTTCAGGCTTCTATCCTTCAGGGACTCCTGCTAATACATATCCTGTTATCTATCAACTTTCTAAGTGTGTGAAGGCATATTTTCAGGTGTGTCCCTAATGTATTATTTATTCGCTCCATCATTTGTGCCTTTGTTAACATGCACTGCTATAAGTGGATATTGGTATACATTTGCTTTCAGACTTCTACACTTATGTAATGCATAATAATGCATAACCTGTTCTCTATCAACTTTCTATGTTTATGGGGCTATGTTTGAGCTTTTTCACTTTTGGGGGATTTATCCCCATTACATGTGCATTTGCACACATTTCCTGCTTTAGCAGGTTACAAAAGTGTTGTATGATACTTTAGCAATGCAGGGTGTGTGTTGCAGAACTTGTGACACCCCCCCGCTTTGCTTTGTTGTTGTTGTTTTTATTTCAGTGTCCGTGGATAATGAAATGATCATTTTTTTTAATTTCAGTGTCAACGGACACTGAAATACTGGCATAATATTAGAGCAAAGCTCTAATATTATCCCAGTCTGGCTTAGAAAGTGCTGTATGGCACTTTCTGAGTGTAGAGGGTGTGTCTAGTGTCCGTGTATTACTCGGACATGCCCCCTGCACTTGTTCATGGTTCATGTCTGTGTAGATTAAACAGCAGCACTCCTTCATTAATATGCAAGGCACACTGCTGTTCTAAATGGACACGAACCACTCCATGCAAGAATAGTCTTATTCTTGCACATAGCTTCATGAATCCAGGGGACAATGACATTTTTGGGTGGATGCATTGTGTTTTTATTTAATTTTAAACAGTACTGTACTGGCAACATCTTAAGAAGGTCAAGAGGTTTCTGAAGTTTGGCTGTTTTCTTTAATATCTGAACTGTGAAGATATTATAAAGAAATAAGTGCAGACATCAATCTGTTGCAAGTGAATAGTGTGCAGTTGTCATGTTATGTACTTTATTGTATTTTTTAGTTTTATTCTAAATAACAAATGATTGTGCGCATATGGGAGTCAAGCAAGAGTTAATAATTTCTCAATAGCTCATTGTGATGAAACAAAAGTATGGTGTACCCTTTTAGCACAAATAGACATGGTTTGAATTCCGGTAGTGGTAATAAGCTGAATGCATATTGTCACACAAAACTATATGAATATGTGTAGAAATTGTCAGGTACTGTTAAAAGAAATTTTCTCCACAGGTCTGCCAGGTAAGGAAATGTTTGTAGTATCTGTAGGAAGACTTTACTAATATACTGTGTACAGCACTTCCATGTTCCAACCCCAAGGCTGCAAATGACAGCAAGATAAGTACATACAGCAAGTTTTTTTTTTCCGATAAATGTCTCTCATGTGTCATGCTGTCACGGCTAGTGGTCACTGCTGTCAATAACCAGAGTGACAGAAATCACAGCAGAGTGTGTCAGTAGCACACCTACACAGCATGAGTGCAGGACACCTCATTCACTGTCACACATGTAATGATGAATATGTGAATATGTGTAGAAAAGGTCAGGTATTGTTAACAGAAATTTCCTTCATGGGTCTGCCAGGTAAGGAAATGTTTGTAGTAGCTGTAAGAAGACATTACTAATAACCTCTGAGTACAACACTTTCACTGTCAAACCCCAGGCCATAGGTACATGTAAAGTGAGGGCAGACCTGGAGATTAATGAGTAGAGTATTGATCAGTATACTTGTGAAAAATAGAAGCCTGTACAGTTGTTAACTGCTATCTTTCTCTTTCCCCCACCCCTATCTGCATCAATAATGTATATACATAAATAATGGGTATGTCTTCCTCCAAACCTACTGTTGGGACTTGTGTTTTATAGTTCTACAAATATTAAATTGCTTGAATATTAATGATCCTCATTCAAATACTATAATTGCTGGCCTGTTGCTGTCAATGTCACTTGCATACTGTTATAATGCCTACTGTGGTTCCATATATGCATGTGTTCTGTTTGCTATGCAACTGTTTTAAAACTGTTTTATAGGGTCAATTGGAACATCAACGCATGCTGTTGTAACTAATCTTGAAATGTGTTGTTCATGACTAACCAACATATTTTTTAAAACCTGAACACCATAGCACGTCTGGGAAGGCAGATCCCAGTGATTCCACCTACATGCCTCATCTGGCAATGGCACTGGGCCCCAGCACATCTGGGACCCAACCTGGGCCTCCCTCTTCCATTGGTCCTGCACCACCTTCATGTGGAACAGCCTCTGGGGATGTGGCTCACCCCCCAGGGAGTGGGCGTGGAAAGGAGACCATCACCCATAGTCAGGTCTGGGGACTGGTGTGCAGCATCCTCTGATCGGAGTTTGGTGATCAGGTGTGCCAGATTGATGGCCACCTGGCCCTATCTGAGAGTCAGCCTGACCCTCCTGTTCAGCCGCCAGCACAGCCACCTTCAGGGCCATGAAGGTGCAGTGGTGACTGCCCATGGGTGGGGACCTCAGTCCCACTGTATCCATTTGGAGGCTTATGTGTGTCCGATTCCCAACCACCCGCCCTGTCCAAGGTGTTTACCACCCACATGTGTCATATACCACCCCTGTCTGCTGTCTTGTCTGTCTTATCTGTCTTCCTACCCAACTTACCTCCCCAAATGTATGTACCTACTATCCTTCCCCAACATCCCACTCTCACCTTAAAAAAAAAAGGCAATCTGTTCCCAAAAAAAAAATTATGCTCCATGCATAGCTGTCCATTTCACACACATGTCCACTGGACACATGTAATCTGGTCTAACTGGCATGACAACACATCACTGTTGTCCTCACCCCTCTCTCAGGAGTTTGAGTGTCCAAATTCACTTCCAAATTCTGTAGACATTCACAGCTGTTGCTGCAGAAGAAATTGACAGCTATGGACCTTTCCTACACATGTCCTGCACATCTCTAGCTACCTTTCATACTGTACTACCCCCTGCATTAAATAAAAAAATGCTTCAACAAAGTATTAGTTTAAGGGTGCGCACACTTATGCAACCAGCTTATTGTACATTTTTTTTATTTTTTATATTTTTCCCCTAACAGATTTGTTTGTTTTTCAATTGAATTGTACAGGTTATAGGTCACATTAAAGGTGAGAAAAGTTTTAAAATGATTTATTGTGGTCTCATTTTTTATATGCCAAAATGTAGGCACCAGACACTAACTGTTCACTTCACAGAGCCTTTATTGATGCACAAAAGCGACCAACACATGAACGCTATACACATACTGTGGACGTTTTCATCCTATAAACTTCATCAGATGAGTGTACTGACCAACACCAATGTGGTTTAACTTCCAATTAATTATGCAGTTTTAGTAAGTAAAATCCCCTAACTAAAAACAATGACAAATAAATTATTTAATACATATTTGATGTGATAAAAATCAGTTTTAAAAACAATTCTAATATACTTCATATTAAAAAACAATAAATTACTGTGGTGGTGGTGCTGCGGTAGTGTTGTCACCTCACAGTAAGACGTTGTCCTGTACAATTGTCAACTAGAGCGTCTTCTGTGTGGAGACATGCATGAATGGGCATACGTTCGTTGAAGGTTGTGCTTCAGGGCCAGCAAGTCGGCATGTAAAAATCTACTGCCAATCATTAGTGGACCGGAGTTCCACTGTGGCGACCCCTAACCGGGAAAAGCCGAAAGACACAACAACATTAAAAAACAATAAATTACTTTAATACTTTAAGAATGAATGAATAGTAAAAGTAACTATACACTGTTAATGAAACTTCATACAAATATGTGGTGTAAAGGCACCATCTAGTAGTCAATACTGAAACCATTATTTCGGTCTATCTAAAATGACATAAATTATATGTCAAGTATAATTACTAGATAATACAATAAAAATATTAAAAATAATAAATGCTTGGTTATACAATAAAACTTGGTTAGATAAATGTATACTATAGATGACTGATGTTAAATAATATTTGGATGTCTCATAATTTGGACAATCTAAGCTTCAGTACTGGCATTTGGGAATCAGTATTGTTTAGACTTGGGTGCCTACTGGCCTCTAAAGCTACCTGCCAGTAAAGCTCCCTATACTCCAACCTAGTTTCCCAGGGGCCACCTCTTGCATCCATAGGCACTATCTATTTAACAAAAAAAAAATTCAGCCCCTGTACATGTGTGAGCGTGTTTAAACAAAGCATTGTTATCATACATTCTCCTAATAGGTTCATAGGTTCATAGGTAGGTATTAGGCTATCTGCCCATAGGCATTTATAATTCTAGCCAGAATGTGTTGGCTTTCGCCGCCCACTTAGATTACTTCCCTGTTCCCTATGGTTTTCTTTAGGTGGAGCATGTCCATCAATTCTGGGTTGGACATGGCCTTGTATGTCAGGCAGAGATCGCCTCAGAGTAGGCAGTATTCAACCGAGTACAGCTGGAGTTTCTTCAGTTGAGCTGCATTGGGCATCCGTTTATGGCCAGTGATCATCTGGGTGAGATACTTCTGTGGTCTTTCCAGCTGTTGAGGGGTCTTGTAAGGTACATCCCAAATGGGGCATTGTACTCTATGATGGATCTGATGAGTGATGCTTAGAGGGGCACAATGACCTCTTTTGATTTGGATGCAAACCCTTTTGCGATTAGGTGGGCCAGACAGAAGGATTTTCTAATCACTTTGGCAATGTGATTATCAAACGAGAGATTACAATCTACTTGGTTCCCCAGATCCCTTATTTCATCTTCCGTATTTAGGGGGCTACCACCTATGTGGTAATTTGTGGGTACTTTGTTTTTTCCAAATGGGATGACTATGCACTTTTTGGCATTTAGCCTGAGGCCATGGCTTTGATACCAGGTATGTGTCTCAGTGAGAATGTTTTTGAGGATATCTGTGTCAGCCAGAGAGTCAGTTATAGTCCCTAGTTTGTAGTTGTCTGTGAACTTGGTCAGCCATAGTCCTCCTGTGCTTACCTGTACCTCTGAGAAGTACATGCCGAACAAGAGGGGTCCCAGGACTGAGCCCTGGGGAACGTCACTTGTAACTGGTTTAGAGTCAGACCTAGCTCCCACAACTCTTACCATGTGGGTTTTGTCCGTGAGCTAGTTGGCAACCCATCTCATGACACAGGGGTTTATATTCAGGCTGGTGAGCTTGTCTATAATACCAGAATGGGGAATGGTGCCGAAGGCCTTTGCGAGGTCTAGGTAGGCTGTGTGGACCACCTTTTCCTCATCCATAGCCTTGGTAACTGTCTCAAAGAAGTCCACCAGGTTTAGGAGGCATGATCATCCCTTAACAAAGATGAACTGTGTAGGGTCCAGTGTTTGGAGGTTCCCAGTGTCTCTGTTAATGAGATCCATGATGATGCACTCCATAGCCTTGCAGACCAAGCTAGTCAGGTTTATAGGGCAATAGTTCCCGGGGTCTGTTGTGGCTCCACCTTTGTGGAGCAGAATAACCATTGCTGTGTACCACTCTATGGGCATGTAGTCTGTGGAGAGGCTGAGTTTGAAAAGTGTGTTTAGGTGAGGGGTTAGTTCATCTTTGAGCTCATGTAGGACGCAGCCTGGGACACTGTCTGGTCCCATTGATGTTGTGTTTTTGACTTTGGAGATGGCTGTTTTAACCTGATTGTCTGTGATTTCAGGGGCACTACATTCTTCTAATATGGTTATGGGCCCTTTTGGGGGTGAGAGGGGGGGTTAAGCTTGCACTGAAACTATCTGCCAGGATGTTGGTGATATCAGTAATTTGTGTATTTTTTGTCATTCTGCACTAACTCCGAGCACATCTGGGAATTGCCACTTAGATTCTTGACATAGCTAAAGAATGCCTTGTAGTTATCTTTGGAGTCCTTGGCAATTTTTCTTTCGAAGCTAGCCTTGGATGATTTTATGAGGGATCATAGTTTCTTGGTGATACTGATCAGGGATGCTTTCCCCTTTTGGTATTTTACTATTTTATGTACTAGTTTCCTCCTTCTATATTATAGCTTGTTTATGGTAGGGGTCCACCAGACTGGTTTTCTTTTCTAAGAGGAGTGAGTCTTGGTTTTGCTTGGGATAGCATGATCCATGCATTCTTGTAGATGCCAGTAGAATGCATTAGTAAAGGATTTTGCAGCTTGAGCAGGGTTATCCTTTAGCATGGGGGATTTGAAACTCTCCACCTCAGTCTTAAGTAATGTGAAGTTTGCTTTTGAAAAGTTTTTCACGGTGGTTTCTTTGACCGGGGGTGGGGGCAAAATCTGGATATCCAGAGTGATTACTTTATGGTAAGATCTAACCAATGAGGTGTTGACCTCCAGTGTGGAACACTGGTCGCCCATGTTGGTGATGACCAGGTCCAATATGTTGTCACCTCTGGTGGGGGTGTTGCCCAGTTGAGCCAGGGCATTTGAGTTTATAAATTCTAGGAAATGTTGGGCAAGGGAGTTAATGTCGTACAAATGTTCGTACACTCTTTGTTTGAATTTCCTTTACATTTTTCCCACATAGAATGAATCACATATTTTACACAAAGCTAAATATACAATCCCTTTTGTGTCACAATTGCCGTACCCATTGGTACTAATATTCTTATTCCTAGATTTCAAGTGTACTGTATCACCTGTCAAAATATTTAAACATTGGGCACAACCCCCACATTTAAATGTACGTCTTCTGGTACTTAAATCGCCTCCATTCCTATTGTAAGGTCTACCTCTCTCTAACAAGTTTTTTATATTACTACCCTTACGGTATATACATTTAAATGCTTTATCAAAAATAAAATTCAAGTCTGATATGTTTGCAAATTTGATCCATTCATTTTCAATTATTTTCCTCACTAATCCTGCTTCCCCATCATACGTAATAATGAGTGCAGAATAATATGTGTCATTTCCTTTACTTACATCCAGATTGGCTTTTTCATGATTATAGTTATTTTTCCCCAGTATTGGGGTGAACCTTGTTTTCCTTGCCGTTAATACTTCTGTTTATATTTCAGTCAACATTTCACTAGGATAACCTCTGTCCAAGAATAATTTCTGCAGAAAATCACACTCAATTTGAAAATCATTGTCGTCAGAGGTCATCCTCCTTGCACGTAGCAATTGTAACTTTACTACCCCTCTTTTTGATAGGGGGATGGGTACTAGTGTAGTATAGGTACAAATTGGAAAAGTCTTTTTTCTAAATATTTTAGATCTAAAGTCATTATTGATTTTTTGTATGTTGACATCCAAGTAGTTCATCTCTACACTGTTGAATTCATAAGCGAACTTTAAAAAATTGTGGTTCCCAATAAATAGTCTAAAAATTTTTTAAACATACTCTCTGTGCTGTTCCTAAAAATACATATGTCATCTAAAAAATGTCCGTAAAATTTCCAGTATTGTCTATACTCAGAAATAAATACATAGTTGTTTTCCCAGTATGAAAGAATGATGTTGGCACATATAGGTGCGCAATGTGCACCCATTGCTACACCTCTGAGTTGTCTATAGTACTCTCCTTCAAAAACTATAAAATTGTTCTTCAAAACTAAATCCATTAACATTAAAACTGTCTGAAATTCATTAAAGGAGATGTCTCTAAAATCAGCTAAAGACTCCTCAAACCATCTTAAACCAACATTGTGTGTTATACATGCAAATAGATCAACCACATCTAGCGTAATGAAACATAAGTTGTCAGAATACAGTGTATCATTCAGTCATCTTAAGAAGTCCCAGGAATCATTTAAAATGTTGTAATTTCTCAAAACCAATTTTTTTTTACTTTATGATCAATATACTTAGCTAAATGTGCAGTGACGGACCCCTCTGCAGAAACAGTGGGTTTTAGAGGGGGATTTATGGGGCTCTTGTGCATCTTCAGTATACCAAAAATAGATGGGACTCTACGTCTTTCTACATACAAAAAAATTATACGTTTCCCTATCTATAAGGCCTTCCAACAACAAATCATCTAAACATACTGATATTTTCCTATAAGGAATGTTTACTTCATTGATTGAAACTCTTGTGTATTTATTCTCATTGCTTAATATCTCTAACATTTTTCCTTCATAAGTTATATGGTCCATCAGTACTGTCCCCTCCCCACCTTTGTTAGGTTTCATAACCCTCAAGTTTTTGTTCTCTCTACATGCCTGTATGATGTATTTTTCATCTGTAGTCATATTAGGTTTCACTTTATTGTTTTTAAGTGATTCTCTTAACTCATTTTCCACCACAACCTTAAAATTCTTAAGTTGGGGGTGCAAGGGCAGATTGAAAGTACTTTTCTTAACCAACTTGTTGCTAATGCTCCTGGTTTCTTGTCCACAGAAAACCAATTCCAAATTTTTCTTCCTAATAAAAAGTTTGAGGTCCATCAGTAAATTGAAAATATTTGTTTTAACCCTAGGTATGAATGTAAAACTTTTTGAAAATACATCAAAGTGTGATTTACTAATACTCATATTTGTATAGTTTAGATGTTTTTTAAATGATATATGTGTTTTTTGGATCAGCACAGAGAGTATGTTTAAAGAATTTTTAGAATATTTAACGGGAACCACAAATTTTTTTAAAGTTCACCTATGAATTTAACAGTGTAGAGATAAACTACTTGGATGTCAACATACAAAAAAAAACAATTATGGCTTTAGATCTAAAATATTTAGAAAAAAAGACTTTTTCCAATTCGTACCTACACTGCACGGGTCTATATTAAAAGACCAAAGAGGTGTTTCAGCGAACACCTCTTGGTTGACACGTAATGAGCGAACACACTAAAGCATGAACACTCAAAACAGCAATTTCTTTCCCTGGGCAAGAAATTTCTTGGCCATCCCCGTGTGTTCACCCCTTTCCTCAGTGTAGTGCGATCTCGGAGTTGGTATATTTAGTTGAAGGGGTGTGTTTTATTGTTTTATGCTTTAAAGTGTGTGCGTGTGTGTGTGTGTGTGTGTGTGTGTGTGTGTGTGTGTGTGTGTGTGTGTGTGTGTGTGTTTGTGCTAGCGGTTTCTTTCCCAGGGAAATAAACTGCTATTCTGAGTGTTCACACTTTAGTGCGTTCGCTCATTACGTGTCAACTAGAATAAGTCTTTTAATATAGACCCCACTACATTAGTACCCATCCCCCCTATCAAAAAAGAGGGGTAGTAATTATAGGCCTAAGTATAAATAATCAATTTAAATCCAAAATAATGTTATTTGCAGATGATATATTGCTTACTTTAATACATTCTGAAGAATCCTTACAAGAATTAGATATGCGAGTCAAAAAATTTTACTATATTTCTGGCCTTAAAATTAGCAGCTCTAAATCTAATCATATGCTCTTAAGTAAAAAAAATATATAATGATAATACTAATTCAACTACTAATGAAATAATTGGGAAACAGGTTTCTTCTTTGAAGTATATAGGGATTTACCTATGTGAAAATATAGACATAACTTTAAACACAAACTATAAAAACATTATAAACTCACTAAAAACTCTCATAGAGAAATGGAATAAAGTACATCTAAAATTTGAAGATAGATTACAATTAATTAAAATGATCTTATTGGCAAAAATAAATTGCATAGCTCTTTCTATTTCTGTATTACCCAGTAAAAAACTTTTAAAAGAAATAAACAAAACGCTATTAACATTTTTATGGTACCCCAAAAAGCATTGAATAGCTCTAACCAATCATATCAGACCATGGGAGCTTGCAGGAATAAATTTCCCAGATTTAAAATCCTATATCAAAGCCTCTAACCTAAAAACAATATTAAATTGGATAGATCCCAAATATTCTTCGGCTTGGAAAATGCTACATACAAGTATTATCCTAAATGAAAATAAACTAATAAAAAAATTACAATTAAGCAAATTAAGTAACAAACGTTGGTATGTACTTTGTATTAATATACAGTATAATACTATTAAATTTACTAACCTAGATTACTTAAATCATATCTATAAGTCCTTTAGAAGCTTTGTAAATAACAATATTGACATTAAAATATGGATCCAGCTTTTATTCCCCTTTAAAGCTACAAAAAACATTTTTGATAATATTAGTCTAGATACACTCAGGGGCAGCCACAGTGGTGCAGTGGTTAGCATTGCTGCCTCACAGCAAGAGGTTCTCCAGTTCGATTCTCGGCTGGGGTGCCTTCTGTGCGGAGTCTGCATGTCCTCCCTGTGGTCGCGTGGGTTTCCTCCGGGTGCTCCGGTTTCCTCCCACATCCCAAAGACATGCTGCAGGTGGATTGGACACTCTAAATTGGCCCTAGGTGTGCGTGTGAGTGTGCCTTCTGTGGAAGGTTGGGCGCTGGGCTGGCAACTCGACACCGTAAAACTCCACTGCCAATCAGTGTGCAGACAAGGTGATCTGCTGTGGCGACCCCTAACCGGGAAAAAGCCGAAAGAAGAAGAAGAAGAAGTCTAGATACACTCAACTGTTGGGAAAGGAAACAAATTACATGCTGGTTTCACTGCACAAGGAATTTAGTTACTATAGACACACAAATTCTGATAATAGAATATGATCTACCATCATCAGACTGGCTAGTTCTCAATAGTCTGTTTCCATTCACTCAAGATTTGTGCAGAACAATACAAAGTTCTTCCTTTAACTCTCCACCTAAATGCATAACTCTTATGAATGAAATACTACATGGTGAATTTAATTGGAAAAATTTAATTACAAAAATGTATAAAATTATTATTACTTATAAGACTACTCCTAATCAGAGGTTTTGGGATTTTGTTACTAAAGATTGCACATTGTCCCTAACTTCTACGAATAAACCAAATATTTTACATTCTCTTAAATTAACCTCTAACTTACAAATGTGGAAAATTTTCTCCTGGAAATTATTGCATAGAGGTTTTTACATCCCTAGTAAGATTGCTAAATTTAACACCTTGGAGCAGGTGACGTGTTGAAGATGTTCTTTAAAATGCAAGGCTGATTGGTCTCACATCTTTTATGATTGTTCACACATTAAGAAATTTTGGAATGATATTGAAAATTTTCTCCAAGCCATCTTTACTGATTCCTTCATATTATCAAAACCGTTAATTTTTCTGAATGTAAATGAATCTATTGTATTGAATAACAAAAATAAGTATCTTCTTTGGACAATCCTAGCAGCAGCCAAAAAATGTATTACAAGAAGATGGAAGTCACCCTACATTGCAACCTTACAAGATTTCAAGACCCTCTTGGTTAAAGTAGTGTTGATGGAAATAAAAGTTAAAGAAGCAATAATATATCCCAGAAAATGGACTAACAACCCCTGGACAAAAGTTTTATCCCTTATTCAGTCATTGAATTTAGATCTATCTCCATCAAATTAGTCACTTTGAAAGTATGAATGAATGAATATTGTACCCTTCTTTATATCTATAATATTTCATACAGTGCCTGAGGCCTTTGTAAAATTTGTACATAGTTTTATCATAATTTGTTGTTTAAATTATTGCTACTGAAAAATCAATAAAAAACATTGGAGTAAAAAAAAAAAAGAGGGGTAGTAAAGGGACAATTGGTACGTCCAAGTAGGATGACATCTGACAACAATGATTTTCATATTCAGTGTAATTTTCTGAGGAAATTATACTTGGACAGAGGTTATCCTAGTGAAATATTGACTGAAATATATACGGAAGTATTAATGGCAAGGAAAACAAGGTTTGCCTTAATGCTGGGGAAAAATAACTATATTCATGAAAAAGGCAATCTGGATGTAAGTAAAGGAAATTACACATATTATTCTGCACTCATTATTACATATGATGGGGAAGCAGAATTAGTGAGGAAAATAATTGAAAATGAATGGAACAAATATGCAAATATATCAGACTTGAATCCTATTTTTGATAAAGCATTTAAATGTATATACTATAAGGGTAGTGATATTAAAACCTTATTAGAGAGAGGTACACCTTGCAATAGGAATGGAGGCCATTTAAGTAACAGGAGAGGTACATTTAAATGTGGGGTTTGTGCCCAATGTTCAAATAGTTTGACAGGTGATGCGGTACACTTGAAATGTAGGAATAAGAATATTAGTACCAATGGGTACGCCAATTGTAACACAAAAGGGATTATATATTTAGCTTTGTGTAAAATATGTGATTCATTCTATTTGGGAAAAATGGAAAGAAAATTCAAACAAAGAGTGTACGAACATTTGTATGACATTAGGAGAACGTATGATAACAATGCTTTGTTTATACACACTCACACATGTATAGGGGCTGAATTTTGTTTGCTTTTTTTTTTTTTTTTGTTATAGAGATATTGCCTATGGATCCAAGAAGTGACCCCTGGGAAACTAAGTTGGAGTACAGGGAACTTTACTAGCAGGTAGTTTTAGAGGCCATTAGGCACCCAGGTCTAAATGATACTGTTTCCCGAATGCCAGTACTGAAGCTTAGATTGGCCAAATTATGAGACATCCAATATTATTTAGCATCAGTCATCTATAGTATAAATTATCTAACCAAGTTTTATTGTATAACCCAGCATTTATAATTTTTCATATTTTTATTATATTATCTAGTACTTATACTTGGCATATATTTTATGTTATTTTAGATGGACCGAAATAATGGTTTAAATATTGTCCACTAGATGGTGACCTTACACCACACATTTGTATGACATTTCATTAACAGTGTATAGTTATTATTTACTATTTATTCATTCTTAAAGTATTAAAATAATTTATTGGTTTTTAATATGAATTATATTCAAATTGTTTTAAAACTGATTTTATCACATCAAATATGTATTAAATAATGTATTTTTCATTGTTTTTAGTTAGGGAATTTTAATTGCTAAGACTGCATAATTAATTGGAAGTTAAACCACATTGGTTACTTGGGGAAATTTAAGGTATTTAAACTAGTGTTATGGGTCAGTATGCTTATCTGATGAAGTTTATAGGATGAAAATGTGGAACAGTGTGTGTGTGTATAGCATTCATGTGTATAGTGTTCATGTGTTGTTGGTCACTTTTGTGCTTCAATAAAGGCTCTGTGAAGTGAATGGTTGGTGTCCGGTGCCTACATTTTAGTTACTAGTTACTTTTAGGCACTTTACGCACTTGTTTGATTATCATTTTTTTATCACAAAAACCTGGCATTTTAACAGGGGTGTGTAAACATTTTATATCCACTGTGTATGTGTGTGTGTGTGTGTGTGTGTGTGTGTGTGTGTGTGTGTGTGTGTGTGTGTGTGTGTGTGTGTGTGTGTGTGTGTATAAATATATAAAAACATATGTATGTGCATTTATATAATATGCAGTGCAGCTATACCTTAGTGCAAGAAACCTGTACAAAGGCTGTACATAGGGAGATAGGCTACATATAGGCAGGTATTTCAAATATTGCTTTTATAAGTGAATATTTGTACAGCAACAGGGTATGTTTCAGCCAAAATTTCTGAAGGATATGAGGGTGGGAACTGACATTTTATGTCATTATTCACTGACATAATTCCTTGGATCATCATAGTGATTTACCAGACAAATGCAAATAAACTGGGGAAGAGAACCAAAGTAGGGGACAAACATCTGGACATTCTGCCAAAAGCCTGGCAGTCGAAAGGCATGCTTGAAACCTCTTAGCTCAATGAATCTGGACCAAGCCTGACAAAGGGGAGAGAGACAAATGCATGACAAAACAGACATATCCAACATATGTGAGTAGATAAGCTGAGAAAGTTGATGTACTAACACTGCTAGTCCTAACATATATTGACTGAAGTATCACAAGCCTGGGACTCAATTGCTTCTCATAGTACAGTGACCCCAATCCCCAGATCATCTGACTGATGCGTCAGGAATATACAACAGTTATGGGGACCAGAACAAAGGTATTGGCCAGACAACTGTACATCCTACAAATATATGGACATAACACAACATTATGGAAACTGCACTGAGCTACCAAGCACTGTCCAAACTACAAGCAGACTGACATAACACTACCCAAGTCCAGCTCTGGGGCTGTACACATGCATTTGCAATGATAACAGGCACTACAGGGATGTAACAGCACTGCAAAATAGATACTGGTGTGAAAGTGCATAACCAGAACCAAGTGTACCACAGTCACAGTTTCATACCAGTAAGCAAGCTGAACACTGCACTGTAATGACAGTGTGAATACATATATCCCATTTGCCACTCACATATTACCCATACATACATTGCCCCAAGCCCCAGTGTAGTGGGAATCTTAAGGTGTTACAGGACATGTCACAGTCTACCTGTAATGAACATATAACAGCGGATAGGGAACCAGAAACTGGAGCAGCATGCACAGTCAGATAGAAAGGGGCCATGCAACTCACATGTATCCCCCTCTTTATACAGCTGAAATAACATGTACATATGACACTTCTACACAATCCTGACAGTGTTAACAATGACCAGACATACACAGACCTCTTAAATGCGCAGTTCACCTCAGAATATACAGGCTCAGAACTCATATTGATGTCCTCTTCCCTGTAACATGTCTGGGTCTACTACATCACTGGGATGGTAGCAGGACTGAAGGCAAGAAATAATGATACTAAATACCTCTGAGCCTCATAGTGCATGACATCTGGACAAAGCCTGACATTATTTAGAGACAGAGGCACAAACACAAGCGTAGATTGGAAATATTGCTGTTATAAATTGAGACAGTTGCTGATGTTACCAGGTTTGTTGTAACATATCCTTTATGAGGAATATGAAGTCAATAATACCAATGGATGTTAGTATTTACTGACTGTATTACCCAGAGTCACCGACTGATTTTCCAAGGACAACAACTGTCTGGGAAACAAACCAAACATAACAGGCAGATGTGTTGCCGGTCTGTGGACATCTTGCCAGTGGAGAAATATGTCAGAGACATATCATTGTCAGACGTGAAGTCACTAAGTAAACGCATGTCCAGACAAACCCTGTCAATCTATCAATGCTCCATGTGTATAACAGCACTAATGACATACAATCTGTAAAGAATTCTGGAGATATGTCCCCATGTTGTTGGGCTGTCCCACATGTCCTGTCCTGTGAAGTATTCCCATCTACTCTCTGTGAATGTGTAGCCCCTACACCTCTATAATGTCCCTCGCACAGGCAAGGCCCACATGAAGGAAGTCCCATATGTTGGAACTAGCAGCAGTGCCCAGGCACACAGCACAATACTATGTGGGCACCTACATAGTTGTATGGCCTTAGCAATATCTGACAGGACAACATCAACTCCTCAAGGTAGGGTAGAAGTCTGTGGTGGACAACAGTCATACACAACTACCATCATAGGTTGAATTAATCGCTGGATGGGCCATGAAGGAACATGTGCCTCACTGGAAGCCATCTCACCTTGGTCTGCACAAGCAAATAAGGTCACTGATGATGTACCCTACAGCTGTCTTTGAATGCAAACTGGATACATCCACCAAGGTCAATCAATCACTAGGCCTTCTAGACATGTGTCTGCAGTTCCAGAGACAGCACACATATCTGCTCTGTAGTGATGGTCAGTAACACCACATACACATATGCCATAGATATAGGCAACTGGCTGCAGACCAGTGACATGTAGGCATGACACCCCCCCGTCCACCCATAGGTACACATGTGCATGTACAGCACCTGTCTCCCTCCCCTTATGATCACACAGCAGGTCTGTAATGCCCTCTCTAAGGCAAAACATAGAGGTCTCCATAGGCTTGATGCCCTTTCTGGCTGCAACCTACATGAACACAGGCATGGCTTCTCAGACCCATTCTGCAGTGTAGTCTACCACAGCCTGAGCACTGGTGTCATCCCATCTGTATAGATTACAGACAGAAAGTAGATAGGAAACAGGTTATGCATTAGCATGAATGTTCTGAAGGATAGAAGTCTGAAACTGAAATGTATGCCATTACTACATGACAGCAGTCCTCAATGACATGACCAAAACACAGTACTCTACAGTTAATATAATAATGAGATATTAATATCCAATAGGAGACTCATAAAAACATACTGCTCAAACACCAAGAACAGGATAGTGTATTACTCAGAGTCCCAGTTTTGCATGCAGGGGAGCATGGTTCGAATACTACAATAGGGAATCAAATCTTACATGGAAAGGTAGTGTTAAAAGTACGAATTTAATAGTACAATATGTGTTAAATTATTTTTGTCCACCAGGGTAGTGTAGCTGGTGTAACATGAATGTGTGAGTGCATATAACATGTGATACCACCCATGTATACACAAGTGTCCCATACAGTATAGTCACACCCCTTGCTACCGGAATGACAGCACATAGAAGCATGTCATGTAAAGGAAATCATATACACTTACTAAATGAAGTCATTACTCCGCTATTTTATAAGACTAAAATGTGAGCAATGGTTACCAATACTCACCTATGCTTAGCAGGTTTAAGCATTGCACAAACATAGTTGCTAACCATCAGTTAGCTCAGCTACATGGATTTGTGCACTGCTAAGCGTCGCTAAGGGAAGCCTACATGGTGTAAGCGCCTATTCCTTTAACCGTATATTAGCATCACTTACCTTCATGCAAACCCACGCAAACTCACGTAAAGCCACTCAAAACTGCCTTAATGTCTCCATCAACCCTTGTTCTGTCCAGCAACAAAATAAACACATCTGCAGGTCCTGAACCCAGTACACCATAGCCACAGCAATTTACCACTAAGCCATCTGAGCTGTAGGGATTTCCGATGTGTTTTCAAACATATCATGCATTACAGCCAGTTTACAATAGGGAAGAAATACTGCGGAATCAGGAATAATTGGTATTTTCAAATATATATATATATATATATATATATATATATATATATATATATATATATATATATCAAGAAACATACATATATATAGAAAAATAGTTATGTATGGAGTTACATAAATACTGAGGTGCATATGGTTATATATGTCGATATATATATATATATATATATATATATATATATATATATATATATATATATATATATATATATATATGTGTGTGTGTGTGTGTGTGTGTGTATGTATGGGGATACAGATATATGTAAGGGAACGTATAAAAATGAACAAAACAAATATATATATATATATATATATATATATATATATATATATATATATATATATATATATATATATATATATATATATATATATATATAAAAAATATCTATAACATGCAGTGCTGTCATACCCCAGAACACCTTAGTACAAGGAGCTGGACTAAGCCAGACAAAGTGGGGTGACAAAGGTATGGAAATAGGGACAAATTGGAAATAATTGGGTAGATAAACTGCAGAAGTTGCTGCAGTAACAGTGTCTGTCCTAACATATGTTGAATGCAATATCAGATGTCTGAGAATTCAATTGCCTGTCATTATGTAGTGAGTACATTCCTCACATAATCCCACTGAATTGTCTGCAGTACACACCTGTCATGGGGACCAGACCAAATATATGAGCCAGACAACTGTATGTTCTATGAACACCTGGAGGGTTGAGACCTATGAGCGCAACTATATAACATTAGGAAAACTACACTGAGCTGGCAAGCATGTCACCAAGTAGCATCCAAACTACAATCAAGACAACACATCACTACCCCAAAGCAGCTTCGGGGAATTACATATACATTAGCTACTGCTTCATGCACTACAGGAATGGAACTGTACTGACAAACAGTCAGCGGTATGAAAGTGCATACATACAAACAATTGCACCACAGTCACAGCTATAAACCATTAATAATACCAAATACTACAGCATAATGGCTGTGTGGACAGATATATATCCTCAATGACAGTCAGACAATACCCCTACATATACTGTGCCAGGTCACAGTGTAGCTGGAATTGTGGGGTGTTATGGGACATGTCTCAAAATACTCATACAAACATATACTGCTGATAGACCACCCATAACTTGAGCAACATGCACAGTTGGATACAAAAGGACCCATGTCACTGACATCTGCCAGCCTCCCCCCACACAGTTCAACTAATAAGTACACAGTGCACTGCTACAAAATCATGATAGGCCATACACAATGGCCAAATATACACCGACCTCTTAGCAAAACAACTAAAATGACTGAAGATAGTAAACAGAAAAACAACCAGCAAGTAATCCACACATATTTAATATACTCTGATGTCTTGGCCAAAGCCTTCAAGTATTAAAACATTACAAAACATACTTGCCTTAAATACAAGAAGCGATTAACACTTAAATACACATTTAAATAAGCAGCTACCAATTACAATCCTCATTTAACCCCCTAGGAGCTAAAGTATCAAATGTTGAAATGTATTTTGATTCTTTATATAACAATTGTTCTAAGTGTTCTATCAAACTGAGAAAAAGACCTTTTCCAAAACACTACCTTCTAACCCACTACTGTCCCCATGGTGAAATGTATTAAAATGTACAGCTATTGAACATGCTCCTTTCATATTAGTAATATCTCTTGCATGTTCTAACAGCCTAATTTTAAAACACTTCTTACTCTTCCCAACATAAAATTTGTTACAAGGGCATCTAAGAGCATTCTCTATACACCGGCCCCTTGACTGTACAGGGTTCAACATGTTGTCCAGCCTTTGCCCTCATATTAATGACCCCTACCCCACAACATGTGTGAGATTCCACAACATCACTGGGATGATAGCAGGAATGACAGCACTAAATAATGATAGACCATACCTATGAACCTCTTACTGCATGAGATCTGAACAAAGCCTGACATAATTGGGGGACAGAGGCCCAAAAACACGGCCATATTTGAAATATTGCTGTTATACACTGAGAAAGTTGATGGTGTTACAGGGTTTGTTGTAACATATCATTTCTGAGGGATATAAAGTCAGAAACACAAATGAATGTTGGCATTTACTGATTGCAATCACCAGAGTATGCTACTGATTTGCACCTGTCTGGGGAACAGACCAAACATGAAAGGCAAACCTCTGGCCATTATGTGGATAGCCCTACAGTTAAGAACTTTGCAGACACATAACTTTGTCAGACTGAAATCCATGTAGAACTAACGTGTCCTGACAAACCCTGTTAAACTAGCAATATTCAAACCATATAACAGCAATACTCACATTCTGTGCCTAAGTTTCAAACCTTCTCCACCATTTAGTTGGCCTGTCTCCACCAGTCTTGTTGTAAGAGGTATTACCACCTGCCATATGTTGCACTGTAGCTCACACAGCTCCAGTATGACTTCCTCACAGGCAAGGTAAAGGGCCAACCCCCACATGAAGTATTCAATTATAGGAGTGTGTTGCCATGACATTAGCTACTGGAATAACTACACAGCTGCAATGCATGCAATTAGCAAGTGGGGAACACCAATTGGTGTAGAGGCCATCACCTGGTCATGAGCAATACCTACAAAAGTCAAGCTGCCACCTATTCAAACCAGCTCTATACCTGTAGGTGAGAGAGGGAGAGAGAGAGATAGAGAGAGAGATAGACTGCAAGTCAAGATACCAAACCTAAGATATTACCCAGTCTAGTTTCCAAAAAAAAGTATGTGAAACAAGTACGCATGTAATTGAATGCAGTAGGTGGTCTGTAGTAATGGGAAATAGAAGGTTGAAAGAATGATTATGTAGCCCAGGCTGGTATGACCCTGACCTTGAGTAGCATCTTGCCCTCACCAAGAATGATACCACAGAATAAAGACAAAATGATTCAACAATTGGCTAAAGTATTGGTGTCATTCAAAGGGGATCCAGTGTCTGTCAGCTTGGGATGATATGCTCGACAAGCCACGTTGCTTCGATAGGGACGGCTTGCACTTGTCACCCTTAGGCTTTCATATACTGGCCAAGGCTCTTGCCACCCCCATAGTGCCTTTTTTAGGCAAGGCTCAAAGGACAAACCCACCTCCATAGACAACCCAAGGATAAAAAAACTAAAGGTAATGCTACTCATTGCCAGAAGTCTAAACCTCAAGATGCAAGCACTCAAGGCTCTCCTCAGTATGGAGAAAATTGATGTCTGTGCAGTAACAGAAACCTGGTTCAAGGCTCCAGAGAGCACCCCAGCACTACCAGATTATAACTCATACCATGCTTTTTGGCCCCAAAACTCGGACCGAAGCACAAAAGGAGGGGGAGTATCTATATTCATCAAAGATACCTACACCTCCAGGTTAGTGGCACTGCATGAAGCATTGGAAACCATCCATGTGCAACTAACAACGGGCAAAACTGCCTTTCAGTTTGTAGCCTGGTACAGATCACCCTCCCTTTCACAGGAACCCCACCTGGCATTCCTGAGAACACTGGAGAATATGAAGGTCTCTCCAAACACTATGTTACTGGGTGACTTCAACTACCCAAACATTGACTGGGAAAACTACTCAAGCCAAAACACCCTCGCCCAATGGTTCCTTGAATTTATAAACTCTAACGCGATGGAACAACTGGTCACCACTCCCACAAGAGGGAACAACATATTGGACCTGGTCATCACCAACATGGGGACTCTATGTTCCACACCAGAGGTAAACCCCTCATTGGTAAGATCAGACCATAAACTAATTTCCCTGGACATCCATATCCCATCCCCACCCCCCAGCCAAGGAAATCACTGTAAAGAATTTCTCAAAAGCTAATGTCACACTTCTCAAGACTGAGGTGGAATCCTTCAAAGCCCCCGGGCCAGAGGATAATACAGCCCAATCCGCAGAATCCTTTACAATTGCATTCTATGAGCACCTGCAGGAATGCATGGATCGTGCTATCCCAAATAAAACCAAGACTCACTCCTCCAAAAACAGGAGACCTGTCTGGTGGACCCTGGCCATAAATAAGCTATACAACAGAAGGAGGAAGCTACTACATGACAGAGCAAAATCCCAAAAAGGGAAGGCATCTGTGATCAGTATTAGCAAGAAACTACAATCCCTCATAAAATCATCAAAGGCCAGTTTCGAAAGAAAAATTGCCCTAGACACTAAAGATAATCACAAGGCCTTCTTTAGTTATGTCAGGAATATGGGTGGAAACTCCCAGATATGCTCTGAATTGTTGCATAACGGTACAAAATATACTGAAACTACAGACATAGCCAACATCCTGGCAGAAAGATTCAGTGCTAACCCCCCCCCCCTTCCTCCTCAAAGGAGCAAATGCCTATCCCAACTGAATGTAACCTCCCTGACATGACAGATGCACAGGTGAAAGCTGCCCTCTCCAAAGCAAAAAACACAGCATCTATGGGACCGGACGGTGTCACAGGCTGTGTCTTACATGAGCTCCAAGAAGAACTGAACCCTCACATTAAGTCACTGTTCAAACTTAGCCTTACTACAGGATATGTACCCAAAGAATGGCGTACAGCTACAGTGGTCCCACTCCACAAAGGTGGCGCCACAACAGACCCTAGGAACTATCACCCCATAAGCCTGACTAGTCTGGTCTGTAAAGCTATGGAGCGTATTATCATGGAACTCATAAACAAAGACATTGGGAGCCTCCAGACACTGGACTCTACCCAATTCAGCTTTGTTAAGGGCAGATCTTGCCTCTTAAACCTAGTTGATTTCTTTGAAACAGTTACCAAAGCCATAGATGAGGCCAAGGTAGTCCACACAGCCTACATAGACCTCGCAAAAGCCTTCAGCACAATACCCCACTTGGGCATCATAAATAAGCTTACCAGCTTAAATATCAACCCCTATATCACAAGATGGGTTGCAAACTGGCTCAGGGATAGAAGCCACATGGTCAGAATCGCAGGTGCCACATCCGAATCCAAACCAGTTACAAGTGGCATCCCACAAGGCTCAGTTCTGGGACCTCTCTTATTCGGTATATACTTCTCTGAGGTTCAGGCTAACACGGGGGGACTATGGCTGACAAAGTTTGCAGATGACTGCAAACTGGGAGCCATAATCGACTCTCCAGCTGACACAAGCATCCTCCAAAAGGGTCTCACAGAGACGGATGCTTGGTGTCAGAACCACGGCCTCAAGCTAAATGCTAAAAAGTGCATAGTCATCCCCTTTGGGAAAAACAAAGTGCCCGCAAATTACCACATAGGTGGTAATCCATTAAGTACGGAAGAAGTAAATAGAGATTTGAGGACCAATGTAGATAGTAATCTTTCCTTTGATAATCACGTTGCCAAAGTGGTTAGAAAGACCTTCTATATAGCCTGCCTTATCACTAAAGGATTCGCGTCTAGATCAAGAGAGGTCATTGTGCCCCTCTACTCGTCACTCATCAGGCCCATAATTGAATACAATGCTCTTTTGGGATGTACCTTACCCGACCTGCAGCAACTGGAGAGACCCCAAAAGTACCTCACCAAGAGGATCATGGGCTACAGACAGATGTCCTATGCAGCTCGACTAAAGAAACTCCAGCTCTACTCAGTTGCTTACCGCCTACTCAGAGGCGATCTATGCCTGACGTACAAAGCCATGTCTAACCCAGAATTAATGGACATGCTCCACCTCAAAAAATCCAAATCCCTTAGAGTTATATGGTCCAGGGATGTAAACCTCAGCACAAAAATAAATAGGACATGCTGGAGGGACAGATTCATTTCCCAGAGGCTCCCCTCACTCTGGAATAGAATACCAATTCATGTTAGACATAGCCCCTCGCTGACCCTCTTCAAGTGAAATCTGGACGCGTGGATGGGAAATCGCAAATTCACCCCTGGGATCTCTTCTGTCTCCCTGCTCGACAGAGGCACAGTAAACTAATCTTAAAAGGCTACCTTCTGTGACCTACTATGCCAAGGCACAGCAGGCTAATCTAATAGGGAGGCAAAAGCCAAATACACTCGGGCTAGGCTTATAAATGTCCTAGGGCAGATAGCCTAGTATCTACCTATGAACCTATGAACCTATATGTCTCAACAAGACTTGCTGTACTGATTTACTGCTGAACAGGACATATGGCCATAGCATCTGGCTTTGTCTGCAGTGATATAGATCACAGCTCAGGCCCCTGACTCACCCCAGGAAAGGACAGCTCACATATAACTATTGGAGTATCTGTCAAATACTACTGACTGTGCCACTGCTAGGACAGCTACTGGGACATTGTACATATCCATATGTTACCTGTGAATATAACTATGATACACATGTTTGTCTTGTAAATCTAAGAGACCCTATACAGAGCATGTGCATAGTAAAGTACTGCTGCAGAAGTGTGTGCTGAACTGCATGTGATATAGTGAGTTTATACCACTCAACTGTACAGTGTTTCACTGGGCAATAAGCATATGTGTGCCTGATATCTGTAGTCACTTACACATAGAGTTGTGTAATGTCAGGCTAACCATTGGCAAGTCTGTGAACAATGACATTGTAACATAATAGCCTAGTTATGAATGTCAGACATCCTCCAGGTTACCATGTGATGGCAAAGCCTACTGTGCAATCAACTTATTTATGTATGTTACAGCAATATTAATATGGTGTCAATATTGATGTGCCTTCACCGCCTATTTATGTGTGCCATTGTCCATATGTCTGCTATAACAGGTATGACTGAGCAGTAAGACTGTAAATGCAGTGTGCCATACTAACATAGAACAGAAATGTATACCAGGTATCACCTGAGCACATGTATGTATGTGTATGTTCAGCTGGAAGAAACAAAACAACTGACATGGGTTGCAAGCAGTCAGGTAAATAAGTTGTGCATGTTGTACATGTGTGTAATATCGGTTTCAGTGCATACAACAGACATAGATGTCTGCAGCTACTGGTTGTTGCATTGCCCTCACACAGATATGGGTGCTAGAATATGCATGATTATCAGGTTGTAATCGGAGAAGTGTCCAACTGTGTTATGACCCTCTGTCCATGCCTATCACAAACAGCTATATGAACACCTACATACAGTGGATATCAGAAGTGTACACACCCCTGTGGAAGTGCCAGATTTGTGTGCCATATGAAAATGAGACAACAGAAAATCATTTCAAAATGTTTCCCACCTTGAATGTGACCCATAACCTGTACAATTCTATTGAAAAACAAACAAATCTGTTAGGGCAGAAAATATAAAATATAAAAAACATACTATAAGCTGGTTGCATACATGTGCAGACACTTAAACTAATACTTTGTTGATGCACATCTTGGTGTAATCACAGCATTCCATCTTCTTAGCTACACACATGCCATCAATTAAAGAGGCTCTGATTAACCCCAAATAATGTTTAGCCATCCTAGTTGGCTTTATTTAACATTTACCCAGTTGCCTGCTACAGTAAAAAACATGTTTTGCAGAGAACTTACAAAGCATCAAAGGGATCTCATTGTGGAAAGGTATCATTCAGGAGAAGAGTAGAAAAACTGTCCACAACATTGGATTTACCATGGAATACAGTGCAGACAGTCATCAAACAGTGGAGAAGATATGGGACAATAGTGAATCTGCAAACACCTGGATGTCCATCCAAAATGGATGAAATGACAAGATAACACCTGGCATGGAGGCTGACAGGGAATGTTCGGTAACACTGAAGGAGCTGCAGGAATGCCTGGCAAGTACTGGGTGCATACCACATGTGACAACAATTTTCTGCATTCCCCATATGTCTGGCCTATGGGATAAGGTTGCAAGATGGAAGCCTTTTCTTATACAGAAAAATGCCCAGGGCCAGGCAAACATTGTCAAACACTACATCTAGTCTCCCAAAAGCATGCTGGACAATGTGTCACTGTCTGATGAGACCAAGGTTGAACCTTTGGGCCACAATTCCAAAAGGTATGTTTGGCCCAAAAGAACACTTTGCATCACCAAAAGAACACCATCCCCCGATGAAGCATGATGGTGGCAGTATTATGCTTTGGCGTTGCTTTTCTTAAGCTGGATCTGGGCCTTTAGTCAAAGTGGAGGGAATTATGAACAGTTCCAAATGCCAATAATTTTTGTCCCAAAACCATCAGTTATCTGCTAGAAAGCTGAAGATGAAGAGGGATTTTACCTGTCAACATGGCAATGACAACAAGCATACATACAAATCAACCAAAAAATGGCTTCACCAGATGAAAATTACAGTTTGGGAATGTGCCAGCCAGTGCCCAGACCTACACCCAATAGAAAATCCATGGGTTGACATGAATAGGGCTGTGCACAAGAGATGCCCTCAGAAATTGCCATATGTGTAGCACTGTTGCAAGGAAGAATGGGCAACTATTGCCAAGTAAAGATGGGACATGATGACAGACTTTGACCCAAGATGACTGAATGCTGTAATTATCTCAACAGGTGCTTCCAAAAAGTAACAGTTTAAGGATGTGCACACTCATGCAGCCAGCTTATTATACTGATTTTAATTTGCATATTTTTTCCCATAACAGATTGTTATGTTTTCAATTGAATTGTACAGGCTATAGGTCACATTAAAGGTGGGAATTGTTTTAAAATGTGTTATTGTGGTGTCATGTTACGATAGCACAAAGAACAGGCATTATAACAGGGGTGTGTACATTTTTATATCCACTGTAGCTGTATGGACTCAGCAATACCTGACCTGTAAAATTGCCTCCACCAAGGTAGAGTAATCCCTTTGATGGAAAGCAGCAATACACAAACCACATAATATGTTCCTATATTGGCTGTACAGGGCCACATAGGTGCAGGCAACAACTTGGAAGCATGTCCACCTCTATCTGAACAAGCATGTAAGGTCACAGGTGATTCCCTGTAAGGTTAACTATGAGGACAAATCTGACAACATCCATACTGCCAATATCAATCACAAAGGTGTCTCCACATATGTACCCTGTACTGGTGGTAAATCACACCTCATATACACATGCCATGACCATAGGCAACCTGCATCAGACAGGTTAGGTGTGAAAATCACACCCCTATCCCCCCATCCATATAGAGGATTTGCACATCAACCACGCCCCTCCCCTCATCATCGGTGAGCAGGTACAGATTGCCTCCTGAAAGGCAGCAACAGCAAGTCTCCATGAGGCCTGATACCATCCCTGTCTGCATCCTACATGAACTCAGGCATGTGCTCACAGTTCCATCACACACACTGTTGCCAAACACAGGCTCAGCACCATCCACACCCCATCCACATGGAAGATGGCCACTTTCATCCCTCTACACAGAAATGAATGGGGAGTAGAGGATTATGCAATGAACTGTCCATCATTAGGGGGAATATGACATATCAGGGTCAGGAGTGCAATGCAAGCTGATATTGTGCTGATAGATTAGAGGGGTATGATGTAGTTGTGAGTGGTGGCAACAAATATCCACTGTTGATGTGCAATTTCTGTCCATATTGTTGACAACTGTATGAGATCCTATGATGTGTTTCCCTGTTTATGTCTTCCAGGTGGTATGCAGCATCCTAGGCTTCCACCGTATACAGAGGCTGAGACAGCTGTCATAATAGAAACCATCATCCATAACCATGGAGTCATGTTTGGCTGTGGCCAAGAACATCTTCAGGAGATGACCACCCTAAGGAATGAACTAGTCCACGGGTAAATGATGTTGGCTTGCATGCATGAACCTACGAGCAGGTCTTGCATCATGCAACTGACCTCATACGCAATGCCCAGCAAAGTGCTGCTGCCATAGTCAGGGACCGCTTAGCCACAGTTGGGGGCCCAGCCATGCAGGCCCCACTGACACCCACTGTGGAGCACCTTGCCAACCTTGGGGCACCCACCCCAACCATACAACAGGATCCAGAATTCAGCATTGTGGAGTTAGGTTGCACCTGCACCATAGATGCTGATCATGCAGGTAAGGCCCCAGTGCACATTACTAGAGCACTGTGGTATACATAGTTGCATCTGTAGAGTATCTACATGCATATGTCAGATAACATAGTAGTTGTGGACAGGGTTTTGTAATGCACAGAAGTGCACATCTATGGTGATGGGCAGCATATTTTGTAGTATTGGGTGTTGTACTGTTAATGTGCAGAAATGCTGCTTCCACCCTGTACCAAGGCCACATGTGAGTCTGCTGACAGTACCTGTCTCCCACAGCTATTTAGGTTCCTCTGGTCTACAAATGAGACAGCAGTCTGTAGCTGGTGATTATGGAATTGTTTTGTTGTGGTTTGCCAATACACCAGGCATGTTAAGACCATACTATTTGCCATGAACACAACAGTCACACCTAGCCATATTGCTTGATGTGCATGTTCACTTGTGGTAGCGTTAACTGCAGTGCATCACAGTGGTCACCACGGGGGCATATCTGAAGGGTATGTAACATTCATGTGGCATACCTTACAACCTGTCAGTGCAAGACATCTGGACAGAGACCAACAAAATGGGGGGACAAACAGGCTATGGTAGGGACATGTATGAAACATTATTCCTCCTGTTAACATGCCAAGTGTTTCTGATATATACGAGAGACCACCATATTACATTCCACACCTTTTCCAACCTGTAATGTGACAATGATATGAACAATTAACTTTTAAAACAGAAACAATATGTTAGGGCATCAAATATGGGGTATACAAACCTTACAATATGCTGCATGCATATGTGTGCACACCCTCCAGATAACATATTGTGGAAGCAGCTTATGATGTACTGACAACATTCACTCTGCTTGGGTACACACCTGCCATCAAGTACAGTGACTCTATGTAGCGCTGAATAACAGTCCGCTGTCTGAGCAGTGTATTCATGACATTTGCTCAGTTGCCAGTAACAGAAGCAGCCATGGCTTGCACATATCTTACAAAGCATCAGAGGGATCTCATATATGAAAGGTATCAGTCAGAAGTAGGGTACATTGAACACAGTGAAGACAGTCATCAAAAGTTGGATTAAATATGGGACAACAGTGCTGTTGAAAAGAACCAGATGTCCTTCCAAAACAGATGAAAAGACATGTTGAGAAGTGGTCAGGGAGACTGCCAGTAGACATGCAGCAACACTGAGGGAGTTGCAGGACTCTCTGGAAAGTACTGGGTGTGTAGTACATGTGGCAACAATTGCCCATATTCTGCATAAATCTGGCCTGTGGGGTGGGGCCAGTAGACAGAAGCATTTACCCGCATCAAACACCATCCAGGGCTGTGTACATAACATGATATCAAGTCTCCCAAAGGCATGTGTTGAAATGTGTAATGGTGTAATGAGACCAAGGTTCAAACTTACAGCCACTATCCCTAAAGTTACGTGTGGTACACAAGCAATACTTCACTTCACCTGAAGACCACCATCCACAGGTTGAAGCTCTCTAGTGGCAGTGCCCTGCTTTGGAGTTGCTGCTTATTAGATGGAACTAGGCCTGTAGGCACAGTGGAGGGAATTACAAACAGTTCCAAATAACACTCACATGTGGGGCAAAGCCGTCAAGCATCTGCAAGATGGCTGAGGATGGAGAGGGGTTTCAGCTTCCAACACAACAATGATCTGAAGTATACATCCAAAGTTAGCTAGGAATGGCTCCGCCTGAATACAATCAAGGGTATGAACTGGGCTAGATAAAGCCCAGACTTAACACCAATAGTAAACCCCAGTCTGACCTCCAATGACTGTGCACATGGGCTGGCCTTGCAATCTGACAGAGTTGGGGGACCTTTGCAGGGAAGACTGTCCAAATAATGCCAAGTAAAGATGTGCCATGCTGATTTACCCCTTCCCAGGAAGAGTGACTGCTATAATTCATTTAACAGGTACTTCAAAAAAGCATTGGTTTAAGGGTGTTCACAATTATGGAATCACTATATTGTATGCATCTCACTCAGTATATCTCACAACTAACACATTTGTTTATTTCTCAACTGGATTGCACAGGTCATATGTCACATTTAAGGTGGGTAATGTTTTTGAATGCAGTATCGTGGTCTCATTTTATATAATACAAGAGCCTGGCATAATAACAATGCTGTGTATTCTTATCATATCCACGTTAAGCTTAGAAGGTTGTTGGTGTAACAGGATTTGTTTGAACAGACATTCACTGCTGGTGATGATATCTGCAAATCCAATGTATGTAAATAATTAGTGACATCAATCCTCATATCATCCCAGTTATGTGTCTGACAAACACATAGGGGTTGTGAGGAACAGAGCAAACATATGTGCCAGACATTTACACATTCTTCAATGATTTGTACAGTTGGGAGGTATGGTCTGCAGTAGTTGCCAATGTGCTATACAAATGAACAGCAATAATGTGTACATGGGTGCAGTGTGTGTGCTAGGGGAATGGACGTCACCTACTAACAGCACTTGTGCATCCCAGATATGTATATTGTTAGTAACAAGGATTAAGAATGACTGCAATACATGATGTTGAGGTCTGTGTGCCATGCATGTCACCTTTTGGGTAATGTGATGTCTGTGTAATAGCTTTGCGCCACCTCACCTGTAAGTTTAGGTGTGCATCTCTGTGTACATGTCTGGGTGCGTGGCAGCCAACCATAAAGTACTGTTATTAATTTACATATATTGTCTTCCCCTCACAGGTGGTGATTGGGGTCAAGGTCCTGACCAATTGAAAACTGAAGTCAGCGTCTCTGCAGACTCTGACAATGATGAAAGGCATAGTGAGGCACAGTCGGGGTTGTCAGTGGCTGAATTAGTGCCATTGGTTGGCATCCCACTATTGTCTACCCCATTTCTGCACACAGTCACAATGCCCACACATACCCTATCACCAGTGGCCATAGATAATGGACAATTGGTGAGTGGTGGCATGGGACAGGCAGGTGTGGTGACTATGGAAAGTGTGTCTGTAGACACCAGCCATAGCCAGATAACAGGCAAGGTCCCACACAGGCAGACAGACAGGGGGTGTTCAAAGGAGGACTGCTGCCCATCATGCCGCTGTTGCATGTGCCACAGCAGTTGTCACCAGATTCATGTTTCAGACCATTATGGAGGCACAGGCGCATAATTTACATAACACCAGACAGACTCTCAGGGTCACAAATGCAACTCTTCCTGTTATGCGTGACAACATCCATGATCTTGATAATGCCCACTGTTATTATGCTGAGGTCATGAATAAACAGTTGAATGAGATGGTGGCAATCCTCGACCGTGGAATGTCTGTGTTCGAGCATATGGTGGGTGTTGGCTGTCGGCCACGTGGATCTCTGACAGCACCATGAAGAGCTGAGGGTCCATGTGGCCATGCAACCTCTTGCTCCCATAGTGGCAGTACCAGCAGCATGACTGCAGGGGGGTTGCTGTCCATGCCACAATGCAGCAGGCCATGGGCACGTGGTCCTGGCTGGTGCCAACAGGGACATAGATCCAGCAGACAGCTGTCACTATCGGGGAGTATTACTGCATATGGCCTTGGGCCTGGTGGCGCCAGTGGGCCCACTGGCAGGTCCACTTCTCATGTCTGTGATTGGAGATGGTGAACTGTACACCCTGCCATGTATGGCCCACAGCTGTCCAACATACCCCTGTGTAGGGCAGCCACATGGCGTGTCTGTGTGCATCCATACACACACACACATATCCATCACAGCCAAGTCACGTCCAGACTTACACACACCAGGGAAAACTACTCGGGTACCAGCACCTTTGCCCAATGGTTCTTGGAATTCATAAATTCCAATGCCCTGGATCAACTAATCCATAGTTGCACCAGGGGCTCAAATATCATAGACCTGGTCATTACCAACATGGGGGATCAATGCTCCACACCAGTGGTCACCTCCTTGTTGGTCAGAACTGACCATAAACTAATCACCCTTGATGTCCACATCCAACCCCCACGAGGGAAACCTCCATAAAAAACTTCTCCAAACCCAACTTCATGCTACTCAAATCAGAAGTGACAAACTTCATGACACCCATGCAGATGGGAACTGAAAGTTTGACTGCTGAATCCTATACTAAAGCACTGTACAAGCACTTCCACTCGTGCATGAATCATGCCATTCCAAATAGAACCAAGACACCCCCCCCCCAAAAAAGAAGCCAATCTGGTGGTCCCCTGCCATAAACAAACTATACAACAGAGGTAAGAAACTGTTGCAGAAAAGAGGAAAATCCCAGGATGCAAAAATCTCCCTTAACAGCCTCAGTAAGAAGGTGAGACCCCTCATAAAATCCTCCAAAGCTAGTTACAAAAATAAAATTGCCAAATATTCCAAGGACAACCCCAAGGCATTCTATAGTTATGTCAAGAATCTGAATGGCAATTCTCAGATCTGCTCTGAGCTACAACAGAATGACATTAAATATACTGAGCCCAAGGATATTGCCAATATCCTGGCAGATCGATTCAGTGCAAACTTCACCCCCCTCTCACCTCCTTAACGGCCCATCTCAGTACCAAAAAATTGCCAAATTCTGGTAATCATGGCCACACAGGTAAAAAACACACCCTCCAAAGCTAAAAATACAGCATCCATGGGACCAGATGACATCCCAGGATGTGTACTACATGAACTACAAAATGAACTGGCACCTCACCTAAGTGTCATGTTTAATCATAGCCTCACCTCAGGCTTTGTGCCCAATGAGTGGCGCACAGCTACAGTTATCCCACTCCACAAGGGGGGAGCCACCTTGGATCCCGAGAACTATCATCCCATCAGTCTGATGAGCCTGATCTGCAAAGCCATGGAATGCATTATCATGGAATTTATAAACAAAGACATTGGCAACCTTCAAACACTGGACCTAACCAAGTTTGGTTTTGTGAAGGGCTGATCTTGTCTCCTCAATCTGATTGACTTTTTCTAATCAGTCTCCAGAGCCTTGGACAAAAATAATGTGGTCCACACAGCCTATCTGGACTTTGCCAAGGCATTTGACATAATCCCCCACTCTGGAATCATAGATAAACTTACTAAGTTGGGCATTAATCCATACATCACTTGATGGGTTGCCAACTGGCTTACTGACAGAGCCCACACTGTAAAAGTAGCCAACTCCAAATCCAGTTCCAGACAAGTGCAAGTGGAGTACCTCATGGTTCAGTCCTGGGATAGCTCTTGTTTGGCATCTACTTCTCTGAAGTATAGGCCAACACTAAGGGACTCTGGTTAACAAAGTTTGCATATGACTGCAAACTGGGATCCATTATTGAATCCCCAAATGATGTGGATATTCTACAAAAGGGTCTTACAGAAACAGAGCTTGGTACCAAAGTCATGGGTTCAAGCTCAATGCAAAGAAATGTATAGTTATCCCCTTTGGAAAAAAACATGTACCCATGAATTACCGCATAAGTGACAGTACACTAAACACCAAAAGTGTGATAAGGGACTTAGGGACACAGGTGGACAGTGGTCTCACCTTCGATAACCACATTGCCACAACAGTCAGGAAATCCATCTATGTGGCACACCTCATCACTATGGGCTTTTCATCCAGAAAAAAAGGAGGTTATTGTCCCACTGTGCTTATCTGTCATTAGAGCCATTATAGAGTACAATGCCCCATTTGCTATGTACCTCACAAGACATCTGCAACAACTGGAAACATCACAGAAATACCTCATTAAAAGAATCACAGGCCTAAAGCACATGGCCTATGCTGACCATCTAAAAAAACTTCAGCTATACTCTGCCACATATCGCCTACTCAGAAGTGAACTCTGCTTAACATACAAGGCCATGTCAAACCTAGAGCTGTTGGACATGCTACACTTAAAGAAATCCAAATCCCTCAGAGCCACATGCTCCAGGGATCTAAATCTAGTCATCACAATGAACAAAACATGCTGGAGGGATAGGTTCCTGACCCAGAGACTCCCCATACTCTGGAATAGACTGCCCATACATGTCAAGCTGAGTGCCTCTTTGGCCCGCTTCAAAAGGAACCTTGATGATTGGATGGGAGATAGGAAATTCACCCCGGGGATTACCTCAGTCACCCTGCTAGACAGGAGACCAGGGAAGAAAATATTCTAGGAAGAAATAGCCAGGGAATTGTTATGATTAGGGTTGTATAGGCCCTAGGGCTGATAGCCTAGTGCCAACCTATGAACCACCTCTGCATGGCCCATTTAATGAACACCCCCTCAAACACACATACATGATGTCAACCAAATGGCCCAGCCTAGGCCTCTGTCAAACTCACACCACACCCTGTGCATATGATGATACATGTGCCACATCACTGTCAATGCCATTGATGCAGGGACATGCTAATATGGTTCTAATAAATAGGGTGAATTTAGTACAGTTTAGCAATGTAATGCTGTATAAAGTGCTGTCAGCCAGCATGTTTATTGGTTACACGTCAGAGTGTGTAGCTGTCCAGCCATAATGCATTATTGTTATTAATAATGCTGACTGAATTTGGTCTCCATAATGTGTTCTGTTAGCGTTCTAGGTGTCTGTGTGTCAGCAGGATGTGCTCCTGCAGACATTATCTACAAGGGGTATGGCAGTGTGGTAACACATTGAGTGTGTCATATCCAGGGTAGAGTTGTACACAATTAACAGATCTGTATAAAAGTTATTGCATGTGCCATATAGCTTATCTGGCTGAGGGGTATATACAGGTAAGTGTATGGTGGCTGACATCAGCAGCTCTTGTACAGTGGACAATGGTAAGTGTGGTGGGTGGAGCACACCTCAGATTTGTAAATCCCACACAAACAGAGGGTATTGTGTTGACCCAACACACAGAGAATACTGTTCGTGCACACACACACACACACACACACACACACACACACACACACACACACACACACACACACACACACACACACACACACACACACAAAATCACAATTGCCAGTGCTGGGTTTGAATTCCCTACCCATCTACTTAGTTGAAGTACAGTATTAGGCAGTTATCATAGGTGGCACAGAGCTCATAGTGTGTTGAGTTTCCAAAGTACATGTATAGTGAGTAACATCATGTGCCCTTGTAAGGTATGGCAATGGGTGATGTAGTGGGTGTGACAGGTTTCATAATAATGTCACGCATGAGTGTACACACTCCCAATTACTGCTATACATACAAATGCACACACACAAGTGTGCCAGTACTGTGTTTAGGAGCTCTGCCTCTTTAGCTCCTCATTCCATGCTATTACATAGCTGTTGCACACAGCACAGGACTTATAGGTCTGCAGAGTGTGTACAGATACCTTTACAGTTGATGTAAAAAGTGGCCCTCTTAGAGTGAACATAGGACGTGTGCTGGGAATACAATGGCCAAAAATTGTACAACATGGCCATCCAATAGATATATTTCTCACTCAAACTCAGGATACTGGTCTTGCACACACATACACATACACACACACACACACACACACACACACACACACACACACACACACACACACACACACACACACAAAACCACACTTGCCAGGATTGAGATTATAACCCTTACTTATCTAGTTATTGCTACTGAAGTGTTAGGTAATTATTGCACACACCACAAAGCTTGTAGAGTGAAGGGTGTTCCACAGTTCCTCTAAGGTGAACAGCATCACCAGGTCTTGTACCTTATGGCAATGTGAGATGTACTAGATGACAATGGACTCAAAATACTATATCCTACAGACATGTATACAATGACCAACACAGATACGGTCATGCACACATTTTTCAGACCTGAGGTTAGCAGTTCTGCCTATCCCATCAGTCAGTCCATACTGTTACATAGTTTCTGCACACAACACAGCCCTTATTAGGCTAAATAGTATTGTCAGATACCTCTATGATTGATGGAGACAGTTTTCCTCATACAATGGACCTTGGAATATGTACTGGATTACCACAGTCTAAAAATGTAAAACCCACACCCCCACTGGACATAGTACTCACTCAAATACAGGATACTGTTCTCACACACACACAATCACATATTTGTCCAGACTGAGGTTAGAACCACTACCTATCTAGTTATTGCTACTATAGTGATATACATTTATTGCACATGTGACAGAGCTGGTAGGGTGCAGACTGTTCCATGTCTCTTCTAAGGTGAGCAACATCACCAGCCCTTGTAAAGTATGGCATTGTGCAGTGTACTGGGAGAGTGAAGCCTCAAAATGATGTCTCCTACACATATACATACTTACAAACATTTGCACACATATATATACACACACACACACACACACACACACACACACACACACACACACACACACACACATATTCACATTTGCCAGGCCTCAGATTGGAACCCCTACCTATATAGTTATTGGTACTATAGTGGTATGCAGTTAAAACAAGCACCAGGGAGCCTATAGGGTGAAGAGTGTCATAAGGTACCTTTAAGGTGAATAATATCACCAGTCCTTGCAAAGTATGGCAATGGGTGGTGTAGGGGGTGAGAAGGGTCTCAAAGTACTTCCACCTACAAGTTTACACACTCACAAACACTTGTAAATGCAGTAATACACACACACACACACACATTTGCCAGTACTAAGATTCATAGTATCATGTGTTCATAGGTGTGTACCAGACTAATGGGCATGGAACCATGACAAGCCTAGCCCATGGGAGTGCCCTGGCATCATGCCACCTGACATTTGTTCCCAGCGTGTCTATCGACTATTGCCACTTGAATGATGACCAGGGTGACAGTTAAATTTCCCATCAACTCATCCAGATTTCTCTTGAAGAGGGCCATTGAGGGGGTCTGATTGACATGTATGCAACATATATTGCATAATGTGGCTACTTGCTGGGTTATGGACTTATCCACCAGCATGTTCTGTTGATTGTGGTAATGAGGTTGAGGTATCAACGGCATATGGTGCATACAGATTGGAGTTTCACTAGATATGATGTTCCTAGCACAGCTAGCCAGACATGGCATTGTCGGTCAAGCAGGGATTGCCTGTAAGTAACCAAGATATGGCCAAGAATACTTGGAGGTATTGGACTCTGTCCATATAGGATAGTTGTTTAAGGGCTAGGGTCCTATTTGGGAGGTACATTTGCAGCCTCCACAGTTGTTGCAAGTGTTTAATAAGCTACATGTCAAATGGGCCATTGTACCTGATGCCTAATGAGGGGAGAGTAGAGGGAAACATTGACCTCTTCCTTCCTTGATGAAACACCCTTAGTTATGAGATGTTTCACATAGAAAGCATTTCTGTCTGCAGTAGCAATTTGGTGGTCATAAGAGAGGTCACTGTCAGCCTGTGTTTCCAGGCCTCTGATAAGGACTTCTGTGTCCTCGTGGAAACCACATTGATTTCACAGGGGATTGCGATACATTTCTTACCATTCAGCTTATGGCCAGTGTTCTGACAACAGTCAGAGGTCTCAGTGGGAACTTTATGCAGGATGTCAACATGACATGGGGATGTACACATAGCACCCACCTTGCAATTGTCTGCAAACATTGTCAGTCAGGGTCCCTTCATGTTGGGCTGGATGTCAGAGGCATACATGACAAGCATGAGGGGACCCAGGACCAGACCCTGTGGCAATCCACTTGTGACTGGTTGGCAGTCTGACATGGAGTACACTGCCTTCACTCTGTGGGTTCCATGCATGAGCCAGTTTGTAATCCACCTAGTGACATAGGGGTTGATTCCTAGATGGGTGTGTTTGTCTATGATTCCTGAGTGGAGAATGGTATAAAAGGATTAGAAGCCCTGCCTATCTTGTTTTTGACTCCATACTGTTACATAGTTATTTCACATGGCACAAAGATTATAGGGCTGAATAGTGTCCACAGCTACCACTACAGAGGTTGACAACAGTGGATCCTGTACAGTGGACATTTGGATGTGTACTGGGTGGACCACACAAAATTTTTCAAAACTCACCTCCCGATGGATATGGTTCATAATGAAACCCACACTTGCCAGGATTGAGATTCAAACCCCTACCTATCTAGTTATTGCTACTACAGTGTTACACATGTATCACATGTGCCACAGAGCTTATAGGTTAAAGGGCATCCCAACATACATCTAAGGGGAAGGACATCAGTAGCCTTTATAAAGTATAGCACTTTGAGAAGTACTGGTTGTGGATGGCCACAAAATACTTTAACCTACAGATATACACACCCTGGCGCAAAAACAGACACACTTTTATATTTTCCAGGACTCGGATCAGAACTCCTACCTAACTAGTTTGTTGCACTATGGCATTACACAATTATCGCAAGCACCACAGAGCTTATAGGGCTGAGGGCTGACCAAAAGGATCTTTAAAGGTGACTGACATAAGCAGGAGTGCTAAACTAGGGCAATGGGATGTGTACTGAGTGTGAATGGCCTCAAAATCATTAACCTACAAATACACTAGCACACAAACAGACACACATTCAGATTTGTCAGGACTGAGATTAGAACTCATACCTAACTAGTTTGTTGCACTACAGTATTATGCAGTTATCGCAAGCACCACAGAACTTATAGGTCTGAGAGGTGATAAAGGGATCTTTAAAGGTGACTCACAGCAGGAGTGCTAAAGTAGGGCCATGGGAAACGTACTAAGTGTGAACAGCCTCAAAATCATTAACCTCCAAACACACACTTGCACACAAACAGATACACTTTTACATTTGCTAGGACTGAGATTAGTACTCCTACCTAACAAGCTTGCTGCATTACAGTATTATGCAGTTATTGCAACCACCACAGAGCTAGGACCAAGATTAGTACTCCTACCTAACTAGTTTATTGCATTACAGTATCATGCAGTTATCACAAGCAGCACAGAGCTTATAGGGCTGACAGCTGATGAAAGAGATCTCTTTAAAGGTGACTGACATCAGCAGGAGTGCCAAAGTAGGGCAATAGGAAGTGTACTGAGTGTGAACGGCCTCAAAATCACTAACCTACAAACACACACACACACACACACACACACACACACACACACACACACACACACACACACACACTTTTAACATGACTGAGATTAGAGCTCTTACTTAACTAGGTTAAGCACTATAGTATTACACAGTTATAACAAGCTCCACAGAGGCTACAGAGCTAAGGGCTGACCAAAGGGATCTTTAAAGGTGACTGACATCAGAAGGAGTGTTAAGGTAGGGCAATAGGAAGTGTACTGAGTGTGAAAGACTTCAAAATCACTAACCTACAAACACACCCACACACACACTTTCACCAGGACTGAGATTAGAACTCTTACTTAACTAAGTTAAGCACTATAGTATTACACAGTTATCGCAAGCTCCACAGAGCTTACAGGGCTCAGGGCTGACCAAATGTATCTTTAAAGGTAACTGACATCAGCAGGAGTGCTAAAGTAGGGCAATGGGAAGTGTACTGAGTGTGAACGGCCTCAAAATAACTAACTTACAAACATACACACTCACACAGAGACACAGCTTTACATTTGCCAGGACTGAGATTAGAATTCCTACATAAATAGTTAGTGGTACTATAGTGTTACACAGTTATCACAAGCACCACAGAGCCTATAGGGCTGATTGCTAACAAAAGGTATTTCTAAGGTGAATTCCATCAGCAGATCTTGTGATTATAGGGCAATGAGATGTGTATTGGGGTGGGTATAGACTAAAACAGTAATTTCTACACACACACACACACACACACACACACACACACACACACACACACACACACACACACACTCTTGCTGGAACTGTGATTAGAACCCCAACCTATATGCTTGTTTTCTCTAGTATGTTACGTATTTATCACATGTGCTGTTGAGCTTACAGTAGTGAGGCATCCAATGGTACTTCTAAGGTGACATACATCAGCAGATCTTCTAAAGTGGAGCTATGGGATGTCAACTGGGTGGGAAAGGCCTCATAATTCAACTTTCTCTATCACTGGCTGTCTCTCTCTCTCTCTTCCCCATGTCTATGTGTGTGTTTGCTTGACATATTGTAGTATATTGACCATAGATATGTGTGTGTATCACACACAAAGGATGCAGATTTATCACATATATGCCACCTACAACTGGCTGTGGGTTTTCCTGACCAACATGTGTGTGTGTGTGTGTGTGTGTGTGTGTGTGTGTGTGTGTGTGTGTGTGTGTGTGTGTGAAGACCAAAAGGTTTACATATTGGTGTGTGTGTACAGACATCTGGCTGGCTGTGGTTTCAGACATGGGCTTCATTTCTCTAAGTGTAGGAGCATGCCCAGTATGACCTTCTATATTGATTGTGGGAATCCATTCCAGGGGGAGTTGAATTCCAGTCCAGGGTGTTGTGTGCTACAGCTATACCTTGCAACCAGTTTCTGCAGGATATCTGTAGATAGGCTGCTAATATGGGGATACAATGGGACAAACATAGGGGGATACTGTAACTATGGTTCTTATTACTGCTTGTGTTGCTTGTGTAACATGGTTGGTTTTAGGAGATATTTTCTGAGATATGTAATGTGTGGCACTGTAATGCATTGTGTCAACAACTACTGACAGATATCATTGGTTGATCACAGTTATTTACCTGGGAAATACAAGAGGGATGATGCACAGACCAATATTCTAAGCCAAAGGGTGGACATCCTGGCACAATCCAGCCATTGCAGAGGGGTGGCTATAGTCAATTGATTGATGGAGTTGTGTAAATGGTCCAGCATCTTGGTGGTATGCTGCTGGGGATCTCCTTGTTGTGCATTTCTCATCTTACCTGATAGGTCATATCCTCGTGTGGGCATACCTCTCAGCTGTACAGATTCTCCCAGGTTATCCAGAGCCATGCCTCATATATCTGGTCAGTTTCCCTTCACATTCTGGTTTCCAAGCAGGTTTGTTGCTATTCACTCAGGGGTTTGCAGTTAGGGGGAATTATGACCAGACATTAGAGTTTCACACTTCACACCTTCCATGACATCAATGCTTCTACATCCCCTCTGTTATTCGATCCTCTTCCTAACATTTTGACAGCAATATCTCAGAAGTATCCCTATAGTTGGGCCTTTATCCCAGCAATATTTATGGCTTTGTCCACAGTTCTTTCTCTAGGAGGTTGAGAGGCATGCTACTGGAATTTGGCAGGACTTTCATTTCTTTTCTGTTTACTGTGTTAAGTTGTTAGTTAGGACCCGATGACATTCCCTACAATGGCACTATGGTTGAGGCAGGTAGGCCATGTGAGACTGATGCAAGCCATCTGTAGCAGGGCAGTGCATTCTGTCACTCATACATTCCCAGGCTGCAAACCAATGGATCCCCCTGGGGTGACAGTGGTAAGTAGCTCAGGTGTTACAGGCAATCATTCCTGTTTGTATTGATCCATCAGCCTGGGTGTTGTCAGGGTGCTGCTTACAGCTAGGGACACCTGCATGGAACACTGATTCAGCATGCTGCAGCATGTGTGTCTTCACATACTCAGTGGGGTCATTCTGAAATTATTCTCAACAGCAAGGCTCAGACCAGTGTGATACCTGTGGCTGTTCGGGGGTGACCTGAGTGCATGTGTGATATGGAAGCTTATGGCACCTGCCTCACAGGTATAATTGTGATCTTCTCCTTATCCCACCTTGTGTGTGGACATCAGCACTCTATCATTATTTTGTAACTGTGGCTTTTGTGGTCTGCACTGATTGGCCAGACAACCAGTATTTCATGGTAGAGGGACAACAAATGTCATGCTAACCTGTATACATTATTCTACAGTTGTGTGCCACTGAGAGTTATGATAGACACTGTGTAGGGTACTTCCAAATGTGTACTGTTTCTGTGTATGGCCCCTTGTTCATGACCTCTCCATCTTTCCACCAGTGACTGATACTGACATCTGGATAGTGTGTACAACTGCTAACTTAGGTGTAGCTGGCAAGCAGATTAGTTGGCACTGCAGTTTTTGAGACATGGCCCCGTTAACCACTGAACTGTGCCTAGGTCACTGACACACAATATCCAGGGGCACATGCTGATCACTTCCAGACAATATTAACCACACACATACTTAGCACATTGACCCCTGCATATTGTGGACATGCAGAAAATTATCATGTGGACTGGGATAGGCCTAGCAATGTGTTCTCCAGTGATATTACTCTAGAAACTTAAATGTTACTGCATTTCTATGTGGGGGGCACATCTGATGACTTTACACATTTGCACTGACTGTGCTGGTATTTCACTTACTGTTTGGCTCCAGTTAGTATTGCATTTTGCTCTATCTTGCAGAATGGAGGCATATCAGTAGAGAACCCAGGTTAGATTGCAATGGCATACATTTTAGTTTCAGACTTCTTACCCTTCAGAACAATGCTGTAACTGTCAGCCCTGTTGTACTATGTCTGTGTAGGTCTGTAAGGGAGGATGTTCATTGTTGCTAGCATTTGTGGGCCTTTGCCAGACCTTTCTTTATAGTTATCTACACCTGTCCTGCTGGGTGAGGTTGGGGGTGGGTATGGGAATCCTCATTGACATCCAAGTGTGTCACCTATGGCCACCCAGTTAGTTGGCCCCTCACCCCACATGTACTGCAATGGGAGTTGTCACCTTGGCTACTACTGCCTAGGGTCTATATTAGAACACAGAATGTTCAAAATTTTGAGTGTTCTAATATCGACCCATTTTCAGCGAACAATGGAAATATCAAAGCAATAGAAAACCAAATTTTTTCCAAGGGAAAGAATTCGGTTATCCGTTTCTGCTGCTTCAGTATTTTCAGCACTGTGGTGGGAAGTTACGGGTCGGGTTCAGGTAAGTGTGCGATTTTGTGGGCATGAGGGTTAGGGCAGTTTAGGTGAGTTAGTGTTAGGGCGTGGGTCAGGTAAGTGTGTGATTGTGTAGACGTGTGGGTTAGGGTGGGGTAGGTGAGTTAGGGTTAGGGCACGGGTGAGGTGACTGTGTGATAGTGATGGACCTTAGGGTTAGGGTTTGGGTTAAGGTAAGTGGATAGTTAGTGGTGTATGTATAGTTTAGTGTAGGGTTAGGTGTAAGAGTTTAGGTGTATGTGTGTGGATTGCTGTTTGTTTGGTGTGCTTGTGTTGTGTGTATGTGTTTTGGAGGTATGTGTTCTGTATGTTTGATGTTTTAAATTTTCGATTCATAGGGTTCGATATTAGAACACTCGAAATTTTGAACGTTCGGTGTTCTAATATAGACCCTACTGCCTAGTATGGTGACGCCAGCATTTGTCATGGATTCCCTGCTGTCCCATATAGCTGTCAGTTGTCTGCTGCTATTCCATTCTGCCACCCAATTCCCTTGCGTGCTTGCATCAGTACCATAGATATACTATTAGATGAAACTACTTCATTCATTTATTGCTAGGACAACTGACTTACCTTGTGCCTGAAGCAGTTGTGAAGATGGTGCTTGATGGATGCCTATGTTGGATGCATGTAGTACACTGCCTATATATGGTACGGCACAGGTAGTATCATGTTTGGCATCCCTTTTACTGCATGTGTGAGTCAGAGAGAGGGATCAGTCCCTGGTTCCCTACAGTGTCAGTGTGTGTGCTATGTATTGTTTCTTTGCCAAGGCATGGGCATACTGGAAGTGCTTCCATCTGCCTACAGGGGTAGGCACAGGAGGTTCCTCCTCCGAGTCCCTCTGTACCTTTGGTGAACTTGGTAATAATGGGGGGCTATGTGGCCATTCCTATGCTGTTCCTTCTGTAGCTGTTTCTGCAGGATCATATTGTGTAGCATGGCACATACTATGAACATGTGTGCACATGTGGCTGGAGAGTACTGCAAGGCTCCATCAGATATGTCAAGGCAGCCAGTGGAACCATGACTTGAGCATCCCAAACACATGCTCTATAATGATCCTGGTTTGTGTGTGTCCCTCATTATAGCGTTCTTGTGTGGGTATGTGTGCATTTCTGATGGGTGTCATCATCCACAGCATAGCCAGCATCCCCCAGCAGATGGCCATATGGGACATCCCCCCTGGCAAATCCCTGATACAGCTGTGATGAATTCCTGATGTGGGAGTGGTGATAGCTTCCAGGGCTGCTAGCACACACATTCATGATTATGCCCTGTACATCGCACAGGACCTGGCAGTGATAGAGGGGAAGAACTTGTGGTTTATGTAGGCCCTACCCTCTTCGCCCGGTGGTACTTTGATGTGGACATGCATGCAGTCTATAGCACCCAGTACCTCAGGGTATTCTGCTATATGGTGGAAGAGACGTATATTGCTGGTCAACTCCTCATGAGTGCGGGGAAAGTATATATGCTCACCAGCATGTGGTAGCATGGCATCTAGGAACTGGTGGAGTACCCTGGATGCTGATGCCTGTGAGACCCCCATGATATCCCCAATTGGTCTTTGGAAGGTACCTGCAGCTAGTATTCTTAAGGCTACACATACCCCTCTATTGGCTCTGGGTCTGAGGTGAGGCCAGCATAGCTCAATGATTTGCTGCAGAATGTCCCTGTCTACCCTGTAGCACTCCACTATCTCCAGCTCATGTAGCCCCTGGTAGATTACCCTGGGTCTGTACATTCTTCTACTCCTCCTCAGTCTGAGACGGTTGTCAGCATTATCCTGCTCACCAACCTCAGCCTCTAGCACATACTGATGGATCAAAGCAACAGCAGCCCCTAACATTTTTCGTTGGTTTTGTCAGTTTAAAATTCCCCCAAATGTAGACATCAGTGGTGAAGAGTTTGTGGGAAAAAACAGACTGACAGGTGTTCGCATGGTTTATAGTAATGTGCTGGGTTGCTGGATGTGTAATTGGCTGATTCTGATACATTCCACCTGCCAGCTATGGTAGTTGTTCTTGACTGCCTTCCTTCTGCTGTTTCCCTTTTTTTTTCCCTTTCCCATTTCCACCCCTTTTAAGCCCAGATGCATGCCCCGCATACCCGCTACTCAAATGTAAAAAGTTCTATTATTTCCTGGATTTTTTTTTTTTGTTGTTTAAGACCCAGTGTGTGCCACCACACTCATTTAGGCAATGTAAACACTGCTAGGCAGTCTCAGACACACCCTCTTCCTTAGCTGTGCTTAGCTAAGCGCAAAAATGGGCCACAGAGCTCCACTGTGCTTACAGCAAGCATGACACATCCTCTTTTGATGTAATATACTTCTCCTGCTTACACAGCCATCTTAGAGCATCTACACAGTAAAGTGTAGTCTGACACCTGGAAGAAATTTGTGATTCAGTAAAATCCCCCTCATTTGCATACCCCACTGCTTTACTCCATAGTTTCTGCACTCACACTGAGCCTTTCCCCCTAGCAACCAGTCTTCCCTGGTATGTTTTTTCATTCTGCATGCCATTGACATAATGGCAAAATGCAGATTTCCCTGAAAATTGCTTTTGCACATTTTTTTTTTTAATTTTCGGCATGATCCCGTTTGTGTTTGTGCGCCACTGCCCTAGGCTTAAACAGCCAAGGTTGATAAAAAAAAAAAAAACCTTTATTGTTAAAAACTAAACTATTTTCAATGCCAATGGCCATATATTTGGTCATTGGCATGTCTAATAAGTAGAATACATGCTTTCTTTGGAACTGTCATGCCTCCATTTTATTTGCAGAAATATATTCGACTAGTAGCCGAATATATTTCTGCAACTAACACTGTTCCTGCACTGACAGCTGCTTGCTTGCTGAATCTCTAATTCACTTCATTCGCATGGTTTTCACCAGCAAATGAGGTAATGAGCATTAGGCAGTGGTGTCCATGCAGGAACAGTGTTAGAGCACTTGTGCACGACAGATCAGCTGTTTGCTGGATCACTCAGTGGCCATATTCCGTGCAGGAATAGCTACACTGTTTACACTGTTCCCGCATGGATTTTTCAGCTTGATGAATCCTGGGGTATGTTTTTTCTATCTCTCTCTCTCTCTCTCTCTCTCTATATATATATATATATATATATATATATATATATATATGTGTGTGTGTGTGTGTGTGTGTAAGTGTGTGTGTGTGTGTGTGTGTATGGAAAGATAAAGACAGATTACAGGATTACTTTTAAACTGCAGTAAAGACAGTGAAATACTTTCAGTATAATTGTTTCAATGCACTTTGATCTGTACTGATTATGCAGACCAAGATAGTCTAATCAAGGCTTACAAAGGTAAAATGGCAGAAAATAAGCAATGACATCCTTAACAAAACCTAGTACTGAGGAAATGTAGTTTTCTAGCCTTAAGGGTAGTAAACATTTTCCTTAAGGAAGAACAGAAAAAAGATGAGCTCTTTCACTCTTCTCAGAGCTTCATGATCTGAGGAAGCTCTGACAAGGGTGAAAGCACTCATCTATTGTTTTTAGTTAATAAACCATGGGTCAAAAAGCAACACCAGCTTTAATCTTGTTTTCTTGTTTTTAGTAAGAATGCACAGTGATCTTTTACATGGATATTGCAACACTATTTATGGCAACAGTCTGTTTTAGCAAGTTGTGTGTTGATATCATTCCTTTACAATTTGTTTTTCCTTTTTCTTGGTCAACGCCAGTGGTATACTGAAATAGCTAACTTAGAAGAAAAACATTCAAAATAAAAATGGCACAGTACGACAGTACTGTGACAACACTGAAATGATAATTATTTTATAAAATAAATTATAACTTTTGAACAAACACTTTTGGAGCAGACCCCTTTTCAGGAAAAACAAAGCTAGGGAGCAATCCGGGCCATCACTATAGTAAAATATTCTATAAATACTGATATAGCCAGACTGACCAGCCATTGTCAACACAACTATTCTAACCAATAGAGTTAGAAAACTGACCTGATACAGCAATTGAAATATGGCAAAACTGAGGCATGCTATTTAGCAAAATTTTAAAAACAAGAAAATCCAGTCATGATTTTAAGCAATAATTGAAATAAGACAATCCAGTCATGGCATTAATTAATACATTTCCCTTGAATGGTTTAACACATATGACTAATAATGTTTTTTTGCAATACACTAACCAATTCTGTTTAGTACAGCACCAGCATGTTTATCAGGATACTCAAACAAGATTAAAACCCAACAATAAATATAAATATATTATAAACTGCATTAAATATTCCTTTTTCTAAAACTCAGTGCCAGTTGTAGATACTTAAAAATAGAGTTCATAGGTTCATAAATTCATATATTGTTACTAGTCTAGCTAGCTGTGCACCTCAAACCATTTGTGTACTGAGTATCATGGGAGTATATACAGGGAGGCATTTTAATATGGAGGTAACTAAGGATTTGTGATGAGGGTGTTAGTTAGGGTAATACTTCTCTTATTAATGATCTCTGTCCATAAGGACATAGGTTCATAGGTTCATAGATTGGTACTAGGCTATCGGCCCTAGGGTCTATACAAGCCTAGCCATAACAATTCCCTGGATATTTCTTCCCACATTATTTACTTCCCTGGACCCCTGTCTAGCAGGGGACTGACATGATCCCGGGGGTGAATTTCCTATCTCCCATCCAGTCGTCAAGGTTCCTTTTGAAGAGGGCCAAGGCGATGCTCTACTTGACATGTATGGGCAGTCTAGTCCAGAGTATGGGGAGTATCTGGGTCAGGAACCTATCCCTCCAGCATGTTTTGTTCATTGTGATGACAAGGTTTAGATCCCTGGAGCATGTGGCTCTGAGGGATTGGGATTTCTTTAAGTGGAGCATGTCCAACAGCTCAGGATTTGACATGGCCTTGTATGTTAAGCAGAGATCACATCTGAGTAGATGATATGCCACAGAGTATAGCTGGAGTTTTTTTAGATGGTCAGCATAGGGCATCTGCTTTAGGACTGTGATTCTTTTAGTGAGGTATTTCTGTGGCCTTTCTAGCTGTTGCAGATGTCTTGTGAAGTACATACCAAATGAGGCATTGTACTCTATAATGGGTCTAATGAGGGATGAGTACAGTGGGACAATGACCTCCCTTTTCAGGATAAAAATCACTTAGTGATGAGGTGTGCCACATAGAAGGATTTGCTGACTGTTGTGGTGATGTGGTTATCGAAGGTGAGACCACTGTCCACCTGCTTCCCTAAGTCTTTCATCACACTTTCGTTGTTTAGTGTAATGCCACCTATGTGGTAATTCATGGGTACATGTTTTTTTCCAGTGGAGATAACTATACATTTCTTGGCATTAAGCTTGAGCCCATAGCTCTGGTACCAAACATCTGTTTTTGTAAGGCCCTTTTGTAGAATATCCACATCATTTGGGGATTCAATAATGGCTCCCAGTTTGCAGTCATCTGCAAACTTTGTTAGCCAGAGTCCCTTAGTGTTGGCCTGCACTTCAGAGAAGTAGATGCCAAACAAGAGCAGTCCCAGGACTGAACTCTGAGGTACTCCACTTTTCACTTGTCTGGAACTGGATTTGGAGTTGGCTACTTTTACGGTCTGGGTTCTGCCAGTAAGCCAGATGGCAGCCCATCGAGTGACATAGGGATTTATGCCCAGCTTAGTAAGTTTATCTATGATTCCAGAGTGGGGGAATGGTGTCAAAGGCCTTGGCGAGGTCCAGATAGGCTGTGTGGACTTCCTTACCCTCATCCACAGCTCTGGAGACTGATTCGAAGAAGTCATTCAGGTTCAGGAGACAAGATTGGCGCTTCACAAACCCAACCTGCGTGGGGTCCAGTGTTTGAAGGTTGCTAATGTCTTTGTTTATAAATTCCATGATAGTGCATTCCATGCCCTTGCACATCAGGCTCGTCAGACTGATGGGATGGTTGTTCCCAGGTTCCAAGGTGGATCCCCCCTTGTGGAGTGGGATTAATGTTGCTGTGCTCCACTCAGTGGGCATGAAGCCTGAGGTGAGGCTATGATTAAACATGACACTTAGGTGAAGTGCCGGTTCATTTTGTAGTTCATGTAGTACTCAGCCCAGGATGTCATCTGGTCCCATGGATGCTGTATTCTTAGCTTTAAAGAGTGCGGTTTCTACCTGTGTGGCTGTGATTACCGGAATTTGGCAATATTTTGGTATTGAGATGGGCCCTTTACGGGGTGAGAGGGGAGTGAAATTGGCACTAAATCAATCTGCCAGGATATTGGCAATATCCTTGGGATCAGTATATTTAATGTCATTCTATTGTAGCTCAGAGCAGATCTGAGCATTGCCATTTAGATTCTTGACATAACTATAAAATGCCTTGTTGTTGTGTTTTGAATATTTGGCAATTTTATTTTCGTAACTAGCTCTGGAGGATTTTATGAGCTGGTAAGGGAGAGGTTTTTGCATCCTGGGATTTTCCTCTTTTCTGCAACAGTTTCTTCCTTCTGTTGTATAATTTGTTTATGGCAGGGGACTACCAGATTGGCTTCCTTTTTTTTGAGGAGAGCATCTTGGTTCTATTTGAGATGCCATGATTCATGCACAAATGGATGTGCTCGTACAGTGCTTAGGGTAGGATTCAGCAGTCAAACTTTCAGATCCCATCTGCATGGGTGTCATGAAGTTTGTCACTTCTGACTCGAGTAGCATGAAGTTGGCTTTGAAGAAGTTTTTTATGGAGATTTCCTTACTGGGGGGTGGGTTGAGATGTGGATGTCAAGGGTGATTTGCTTATTGTCAGACCTGACCAACGAGGAGGTGACCACTGGTGTGGAACATCTATCTCCCATGTAATAATGACCAGGTCTAGGATATTGGAACCCCTGGTGGGACAATGGATTAGTTGATCCAGGATGTTGGAATTTAGGAATTCCAAGAACCGTTGGGAAAAGGTGTTGTTACCCAAGTAATTTTCCCAGTTAATGGCAGGGTAGTTAAATCATCCAGTATTAGGGTGTTTAGTTGTATCTTAATATTTTCCAGTATGTTTAGAAAGGTGCAGTGAGAATCCTGGGGCATGATGGGGGATCTGTAACAAGCTACAATTTGGATTGCAGTCTTACCTAGTGCTAGTTGCACCTGGAGAATTTCAGATGCATTGTGTTGGGCAACTAGCCTGGAGGTGTGAATATCCTTGGTGAATATGGAAACTCCTCCACTTTTATTGTTTCAGTCTTGGTTTGGTGGCCGAAAAGTGTGATAAGAGTTGTACCCTCGTATTGCAAGGGTGCTTTCTGGAGCCTTGAACCATGTCTCAATTACTGCACAGATATTGATATTTTCCATTTTTAGGAGTGCCTCGAGAGAGTGCATTTTAAGGTTTAGACTTCTAGCATTGAGTAACATTACCTTCAGATTTTGCATGCTTGTATCTGTTACGGTGGTGGTTTTGTCCTTTGAACCTTGCCTAAAAAAGGCACTATAGGGGTGGCAAGAGCTTTAGCCAGTAACCTGAATCCCAAGGGTGACAGGTGCAGACCATCTCTGGCAAAGCATCGTGGTTTGTTGATCATGTCTTGCCAGGCAGACAGATACTGGATCCCCTTTGAATGACACCAGAAGCTTAGCCAATTGTTGAAGTCAATCATTTTGTCCTTATACTGTGGTATCATTCTGGGCGAATGCAGAACGCTACTCAGGGCTAGGGTCATACCTGCCTGGGCCACATGATCTGAGAGCTCTTCCATGTCTCTTTTCATGTAGTCCAGGGAGGTACATCTCAAGTCATTCACTCCAGCATGGACAACAACATAGTCATATTTGTACTTGTTGTGGAGTGACTTGAGTGCATGCATTATGTGGTGGATCCTGGCACCCGACAAGCAGCTGACTGTAATTTTCTCCTTGTTCAAACTGATGAGTGGGACATCAGTATGCCTGACTATAGAGTCACCTATGACTAAAGTGTTGGGTACATTGCCTTGACTTAGAGGCTGTTGTTGGGTGGCACACTGGTGTTGTGAACTATGTGTCACTTTGGTTGTGATTGGTGTTTATTTGTGTTTCAGCTTCGGAGGTCCTTGTTGCTTGGGCAGATTAATGTTAAGGGCCTCTGCATATGTGGATTTAGTGTTGCTATGTGTAGGTGTTGATGGTGTAGGTTTAGAAGGGCTATGTGTTGTTTGAGGTGTAGTGCAGGTGTTAACCTTCTCCTCTTGACTGTCTAGTACAATCTTGGCTGGAGAGAGCTTTGCTTCCAGTTTGGCTATGTAAGTGCATCTCTCGCAGGTTGTAGTTTTGGGTGGTAGGAGGAGAGGGTTGTCTGTGTACATAAGACAGTTTATGCATTGCCCCAGTATGCCCAGATTCACCAGGTGGACAGGAGAAATCACCGAAAGCATATGCATGATATGCATAAGGATAAGGATATGCATGTTTAGGTGTTTTTTGTAAACTACAATAGCTGTTTTCCCTTACCTTTGCAAGGTACTTTGCAATAATAGGCTGTTTAATGCCTACAATTAATTTCTCCTTATTGACAAGGAGAGTTGAGTGCTTGTATCAGTTTAAGGCTTCCTAGTGCTTTCCAGCAGGTTCTACAGCAAGTGCTAGTTACAGGGGTTCAGATTTTAGTGCTACTTTACTGAGAATCCAGCTAGTTCTAAGGGACAGTTTGAAGAGCAGACTTTCTGGCACCTGGAATAGTTTAACCATAGCCCTGCGGTGCTGCATGATGCAAAAAATGAGCAAACACATGCGTTTGTAAGCCAGAAAATTGAAAGGGATAGAAATCAGCCCCAAAAGGCTAATAGAATTACAATTTCAGAGCTGGAAACCACTCCTCTAGTGTTAGATAGGCAGTACAATGGTCACCACTCCCACTAGTAAGCAGTAGGACTTCCCTCTACCACAGCAAGGCCTAGATAGCTCTGAACACAGAAAATAAAGTCCTGAGATAAGCAAGGCCTGGGATCTGGACTATACTAGCTAGGAAAGTCAGGAAACGAGCAAACAAGATAGTATTTTTTATTTTGGTTAAAACAGGCTAAACAATGCAATAATGCAATAAATAAACACAGAAAAGGCTAACGCACTTGAGTGTGTAGCCCTACACAGTAAATGCAATTAAAACTCTACAAAATTAGCAATTTAAAACTTTTTAAATGAAACAAGGCAAATGCACAACTGAAAAATTATTTAAGAGGCAGTAATACAGTTGAATAAGTAGCTAGTCTACATATACAGAGAAGTCTATATATACAGAAAAGCAGCGAAAACACACTTAAACAATTCAGATGCAGTGCAACCTAGAGCACTTCAGTTGCAGCAATATTAAGGCAAATACAGTTTTAATAAATGCACTAAAATATACTCTATATTTCCAAAAATGTTTGAGAAGCACAGTCAGAACACAAGGAGATTCAGGGAATTTTTTTTTAAAGAAAGGGAGAAAGGAGGAACAGAAGGAAAGAAACTAAGTGGGTTGGCCTTCTCAGATGTTCTCTCTGTATTAGGTAGAATGAGCTAATGACACTAGACTGGGAGGAGTGCCCCAGATCAAATTTACAGTAGGGGTGGACAACTGCAAAGCCACTAAGTATAACAAAAAGACACCAACAGGGAGGGAGGATGAGGAACAATACTAAAGCTATTAGCCTATACTCTTTTAGACAGTAAACACTACAGAAATCTTTATCACAGCAGTGAGCCACACAATGAAGGTTTTTAAACAGATAAAGGAGCAAGGAGACTCTACAGAATGCTTCTAACTGCAAACAAATCAGTTACCCATGCAGATTAGTTGATAGCAATAAAATACAGTATAAAGTATGCAGCAGGCAATAAAAAGTGCTATATATAAATTGCTAGAAGCAATTACCAGTATAAATAAGCCAGAAAAAACAGGATACTTACTGTTATATAGCTCAGATCCGAGTTTTAGTCAATGCCCCTCCTCTACTCTGCTCGGGTACTAGACTGGGGATAAATTTACAATTTCCCATCCAACTGTCAAGGGTTTATTTGAATAGGGTCAAGGATGAACTCTGTTTTTCATGAATGGGGAGCCTATTCTGTAATGTGGAGATCCTCTGGGACATAGATCTGTATCTCAAGCATATTCTGTTTGTAAGGGAAATTCTGATCCCTGGATCTAGTGTTTCTGGTGCTGTTTGTTTTGCCCATGTGTGAGACAGATCCATGAGAGCTGGGTCTGAGGAAGCTCTGAAAATCAGGCAAACATCCGCAGTCAGCAGCCTGTAGGAGACTGACTATAACCTTTAGTAGTTTAGGATATAGAATCCATGCTAGAGTTCTCCTGGTGAGAATTTTTTTTTGGGCTTCCAACTATTGCAAGTGTCTAGTTAGATACATGCCAAAGGGGGCATTGTATTCAATTACAGGGCTGGTAAGGGCCAACTAGAGTGGTACTATAACTTCCTTGGACCTGGATGCCATACCCTTACCCATAAGTTGAGTGACATAGAATGATTTTCTTACTCTCTTTGCTCCATGTTGGTCAAAGGCCAGATTGCTGTTTATATATGTTCCCAGAAGCCCTTACTACTGGGTCTACTCTTAAGGGTGTTTATCGATGGAGTAATTAACTTTGGTTGACAGTTTCACTAGGGAAATTATAATGCATTTTTTAGTACTGAGTTTTAGGCCACAAATTTGGCACCAGTCATTTGTCTGTGCTAAACCCTATTGCAAGATGTTGGTGTCCAGGAGAAATATATAGTACCTACCAAGTTACAGTAATATGCAAACTTGGTAAGCCAGAGGCCTTGAAAATTAGCTTTGACTTCCAAGGAGTAGATACCAAACAAGAGTGGGCCTGGCATGGAGTCTTGGTGTATTAATCTGGTGACTGCTCTCTTGGTTGAGGTGGTCTCACCAGTCTTGACTTCTTGGGTCCTGCTTGTGAGCCAGCTGGTAAACCAGTGAATTATATAGGGATTTACACCTAGCTCAAAGAGCTTAGAACAGTGCCCAAGTGGGGTATTGTATTGAATAACTTGGCTAGGTCAAGATATGTATTTTTCATTGTTTTACTCTTGTTCATTGCATTGGTAACCATCTTAAAGAAGTCTGCCATGTTAAGTAGGTATGGCCTTCCTTTAACAAAGCCAAGCTGGCATGAGTCCTGTCTGTGTAGGTTGCCTATGTCATTATTTATCATTTCTATGACAATTCATTCCATGACTTTGCATATTAGGCTTGTTAGTCTGATGGGTCTGTAGTTACCTAGGTGAGTTGATGGTCCACCCTTGTGGAATTTAATGACTGTTGCAATCCTTAATTCATTTGGAATGTAGCCTGTTTTGAGGCTGTAGTTGAATGGTGCCCCATGTGGTCCGGATAGCTCACTGTTTTAGACTGTTCATGAGGCAACTGGGTTTATTTTGGAAAGCCATGGAGGTGGTGTTCTTGTCTTGAGCAAGTGCTGCCAGTTCCTGGTCCTTTCTAAGTCGGGGGTAGTTAGAGGGGATTTTACATGTTGGAGCTGGAAGGAGTGGGGGTGAAGCTTGAGCTAAATTTATCAACCAGTAGATTTGCTACATCACCCTGACTGGTGAACATAGTACCATTCACTACAAATTAAGCACATTGTTGTTATCTTTAAGGTTCTGGACATAGCTGAAGAAGGCCTTGTGATTGTCCTTAGCCTGGGAGGCTATCCTGATCTCATAGTTGGCCATGTTGGACTTAACTGGACATCTTAGTTTCTTGTTTAGTTGTTTAAGAGAGCAATTATCTTTAATGGAGTTGCTCTTCCTGATTTTAGCAGTGAGTTTTCTTATTTTATTATATACTGTGTTTAGGTGAGGATTCCCCCATTGAGGTCTGCTTTTAGTGTTCATTTTGAGTTTACTTCTGGTCGATATAGCAGCCTCTTTGCAGTCATTCACATGACTGTGGATAAACTCTGAATAATTCTGCACAGGTAGCTGTGGTCTCATGGTTAGAGGGAGCTTTGAATTTTGACAAACTGTCGCTTAATAGGATGCAGTTTGCATTAGAATACTTCCTAACTGCTACTGGCTTAGCTGGGTTTTCCAAGTTGATTTTTACTTTGAAGGGGACAGCTTTGTGATCTGATCTCACTACTGAAGATGTGATGGGGGGGAAGAGTAATTTCATCACTCTCCCATTTTGGTGGGAACCAGATCCAGTATATTTGATCCTCTGGTCAGAGAGTGAACTATCTGTTCCAGGATGTTTGTGTTAATAAAGTCCAGGAAGCATTGTACCTGTAAGTGTGAGGCATTTCCCATTCTAAATAGGGGTAGTTAGAGTCACTAATGAGTAGGGTGTTTGGTTGGAAGGTGAGTACCTCTAGTTGGTTTAGGTAAGAGTCATGAGACTCTAAGGCATAGACAGTGACCTGTAGCTATCCATTATATGGTGAGGGACCTTATCTATGTTGACTTGCATGTTGATCAGCATCATGGTATCATCCTGTTTAACCAATCTAGAGGTACATTTGTTGTCAGCACAGATCAAGATACCTCCACCTTTGACATTAGTCTTTCCTTTTGTTGGTCTAAATATGTGGAAGGCTATGAAGGCTTGCACTGCTGGAGTACTTTCTACAGCTTTAATCCATGTCCTGGTCATGGCACAGTTGTCTTCATTCTCCAGAGTGAGGAGGGCTTGAAGACTGTGGAGATTTTTCTTTAGGCTCCTAGTGTTGAACAGTAACACCTTAATGTTGCTTGGAGACTTTTTCATTATATTAGTTTTGTCTGTTTGGCATCACCTAAAAAGGCTCTAAGGGGGTGGATAACATTTTAGCCAATATCTGACAACTTGAGGGGACAGTGCAGCCTATCTTTGGCAAAGCAATGTGGTCTGTTGTCCATGTCCTCCCATGCTAACAAATATTGGATCCACCTAGAGTGACTTCAGAAGTTATGGCAATTATTAAAATCAATCATTTTATATTCATACTGTGGCATCATCCTTGGTGAAAGTAGAATGCTGCTCAATGCAAGGCTTGTACCTATCTGTGACAGGTCTATATTATCATATCGGACACTCAGAAGAGTGAATGACAGATAATCGGCCCCATGTAAGTGAAAGCTTGCAATGTTGAAACTTCCCAGAACAGCGATTATTTTCCAATGGAAAACAATCACTATTCTGGGGAAAAAAAGAAAATACAGTAAAACATTACTTTACATGGGAGGCTTTGCCCCCCCCCACACACACACACACACACACACACTTAAATATACCAACTCAGAGAAAGCACTACAGTGCCAAAAAGGCAAAGTAGTGAAAGCGGCCAAACAAATTCTTTACCCAGGGAAAGAATTCGCTAAAATGCTGCTTTGCTATTTTGCCTTTTCACGCTTTACTGTTCGACAAAGACGCATTCAACAACCATCTCTTGCTAACTCCTTTACCATCAACCCAATTCAAACTAACTACATTAAGAAAATTCTCAACAAACTGAAACCCTTTTCACTTGCAGACGACTCACTCCACAATGAGTTTCTTAAATTTGCAGCTGAAGCCATCTCCTACCTAGTCACCATATTAATTAAATGTTCCATCTCTGAACAACCCCAAACTCTGGAAAGTCTTTCACATCATAACATTACATAAAGGAGGCACCTCCACAGATTTAACAAACAATAGGCCTATCACAATCCATCCCCCCTTGCCAAAATAATTGAGAAGTGCATGCATTCCCAACTTCTGCCTTACCTACTAAACAGTCACCTTCTCTGCACCTTACAGCATGGTTTTAGGCCCAAACATAGTACCATAAATGCTCTCCTTAGCTTCACAGACACAGTCAACCAGCATAGGAATAATCAACAATGTGTAGCTTCCACCTTCCTTGATATGTCAAAAACATTTGATATAGTTTCACAACAAAAACATCTTAATGAGAAACTGGAAGCTTTGTTATATGGATATGGATACTAAGTTACAAACAGTTAAAATATTTTTAGTCCCTTTAGTCTTATACACAGGCCAGGCATATTTTTATCAACTAGAGGAGAAGTTGTGGATAGCAATTAAAAAAGAGTTGAATGATTTTATCTGGGAAGGGAAGACAACAAGGGTCAAGTGGGATAAGCTGATACTTCCAATAGATCAAGGCAGACTAGGATCACCCAATTTGAAGGGGTATGTTAGAGGAACACAGTCAAGGTTCTTTCTTATACATAGCACAAGCAGAAAACTATAATTTAAAGTGGAAGGAAATGATGATGATGATACGGGGTGGGGGGCTCAAGAAATAAGGATAGACTGGAATTTTGGATGCAGACTCTTAAGGAGAGCAAAAATCATACAGAGTATTACAATCATATATAGCAGTGGGTATTGTAAGAACTAAACCAGCATGAGAATGGAGAAAAGAGATTCTGCTGATAGGGATGAATATGGTTAGGGATACAGATAATAGGTGAGAGGGGGATGGAATTTATTGCAAAAAACTGGCAAAGGAACCAAAGTGTTGGGACCAAATAACTAGAAAGGGAAAGGTAATAGAATGGGAAGAGGTCAGTAATTTATTTGGACTCCAGGTTAGAGAGTACCTTCCCTATCAAGGCTTGATATCAGAGTATAGGCAAAGAGAAAGAAATAGGGGGGTCTTAAATGAAAGGCCAACACTGGTATAGTTTTTAAGAGAACCTAGAGCAGGAGCTGACATTAAAAAAAGAAATAATTAGTAAAGCAAATACAATGTTGCATGATAATTATAAGAATCAATCAGAGGAACTTAGAAACGATTGGGAAGAGAGATTGGATAAGCAATTCACAAAGAGACAATGGGGTGATATATGTTTATCTCCAAAATATTCAACAAAGTCTATAAGATTTAGGATCTTTGCCTGGAAGTGTTTGCATAGATATTTTTATATCCCAAGTAGACTCCAAGAATATTTCCTCAGGTGGATAACAAATGTTGGAGATGTGATGGGCAAGAAAGAAGAGGCTGGGAACATATTTTTTGGGAGTGTAATGAGCTGGCAGACTTTCTGGATTCCCTGCAGACCGCTCTGTTGGTGATGTTGGGTGATTGGATTGGACTGACTGGAGAGATGATGTTTTTGAGCTATGATACAGAATCAGAATTGCCTAGACATAGTAAAGCCTTGCTGAATCTAATTATGGTGGCTGCCAAAAAAGCAATTACTAGAAAATGGAAATCAAAGTCTAGCTCAACTTTACTAGAAGTAGGAACTATAGTAACAGAGATAAAACAACTGGAATTGGGATCTTTAGAAAAGGGAAGGCGCAAACAATATAGGAAGAAATGGGAATTGTGGAAACAATACATGCAAAGAAGGAATGAGGTTTAATAGGCAGAATTTGAATGAGACATACAATGCTTAAGTGACAATGACTGGATAGATTATAAGTGATGTATAATGTTTGCAACTACAGTTGTTTTAAAGGTGTCTGATGTATAATGTTTGCAACTAAAGTGGTGTCATTTTGTTTGTTTTTCATTTATATAAGTGTAAGATTGCCTATGTCAAATTACAATAATTTAATAAAGATGTTTATTAAAAAAAAAAAAACTTCTTAATGAACTTGCTTCCTTAACCTCTCCCAATCAGCCCTCACTTAGTTTTTTAGCTACCTGGCAGAATGAAAACAAGTAGTTAAGTGGCTACATGAGACCTTTCCCCTACTACCAGTCTCAGACGGTATCTCTCAAGGCTCAGTCCTTGGGCCACTACCCTTTACAATCCTCACAAACTCAGCTTAGAACCCACTCAGCAGCTATTGTGCAATATGCAGATGACTCATCACTTATCTGCACATCCTCCTCCCTCCCTGAACTCCAAAAAAAAAACAGCAACCATTTACAGACATTGAAAAACATCTTGCAGACAACCAACTCATTCTAAACCCTAACAAAATTAAACTAATGATATTCTCAAATAACAAACATCTCACCTCCCACTCCCTCTCACCATCATCTCCTCTAACAATACTATAATCTCACCTGCGGACCACACCAAAGTTCAGGGAGGGAGGAGGATGTGCAGATAAGTGAGGAGTCATCTGCATATTGCACAATACCCTACAATATGGTAAACACGTCACCCTGACTGTCAAAATGGTGCACATTAAACATGGTGCACTTTACAGGGCCAGACCTTTCCTCAAACAAACCTCCAAATAAGCTCTAGCCTGGACATATCTCCCCACTATTATACACCTCCCCTAGCTTTACTAAACTAAGGAAATCCAAACTAAACAAACTTGAGGCATGCTACAATAAAATAGCAAGATTTGCCAATGACTACCCAAAATGAACTCACCATTGCTCAGCTCCCAAGCAACTAAGATGGTTAGAACTTCCACACCTTTTATCATTTAACCAACTCATATTGGCTCATGCAAACATTCATCAACCCAACAATTTCCATGCCCTAAAAAATCTAGTCCAACCTTACTCTAATTGTAGATCCTTGCGTTCTTCCAACAGACTATTACTAAAAGTCACAAAAGCTAATAACAGTTCTGGGGATGCACAATTCTCCAGCCAAGTATAAAAGATCTGGAATTCCACACCCCAGCAAATTCTCAATACAACAAAGTGTATTTAAGGAACATCTAACAAATGGTTGGTGCTGCTCCTGCACCACCCCTGGTTGACCTGTCCAACTCTGTATTACCTCCACGTTCCCCTGCCCTATTCCGTATCCACTATCTACATACATAGCAGTTACTGTTTCATGCTAGTTTCCCGATAATATTTTATTCTTATCTGCTACTTTGACACAGCTTACTGACTTGATCATAATTAATAAAACAACTTTGACAAACAATTCTCACAACTGAGCTATCTATAAAACCACAGGTACTAGGCAATATACATGATTAATTGATCTGAACAGTACATCTACAAGTCTGCTTGCTTACATGCTACTTCTTTGATTATCATAGAAACTAATGCATATAATTTGCAAAGGTTTTAATTGACCTGACTCCTCAGTACGTACTTGTACTTCTGTATAACTCTATATGTTTTTTTATGTTGTACACTTTTTACGTCAGTGCTCTTTTCAAATTTATATTATTACTTATGTCTTTATTGTGAATATTACTCTAAGTTTGTATATTGGAGTTTTTTCTCCCCTGGCCTCTGCTGAAAATGGGCTCTTTGCCCAGTCAGTCTTTGCCGATAAACAAATGGAAATAAATAAATAAAGTACATGAAATATCTTATGAGCAGTGCTAAGTAACTAATCAGTATACCATACCAACTGAATGCACTAGAAGTATTGTTCAGCATTATTTAACATACATGGCTACGAGTAACTTTTAATGATTTTGTAGCAAGACAGATGTGTTTTTATGGCACACTAAAAAAATATTTACTTAATGCACTGATTGCTACCACTGTAACACTATTATGATTCCTGTGATAAAAATAAGTATTTCAGTTTTTTTACAGGGTTGCATTAGGAATACAGGTCCAATGTTTTCACATTTAGTGTTCAGGGTCAAGTGCATTATTGCCTGTTAGCCTCTTAAGATACTGTCTTCTAGTCAGGAAACTGCTTCTATTGGGTGATATTTAAGCTATGAAAACTTATACTCATTTTTGTGTAAGAAATTCAGTTGTCTCACTTAAAAGTATAGCAAGTTGTATTCACTAAAAGAGGCTGATTTCCAAATACTTAAATAACTCTGTTTCTAAGCCAGGAACTTGAATACCTTGTAGCTGATGTGAGTTGTTGCTCATGCGCTAACCTGAATACGAGTTCAGGCAAGCAGCTGTGGGGAGGGAGCAGGAGAGGATTAGGATTAAAGAGTGAAGGCAGGGTTAAGATGTGGGGGCTGGAGGGGGTTAGGATTAAGAAGTGAAGGCAGGGTTAGGATGAGGGATCAGAAGGGGGTCAGGATTAAGGAGTGAAGGTGTGGTTAGGATGAAGGAACAGGAGGCAGGTCAGGATTAAGGAGTGAAGGCAGGGTTAGGATGAAGGAGCTGGAAGGGTTTATGATTAGGGAACATGACAGGGATTCTAGGGTTAAGGAACAAGAAGGGAGTTTTAAGGTTAAGGAGTGATCAGAAAATGTAAGGTTAGGGAGGGGAACTGGATGTGTCCAGTAAGGGTGTAAAGAACTAAATTTGGAACTGGATGGGAATTTTATGTTTACAGTTAGCGATCTGGTGAGGCTATACAGAGAATAGGCTTGAATGTGTGGAGAATTATGTAGAAATGGGAGCTTAGGCTATTGGGAGTTTAAGCACTTTATTTTTTAAACAGGTGTCACTGAGCAGTTGTATCATGACTTATGTGATGGGTCCTTACTCCAGGACAGCAATCAGGGAGACTCATCATCACCACTAACTCCAGTGAGGGACAGTCACTAAGAGCAAAGACAGATTCACACAGTATTTTCAGATGAAGCTCCCTGTACCAAGCACAATTTCCATTAAGAGCACACAGGGAACATGCTCCATTCCTGGCGCTGGACTCTCTTTCTCTCTCCAGGCCCACATAAAACTCCACACTGACCACTTTGGGGTTCTGTGTCCCTGTTCCCAGTAGCTGACACACACACTTGGCTATTTGAGTTTCACACACACATACACACCTGGGAAAATCTGGCACAGATTTACTAACTTTGCCCCTTTCTCCCCAGACTCTGAAGTAATCACGATGTCACCAATCAGCTCCCCTAAGGCTGTTATAAAGGGTACCAAATTATGCAGTTTAAAATGAATACTAACACAAATGGTAGGTTGTGACCAAAGTAGCAAGGCTTTCAGCAATAACTACAGTGTCACTAAAACAAGCATAAGTACTCTCGAAACGTTAAATGAATTCTCTAAAGGACCAGCCACAATGAAAGGTTTTACAATATTTTATGATAAATAATAAAGCAGAAAAGTTTACTATCACATATTCGAATCTACTCTGTTCAAGTGCTAAGATGTTTGAATCACATGATCGGAAATCTCAACACTGAACACAAAAAATGTCGAAGGCAGCATTTTAGTAAGGTCAAAATTTCGAAAATGACGACTTTACTGAGATGCTGCACTTCAGCTCAACATTAACAAACACTTTTGCAGGGGGGCAAGCCCCCCTACACCCACCATGTGGGAGACTGCACCCCCCCTACTTATATACACAAACTCCGAGATCACACTACAGTGTGGGAAAGGGTACATTTCCCGATCCCCACTATAGTACGATCTGCACCACAATGTCGAACATTACAACAGCAAATGCTTGCTATTGTAAGGTTCAACATTGTGGCATTCGTAATTTCAGTTCTGCCAAAGGCAGTTTCACACAAATGTCAATCGCACAAAGTGTGATCGACAAAGTGATTGTAAGCCAAGCAGAAAATAGGAAAATACTAAATACAATAGACAACAGAGTTTCAACTGCAGTCATATAAAAATAATACAGTTGGATATTTTTTCACAGATGCCGAAAACAATACTAAACTATTCTCACTAAATGTCCCTGACTGACTAAAGAATTACTGTTCCCTGACTACTCACTAAAGCAAGGCAAGCTGGTGTGTGCTGAGTGTCTTACCACAGCAAAAGCAGATGATGTCTGTCTTTGTCTGTGCGGTAGTGTGAGAGATATATTGTATCAGAAATCTTTCCTTCCAGGTACCAAAGTGCTGCTACAAGAGATCTAAAGTAACCAGATGATGGTTAGAGGATGACATCATCTCTGGTCACCTGACTCTGGTACAATGCACACACAGAGCTTTGCTAAGATCTGTGGCAGCATCTGAAAAGTATAACACAATTTCAAACTTTCCACCCTTCTAGGGCACTCTGATAAACACGCATTTGATCAGTTACAACAATACAACCTAATATCCACACATACATTCTTTTTGTCTAACGGGACCTACTGTTGATGCATTTTTAAGACGTAATTTTACAAATATATTTTAACTCAAACATCTGCACAAATCAGTGTGATAGTCAAATAACATAACAATCTTTACAAAACTCCAGCTAGCTCTGCTGGCATATGTACAATGTAATGCACTATTCCTACTGGGACAGATGGCACTTCCTCATAACATCACATCTCTACCCCCCTTTGAAAACTCAATCTAGTTTTTCGAGTGACCTTGGAAACACATTGCTTAAGGGAAATAGGCCTGTCTGGGAGCACATTATCCATACCTTGCCTTGTCCGTCCATCTGTATTGGCATTGCCGACCCCACTATGGTGCCCCACTGTCATGTCATATACCTGCAAGCCTAGGCTCCACCTTAATAACTTGGCATTTTGCTGGCTGGCACAATGCAGCCATAGTTTCATAGTTTCATAGTTTAGTACTAGGCTATCTGCCCTGGCGCATTTGTAAGCCTAGCCATAGTGATGTGGCTTTCACCACCCCATGAAATGGTACAAAAATGCACAGAATAGATTTAGAATACTGTACCTCTGTCTAGTAATGACACAGTGAAGGTCCCCTTATATAATAGAAATTAGTTTACTCTGCCCCTGTCTAGTAGTGACACAGATGTGACTCCTGGGGTAAACTTACGATCTCCCATCCACTCATCAAGATTTCTCTTGAAGAGAGTCAGTGAGGGGCTCTGCCTAACATGAACTGGGATCTTGTTCCAGAGCATGGGAAGCCTCTGGGTTATGAATCTATCCATCCAGCATGTCCTATTCATACTTGTGCCAAGGTTTAAGTCTTTAGCTCTCATGGTTCTAATGGATTTGGATTTTTTGAGGTGGAGCATGTCCATCAGTTCCTGATTGGACATGGCCTTGTACGTCAGGCAGAGATCACCTCTGAGCAGGCGGTATGCTACTGAATAGAGCTGGAGTTTCTTTAGTCTGGCAGAATAAGACATATGTTGGAGACCCTTGATCCTCTTGGTGAGGTACTTTTGTGGTCTCTCCAGCTGTTGCAAATGTCGGGTGAGGTACATACCAAATGGGGCATTGTACTCAATCATGGGTCTGATGAGGGAGGAGTATAGGGGTACAATGACATCCTTGGATCTGGATGTGAATCCCTTCATGATAAGGTGTGCAAGGTAGAATGTCTTTCTAACCACATTGGCAACGTGGGTGTCAAATGAGAGGTCGCTGTCAACTTGGCTCCCTAGGTCTCTGATTACTTTTTCCGTACTCAGTGGGTTGCTGTCTACGTGATAATTTGTGGGTACTTTGTTTTTCCCAAAGGGGATGACTATACATTTTTTGGCATTTAGTTTAAGGCCATTACTCCGGCTCCAGTTGTCCATTTCTGTGAGGCCTTTTTGTAGGATGTATGTGTCCGCTGGTGTGTTGACTATGGCGCCTAGTTTGCAGTCATTTGCAAACTTTGTCAGCCACAACCCTCCCATGTTTGCTTTAACATCTGAGAAATAAATGCTGAACAAGAGAGGTCCCAGGACAGATCCCTGTGGGACACCACTTGTGACTGGCTTTGAATCCGACATTGCTCCAGTGATTTTAACTTTATGGGTTCTGTCCTTTAGCCAGTTTGCAACCCATCTAGTGACATAAGGGTTTACGTTTAAGCTGTTGAGCTTATCTATGATGCCTGAGTGGGGTATTGTGTTGAAGGCCTTAGCCAAGTCCAGGTAGGCTGTATGGACTGCTTTGCCCTCGTCAATGGCTCTAGTGACTGTTTCAAAAAAGTCAACCAAGTTCAAAAGGCAGGATCTGCCCTTTACAAAGCCGAACTGGGTGGGGTCAAGTGTCTGTAGGTTCCCAATGTCTCTGTTTATGAGTTCCATAATGATTCTTTCCATAGCTTTGCAGACCAGGCTGGTTAAGCTTATGGGCCGGTAGTTCCCAGGGTCTGTAGAGGTACCCCCTTTGTGGAGTGGGACCATGTTAAGGGATTGTGGGTCTGTAACCACAGCAAATTTCCTTTCATACAGATAGGGCTGAAATTTCTGCAGTGCCCATACTATGGCTAGGCATTCTTTTTCTACAGCTGCATAACATTCCTCCCTGGGTTGGAATCCATGGCTTGGATATACAACTGGGTGCTCCTCTCCCTCTGAGGAAACTTAACTGAGTACAGCCCCCGCCACATGGTTTGAAGCATCCAGCTGCACAATAAATTCTTTGCTGTAATCTGGACTGGTTAACACAGGGAGTCCTCCCAAAGCCCCTTTTAGTTTTTGGAATGCCTGTAGCTTCTTGTTTCTGACAGGAATGAGCACACCATAACCTGCTGTCCCACAGCATACTCATGGGCTTGAGCATTCCTGTCATACCAGACCGTTTTTGTTGTTGGGCTCCTGCCAGGTTCTCCTGGAGAAGCCCATGAGCTCCCTACGCCTTGTCCTGAGGTTTAGGACATATGCCACAACAGACTCCTTGTATGATTAACACTCACCCTCCCACTCATCATGAATCAAATCTAAAGGCTCCCTCATTCCATGCCCATACAGCAATTCAAAGGGTGAAAAACCTATGGATTCCTAGGGTACCTCAATGTGTGCAAACATCAGATGGGGCAAATATTTGTCCCATTCTCTCTTTAACTGGTCTGAAAATGCCTATAGCATGGTCTGGGGGTCGTAAGAGGGTAGTCTTTAGGTGCTTTACACCACAGCACTTCCACAGACAATCCAGCAGGTCTGACATAAAATTGGCACCTCTGTCAGTCAGTATTTCTCTCAGGAAACCTACCTTGCTGAAAATCTCTAACAAAGCATTTGCTACTTTCTCCGCCTCGATAGAGGACAGATCCACTGCCTCAGGGTATCTAGTAGCATAATCTACTAACACAAGGATATACTTCTTCTTTGTGGAAGTTGGGATACTCAAAAGCCCCACAATTTCCATAGCTACCCTCTGAAATGTCTCCTCAGTCAGAGCAAAGGCATGAAAGGAGCCTTGACTTTGGTTACTGCCTTGTCTATCTTTCAGCTCCACTCACAGGACCTGCAGTACCCTGTCCCATCCCTTGCAATCCCAGACCAATAAAAGTTCTGCATAATGTGTCTCTTGGTATGCTTTATGCCCATATGACCTGCAAAAGGAATGTCATGGGCTACCTAGAAGTGCCAGATGGTAGGCTCTGGGCACTATCAACTGCTGTATTACCTCGCCCTCTAGCCATCCCTCAGGAGTCCACTGCCTATACAGTAGCACTTTGTTCCAGTACACAGTCTCCCCTTTTCCTTCAGAAACAGGTGCCTCCTTAGCTACCTCCCTCAAACCTCATAATTTAGGGTCTGAAAGCTGAGCCTTTCTCAATTCTACCTTTTTGACCATTCCCAGCTCCCTTTCCACAGGAAGCCTGGTCTCTTCTGAGAGTAGTGCCTCACTGTCAGTCTGAGTACTACCACTCACCTCTGTCCTTGCAGTCACCCTGTCTAAGGGAACATCAGTACCTACCAGCACCTGTGGCTCACTTTCAGGCTCACTACTACAAGGTAGCTCCCTCCTTGAAATAACCACATCGCCAGCCCCAGCTTCCAGTGTGGATCCTGTCTGGGTCTCCCCAGGCTACCAGTCCCACATGCTGTCTCCAAGCCTATCTGCATGTAATTGCATGCATGAAAGGTATTGCATTATCAAAATCATTCCCTATCAAGACATCTGCAGGGATATCCTCAAACACACCTATCTGCTTGATTCATTTTCTATCCTCCCTGTCAAGGTGAACCCTGTTGGAATGGGGTCCCTCCTAAAGCTCTGAGAGGTGAGGACTGTCCAATCAAGTACTGCTCCTCTTTCACCACTGCAGGCTTCAAAATGGTTATGTCAGAGGCTGTGTCTCTCTTAGCAGTGTCCTGTCTTTCATCCAGTATGATAGAATACAAACGTAGGTGATAATCCTGTACCCCGTTGTCTGCAGAAATTTACCACTTGCATGCTGTTATTCCCACTAGCTGGCACCATCATATTTTGTTCCCCACCTTGCTTCAGTGTACATTTGTATGCTACATGGATCTTCTGGTCACATTTAAAAAATCTAACCCTTGGTCCTCTCTATGTACCTGAACTATTGGCTGCCCCTGTTGCTGGTGTACTCTGTCAGGGTGGTTTAGGCTACCCACCATGGGTTCCCCTATAACCATGTGAAGTAATGCCCTGCTTGCTAAGTAGAGATCACCTTTTCTTCCCAGCGCATCTCCAGAGTTACACTCCTGGTCTGCCAACAAGATTCTCATGTTCTCAGGCAAAGTGCTAAGGGCTTGTGCCCTCACCAAAAGGTCTGCCAGACCTTCAAAAGTGGTGACCTGGCAATCACTCACCCACCTATGAAAACAAGTGCTTATCTCAGCAATATAATCACATACACTTTCATCTGCCTTACGCCTATGCTCACAAAACATTTTTGTGTAAGGTTTAGGTGTTAATTTAAATAATTTCAATAAACATTGTTTTACTTTATCATAGTTTAAACAATCAGTATCACCCAATTTAGAAACAGTTACAGCTTTACCATGGAGTAAGAGGGTCAGGAACTGCACCCAGAGCCCTTGGTTAGCATTATACTGTTTACATATTTTTTCAAATATATGAATTAAACTATCAAAATCATCACCATCTGTAAACTGTGGAAGAAATTTACTGACCATTATTGCTTCTGGAGTTCGGTTATTCCCTTCCCCATTACCTACATTATCCTGCCAAAAAGTCAGCATGTCCCTCTCATGCTGGCACTGTTTCTCATTTTCTTCATCTCCAAATGTGCAGTCTCTCATTCTCTTCAACTTCCAAACACCACAGTCTCTCTGCTGATTCTAATTCCATCTGCTTCTCCAGGTGTTTGGCCTCCATTTCAAGTCTCTTTAACTCTAGATCGATTTTTAAGTCCTCTGAGGAAAAGGTGAACTGTCCTGTTTCTGAAGACTGCACATCTCCATCATTAGACTGGTTGTCTTCTGGGTTGCTGGCCTGTGCTACAGCTGTGACCAAGGCTGAAATCATTTCCTCTTTATTTTGATTGCCATACACCAGCCCTTTGACTTCACAAACCTTGGCCAACTAGTTCTTTGTCAGTTTGCTGTAGTCCTCTGCTGACATCCTTGTCTGCTTTCCCTGACTAAACTAAACTAAGAAAAATAAATAAAATGAAAATGGAAAATGAAACTCTGTATGTTTACCTTGTGGCTGCTGAGAGTACACACACTTTCAGTGACAACTTCCACTGACAACTGAAGGGTCCCTACAGGCCAGCAATCAAGGAGACTCAATCCTCACCACTGACTCAGGTGAGGGATGGTCACCAAGAGCAAAGATGGATTCACACAGTATTTTCAGATGCAGCTCCCTGCAACACACACAATTTTCCTTAAGAGCACACATACACCATGTTCCAGACCTGGGACTGGACTCTCTTTCTCTCTCCAGGCCCACACAAAACTCCACATGACCACTAAGAGCTCAGTGTTCCTGTTCCCAGTAGCTGACACATGCACTTGGATATTTGAGTTTCACAAACACATAAAAACCTGTGAAAATCTGGCACAGATTTACTAGCTGTGCCCCTTTCTGCCCAGACTCTGAGGTAATCACACTGCCACCAGTCAGCTACCCTAAGGCTCTTATAAAGAGTACCCAGTTATACAGAGGTGATCTGTGTCTCGCCTACAAGGCAATTTCAGACCATGCCCTATTAGAGATGCTCCATATCCGTAAGTCTAACTCCTCGCACATTATCTGCTCAAAAGGCTTGACTCTAACATGTGACACCAACAAAACCTGCTGGAGAGACAGGTTTGTCTCCCAGAGGCTGCCCCGTCTCTGAAATATAATACACGTCAAACAGTGTACCTCGTAGACCCTCTTCAAGGCTAACCTTGATGAGTAGATGGGAAACTACAAATTTGTACCAGGGGTTCCACATGTGTCCCTCAGTAACAGGGGTGACAGGTGCTGACTGAGGTTCCTTCTGGGGATAAACTATTGGCTAGGCTTGTAAGGGCCCCAGGGTCATTAGACTAGTAAACTCCTATGATCCTATACTGTGTAAACCTAATACTAATACAAATGGTAGGGTGTGACCAAAGTAGCAAGGCTTTCAGCAGTGGCCACAGTGTCACTAAAACAAGCATATGTACTCTCAAGATATTAAAAGTATTCTCTAAAAGGTCAGACACAACGAAAGGTATTAAAATATTTAATGATACATAATAAAGCAAAAGACAGGAGAATATTGAATACAATAAACAACAAAGTTTCAACCACAGAGATATAAAAATAAAGTTGAATATTTTCTCACAGATGAAGTAAACAATACTAAACTATTCTCACTAAATGTTCCTGCCTGACTAAAGAATTACTGTTCCCTGACTACTTACTAAAGCAAGACAAGCTGATGTGTGCTAAGTGTCTTACCACAGCAAAAGCCATCTGATATCTGTCTTTTTCTGTGTGGATGTGTGAGAGATATATTCTGTCAGAAATACTTCCTGTCAGGTTCAAAAGTGCTGGTACAAGAGTTCCAAAGAAACCAGATGCTGGTTAGAGCATGGCATCACTTCTGGTCACCTGACTCTAGTACAATACACATGCAAAGCTTTGCTAAGATCTGTGGGAACATTTTCAAACTTTCCACCCTTCCAGGGATCTCTGATAAACATTCATATTTGATTAGTTACAACAATGCAACCTAATAGCCATGGACACATTCTTTCTATCCAGCAGGACCTACTGTTGATGCATTTTTAACACAAGAAACTTTACAAATGTATTTTTACCTCAAACATCTCTACAAATCAGTGTGATAGTCAAATAACATAAAATTCTTTAAAAAACTCTGGCTAGCTATACTGGCATATATAGACATGTACTTCCCTACTCTCCCTGGCACAGATGGTACTACCGCATAACTTTACGAGCTAGTAGCATAGAAGCACCTATCTCTCTCTCTCTCTCTCTCTCTCTACATATATATATATATATATATATATATATATATATATATATATATATATATATATATATATATATATATATATATATATATATATATGGGAACACTACTAAATCTCAAACGTTTGAAATCTCGAATTTCAAACGCTCGAGACCATGTAGCCAAAACCGCACATTACCGAAAGACCAGAAGTATGAAATTCAAAATCCAGATGGTAAGGGATGTTGAGTTAGCGCTTCTGGTGTTGTGGTTCAGGTAAGTATGTGTGTGGAAGTGTGTTTGTGAGGGGCTTTAGTTTGTGTGTGTGTGTGTGTGTGTGTGTGTGTGTGTGTGTGTGTGTGTGTGTGTGTGTGTGTGTGTGTGAGGGGCTATAATGTGTGGGTGTGAGTTTACCTTGTGTGTATGTCTGTGCGATCTTGGAGTTGGAATATTAAAGTCGGGGGGTGTGGGGGGCAGAGTCCCCCTGCTTAACTTTAGTGTAGGGTGGTTTGTTTGGTTATGGGGTGAGGCTGTGTATATGTTTGTATGTGTGCTGTATGTATGTAGTACTTTCGCGATTTTGAATTTCGCGCTTTTAACATGTCGGTAATGTGGGGTTTAGGGATTATGGTCTCGGTATTGTGGGCTTCGGGATCTCGAGACTATAAAGCCGAATGTTAAAAATAGCGAAAGGTCATATTCGCGAACTCGAATATATGTCGAATTTGCGGTTATGACCTTACGCTGCTTAATGTCTGGGATTGTGTTTTGATGGTGCGCGGTGCCATGTGTGGATGTAGGTGTTATGTCAGGTAAGTGTTTTCTAAGGGTTTTGAGTGGGAGTTAGAGTGTATGTGAGTGTGCTGATGTGTTTGATGTGTGTGTGAGGGGTCGGAGAATGTGCATGTGTGAGTTGGCTTTTGTTTTGTGTTTGTGCAATCTCGGAGTTAGTATATATAAGTAGGGGGTGGGGGGGCGCAGCCCCCCACATGGGGGGTACAGGGGGCTTTCCCCCTGCTTATGTGTGTATGAGTTGTGTATGTGTGTAGTTTTGTTTGTTTGTTGTGGTGTATGTGTGGTATAGTGTGTGCGGTGTTTTCGGTGTTGTGAATTTCGCGGTTTTTTGTGTCTGTGTTTTGTGGATTCTGTTTTATAGTCTCGAGATACTGAAATTCGATATTTCAGTATTTCAAGGTTATAAAGTGAATCTATATATATATATATATATATATATATATATATATATATATATATATATATATATATTTATACACACACCCTTAGAAATTCTATAAATGAGTTATCCTATGTTAGAAAAAAATGTGTAATTTGAGAATTGCAACTATCTATCTTTTTTCAGCAAATTATCATTCCTGTATGAAAATTATCATTAGTAAATGTCAACCTGATGAACAGCTGTCTACCTCATCCTGTAAATTATGACAGCTATCTAGCTAATCATGTAGACATTTAATGGGTATGCACCTCAACATGAAGACATTTACCAGCCATCTAGATCATCATGGAGACTTTTAAAGCTACTGATTGCAATTTTCACCTAACCAGTTATTCAGTATAATTTTTTCTGTGTATATTCATCTTAGTCCAAAAATACCTCTTAATCATTTTCAGCCTACAGATATTTTCTCTGTTGTGTGTTTATAAGAAAGTGTATCCTATATTCCAAATTAGGATAGATATGTGCTTACAGACAGGATCATATCTTTAGCTAATCTGTATGACAACAACCTGAACTATAGACTCATACTCCTAAGGCATTTTTCCTGCCAGCATATAATGCTTGAACAGAAGCCTGTTGTACATGCACATAGCAAGTCTTTCTAATATGCTACAGATCGAATTACTTTACCCTCAATAGCATAGCACACTCAGTGATATCGTTTGCAAACTTCAGCACAATAAAAAAAAATCAACTACTAAATAATTTGTTGCATGTCTTGGTTATCATAATCATGTTGCTATTCTCATCTAGATTCTACACAGTACACAAAACAACTATACCCCTTTAAGTAATTATGGTCTTCAAAATGATTAATATAAATGGAAGAAAATAAAAAAATTAGCTACTAATATGACTTACTAAGACATTGGGGTGGCTGTGGTGGTGCAGCGGTTAGCATTGCCACCTCACAGCAAAAAGTTCTCCGGGTCGATCCTCGACTGGGGTGCCTTCTGCATGGAGTCTGCCATGTCCTCCCTGTGGTCACGTGGGTTTCTTCCTGGTGCTTCGGTTTACTCCCCCATCCCAAAGACATGCTGTAGGTGGATTGGACACTCTAAATCGGCCCTAGGTGTGAGTGCATGCATGTGTGTGCCTTCTGTGGAAGGTTTAGTGCCGGGCTGGCAACTCGACACTGTAAAACTCCGCTACCAATCATGAGTGGACAGGTGATCCACTGTGGCGACCCCTAACTGGGAAAAGCCAAAAGAAGAAGTATGACTTAGAGACATAATACTGTGCCTTTTAAAAACAGGTAAGTACTTTAGTCATAAAACATTTAGAGACTTTCCAAATAATTAAAATGAAATAATTTTAATAAGCCTGACAATAATGTTGATGTGTTTCATTAAATGAAAATGTGTTTTTGATTACATTTTTCTATTTATCATGACCATGGTAATGTATTTTGCATTTATTATTAATATTAAATTCAGCTGTGCTAAATATTAATTTTCAAAGACATTTTAATCTTCACTATTTTGCTTTATGTTAAAGATCCACATGGAAAATTATGTTTTCCCATACACCTCCTTTTAACATGTCACTTTTGTATTACCTTTAATTGAAAGCAGAATGACAATCATACCTCTCAACCTCTCAATGCAAGAAATCTGAACTAAACCAGAACAATTGGGGGGGGGGGTAAAGGCCCAAAAAATAGAGACAGATTTTAAATATTGCTCCTATAAACTTAGAAAGCTACTAGAATTACATGCTTTGCATCACTATACATTTTCTAAAGGATATGAAGTCTGAAACTCAAATGTCTGTCATTATTAAGTGTTATTTAGTCATTTCAATCCTCAAAGATTTGCCAAAAAACACAAATTCTGTGAGGAACAATCTGAAAATAAGAGGCAAAAATTTGGACATTGTGTGAAAATCTGGACAGCTGAGAGCTATGGTCAGAGCTCCACTGAGAAATTCCCATCCCAGATTTATAAGTTGCACCAGAACTTGGGCTGCCAGTACAAAAAGGCATTTTTTGTTAACAATGTGTGTTGCCATCTTTTTAAACGATATGCTGTTAAACTTTTTTGTTCTGCCCACATTTTCTGATGTTTTATATTGCTTCCAAAATGAGCGGATGAAAGTGACTGATCTGAGGATCAGAATCCCCAAATCCATTCACATAAAAAATAGCCTAAACAAGCACAGCATGAGGCCAAGCTCCTCTGCACCCCCAGATGGGGACAGGGGGCAAATCCCCTTCATATCCCCTAGATTTATATTTAGACTCCACTGTGGCACTAACTCAAAGGAAGAGGAAATTTCCCCAAAAGGGTATCACTTTAGACACAACTCACAGACAGTGATTTTCTATGGAGGAACTCTGCTTGTCGATGGGTTAACTGAAGCTTGAGAGTTCAATCTTCATCCAACTGCTTGGTAACATTGCATATTTGTTTTCTGTTATGACAAAGTAAGGACCTCCAACAAGACATTTCTGAAGTTTGAAGTTATAAGAAAGACAACCATGACGAATTCTTGGTGGCTGACACTAACAGACTTTGACCTATTGATAGCTAATGTCTTTAACATAGTTAAAATAATTCTTATGGAGAGGTACCATAGGTATGATTTTAGCAGTACGAAACAGTAACAGTACTGAGATTGTGTGTGTGTGTGTGTGTGTGTGTGTGTGTGTGTGTGTGTGTGTGTGTGTGTGTGTGTGTGTGTGTGTGTGTGTGTGTGTGTGTGTGTGCATGCTTGTGTGTGTGTGTGTGTGTGTGTGTGTGTGTGTGTGTGTGTGTGTGTGTGTGTGTGTGTGTGTTTTGTATGCACGTACATAGGATATCACATCAATGAATTGGCCTGAACAGAAATATGAAACATGATCCAAGATTTATACAGGTAAATAACAATAGTACACAATAACAATAACTGCATAGTTTGAACATACATTTTTACTGCATCAAGTAAGACATTCTAATTAGTTCTTACTCTGAGCACTTTGATCCATCAACAAATTAGTTTTTAACATTAATTCTAAAGTAACAAACTTTCATATGTATTCTGAAAAAAAAGCTACAATCACTTCCTAACCACATGGGATAAACTAAACATTTCATGAACAATTACACTTAAATGTTTATGAACGCATATTTGAATGGTGGCTGAATGATTCAGTGAGTCAATATTAAGTGCTAAAACATGTTACTAAAGGTGGTTACTAAACGTGCATTCAGAATTAGTCAAGTCCTGAAAAATGCAATTAGAATTGCATTCTGACGGAATGGGTACAAATAAAAATTAATATAGTGAACAGCAGTCACTAGTATATTACAGTGGTGCTGAAGGCAGAATTACAGGATGTTGTTATGCACAGTCAAAATAGCACTACTCAAAATATCTTCAACAACATGAGCATTTGCCAGACATGATAAAGTTGAAAACGTGTCACAAAAAATAAATGTAAGTGTAAAACTTTCTAAGGAGGACTGAAAATATTTTAACACCCTTTTTTTAATCTGCAGTGATTTATAGTACGTTTCTTTTAGTTTGTCTGCAAGTGTATTCCAGTTTCCACATTTCTATTTTTCATTCCCTACCCGCCTTTCCCACTCCCATGTATCTCATGATATGATGAATGCAGCAGTACTTTCTTACTTTATCAGTCATTCCAGTAGTCTGTAACATTCTTTAGTTTTAGTATACAACAGCTTTAATTATTTTTGGGATTACTTTTAGTGCATTTCAGGTGACCGCATTTTTACTGCATTTCAGGTGACCGTACTTTAGTTATCAAATGTTCATGGATATTGATCTCTTAAATGTAAACACTTGGGGGTTAAGTATTACACTCTCACAAAACTGGAAAAAGAAATAACACCTTCTCTTGAAGGACTTTCTCATATATAGAAAATAGTATATTCTTTAGTCATCTGCATTTGGTTCCATTCCCCCAGTGCCATTCCTGATCAGCTGCTCCCTTTCTATTTCCATAACATTTTTTTGTGAACCCATATTACAACCTATTTCTCTGGAATGTCTGGGAAAAGGGTACCATTTCCATCAGTTCCCATTCATAATTTTCCCCGTCCATACTTGTTATACTCCTGTTGACAATTCCTTGGAATCCCACTTGTATTCTAGTATCAAATATTTTGCATCACCACCAAAACTTTACTGTGTGCACTGTTAGAGATGTGGTCTCACCAAAACACTGCTAATAGTGAACTTCCCTTAGTGTGGAATCTATCTCCCTAAGGGCACTCACTGTGTTTGCTACTGTTCCTTTATATTGTTCTGGTTATTCAGTCTCAGGTGATAATCATTCCTAGTTCTCTTTCGGGTCAATAAAGCAAACACAACTAGAACGGGGCTCAGCTTTACAGGTCTGAACGGTACCCATATAAATTTAAAAACTAAAAAGTAAAAAGTCATGGGCATTCAGAAGCCATGTAGTTGAATCACTGGCATGTCCTTAAGGGATCATTTACATATATTTCATGGGCCTCCACCTTATATAGGTTTAAGATATTACACAGTGAAGACTCTAGCTTGTTTGAGTCTTTCTTGCAGTTTTTGCTTAATGTTTTGTCTGTGTAACCTTTTTATCCTTTGCTTGGATGACAGGCAATTCTCTTGGAGCTTTTCTCCCTGGGCCTCCACTGAAAATGGACTTGTATCCAGTTGGACTCTCCTTGTCAACAAATGTAAAATAAAATAAATAAATAGACAGATAAATAGACTAATTCCAAAACTACTTCACCTCAGATTAAGCAGATTTTTGTGAAATATTACAGAATTGGAATTAGTAGTCACACATAGTTCACTATAATGTTCACACTGTTTGATGTTGCAAATCTCAGTTTTGTACTTTAACCTCATTTCTCTTCCTTCCACTATCCATCGTGTCCCTGTCTTCAGCTAAAGCCAAATTCAGTAGCTTATGTTATGCCACTCCTCATCTTTCCACAGTTTTCCTTGTGGTCATCTATGTGGATTAGTGTTAAAGGCTTTGCTGAAGTCCAGTTAAACAAAGTCCACTATCAATGCTTTTTGAATGCTCCAGGGATACAGTCTTATACTGGTTAAGGTTGCACTCACAGCTTCCATGACCATCAGCATACATCAGTTACAGCTCTGCTGTTGCTGATTTCCAGGAAGATAACTAGTCTTACATTTAGGATTGTTGCCTGTCCTTCCTGAACAATAATTTCAGGATGACGAATGTGTAGTTCACTGAGACCTGTTCTGAAGCCCTCAACTTAGGTTTTTGTTATCTCTTATTCCTAATGTGGTTTCCCAGTCAAATATGACCACTGAGCCTCATAGTCAGGGGATCACTGAAAACTGACCAAGTTGTTTAGTACCCCAATGGCAGCTCTTTTGGCATCTCTGCTTATTACTCCCTTAGAGAAAGCAGTTCTCTATCTTTCATCAGTTTCTGTGCTGGTATCCATTTAGTGCTGTCCTTATTTTGCAATTGCTACCTCCCAACATGAACTCACCCTCTTATTTTCTTTAGTGAACACTGATACAAGCACTTGTTCAGTTTTCTCATAATTTGTGATCAGCTTTTCAACATCAGACTCATGAGACCTGTGACTCCTGCCATCAGTCTGATCTGAGATTACCTAAGAATAACATTATTACCCTTACCCACCTGTTCTATTCATTTCTTTTGCTTGTTCTGTGGTTGATCTCATTTCTTTAATTTTGATTTGCTTGCTTCCTTGTAAATCACCTCTTCTAACTTTTCTCGTTCAGCTTTCCACTCTCTGTACGTTCTCACTTCCTTATATAACTATGTCAGCTATTTCTTCTTCTTACATTTTGTTTTTTTTTTTGCTTAGTCCTCCATAACAATGTGTGCCCCATCTCTAACCTATGCCTGTAGATTATGTGTCACTTCTTATTACTTCAGCTTTCTCTTTTTGCTGTTTCCCTAGTGGCACATATTTTTCCCTACTTTATTCTCAAACTATTTTCTTTATATCTAGATGCATGCTACCCCCTACCATAATGCATACAGTAGAGGGGTGACTCCTGGCTAGTGCTGCCTTCACCTTAATAGTACTAAACCATAATCATACCCATCAATGACTAAAACACTCCTTTTGGTATGTACCTGGCCAGGCACATGCAACAACTAAAATATCCACAGACATTCCTCACAAAAAGAATACAGGGAGTAAATACAATGTCCGATGCATGACACCTCAAAGCCCTAGCTCTATACTCTTGTTTCTTACAGACTTCTGAGAGGTGGTTTGTGCCTGGCATACAAGGTATCCTTGGATCTCCTTCTGATGGAACTTTTGTGTATCCATAAATTGAACAGCATCATAACTAGTAGATCTAAGAATTTAAACTTTGCCTGCAATTTAAATTGGACATATTGGAGGGACAGGTATGTATCTCAGAGAATCCCAATTCTCTGAAATAGGCTTCCCATTCATTTGAAGCAGAGTCCTTTCCTAACCATTTTCAAGTTTAACCTGGACCTGTGATTGGGAAATCAGAAATTCACCCCTGTTCTGACACCTATGTCTCTGATGGACAGAGCTAACAGTTAAATCATGCCCTAACTAACATACACCCCGTAAAATAATCTCTAAGGCACAACAATGTGCGGGATGCATTTGGGTTAAATGGCTAAGGTTAGTAAGTCTCCACTGGTCATTAGGCTAGTATACACCTATGAACATATGAACCTAATAGCCTTAGCCACCTCGCTTTTCATTTGTACCCCATATAAGATTTTGCCCTTTTTATGCTTTCACCCTCCAAATGTTGACATCCCTCTTACTACAAGGCCTCAGTCACTTTCATCTTCCCCTCAGTTCTTGATAGTTGCACCTCATTTACCTTGCAGATTATGGCTCCCCGTTATGTTGACTACCCTACTCTTACTGTTTTCTTTTATTCTTTCCTTCAGTCACTTATTCTTTTTACTTGGCATGCGTAAGTGCTGGGGAGCAGTGCCCCAAGTACACACCAGTATATTTTCCCTCTCCAACATCTTTAGACTCCCACCTGCCTTAACTCACAGGTTACTTTTTTGTGCTTTTGTATTTTGTTTTTACATGGGGTAATTGGTTAGGCTTAAAATGGCCTACAAGGGCAGTTAGCCTAGTACTAATATATGAACAATATATATTGTATTATATTAATTTGACATGAGTTTAAATATGTATTTTTTATGAGTCTTAGTCCTTCTTATTAAATGATTCAAATCTATAGCTTTGTAAAGATTTATTTGTAGAAAACATATGTTGTTTCTACACTTTTTATTGCCCCGAAATGTTATTAGGTCATAAATGCTAATAAAGGCTCACATTTGTTAAATGACTCTTCATTTCTGTTGCCCAGGAAAGTTGAAATTGCTGAGTAAGTCAAGTAATTAATTGTCAAACACTTGTTTCAAAGTCAGTATTATTCTGAAATCTTTTTGGTACAAATTATGCATCAAAGCTTTACTTTTCTTAACACTCTAACAACTGAACACATGATTACTATTATTATTTTTAGTCTTTACTTGACATGAGGATTTGAAATTTGCAAAGACAGAAGCTGTAACCATAACAAAAAGTAGACATACTTGACATTACATCTCTGCAATTTTATACGTATTTCAATTTTCTTACTGAAGTAACTTGCTCTCCTAGGGAGAGTTTGCTGTTTCTTCTTTTATCTATTAAGGTAAAAGCAGTCTAGGGTATTTTTAGATTATCCTTTTAGATTGGTATATTGCCTGGTAATTCTCAAAGCAGTAAAAGGCCTTAGTGTTCAGCTGAATCTGCAAGTCTTACATAACAGGATGAGCAGAATGCTTATTCAAACCCATATATTGTAAGAGACAACGAAAGAGCAAAGATGAAAGGAACTGTATGGTTCTACCCTTACAACATGTACAGTTTTTTTATAATTCTGTAAGGGCTTCAGTGGTGAATAAAATACAGCTTAATATCATCACAGGCTGTAAATCTCATCTGACCTGATATCTCCACATGGTTTGTAGTGTTACAGATACTGTGTGTCAAATCAGATATGCTTTTTGGGGTGACTTGAAAATTCAAAGATTGCAAATGCGATTCTTGTATCTGCAGAACTGCAAGTGTAAAAGGTCAGTATAGACTGACTGCAAGATGTGCAACAATTATATTATGTCAGATTTCCTTCTGCTCTGAGGTAGAGCAATCTTGCAGTTAGTATAATTAAGTAGCAGGCATGTGAGGGCACCAATACACTGTTAGATGGTGTTACCATAATGTACACTTGTCTCTAAAGAAGGTTGTGTCATACCTGTCTTAGATAGGTTTATAGTTACAAAGAACTGTGTCTGCAGGCTCTGTACACAAATGTCGAGTCTGGGACTAAAATAACATCTATCAATAAACACAATATCCCTTCCCAGCATGTGAAAACAACATATTTTTCATAATCTTCTCTAGAGTTGCACCTGTTAGCAGCTTCCCAGGCTTTGATTTTCTGCTCTACCCACTTGTTTCAAGAAGAGATACAAATGTGCTTCATTTTTCTGCTATATTAGTGGCAACAAGATTTCTTGCATGTATAATAAAATTCTACACATATCCATCAATGTTGGTCTAATCTAATGTTACATAAAGGCATGCCTCCTTATGCTAAACTGAGCCATTTTTAATGGCATATACAGCATAAACATAAAAGCATCTCCTCTATAGTTATGTGTTTTTTTAGAATTTCGGTCTGGAAATAATTTTATATAAATTTCAGTGCTGAGAGTATTGTTTTTTTTTTCTGTTGCAGGGTTTGTGCTTCACTACTTTTACAGAATTTCATATTCTGCTTATCATTTATCTGCTTAAAGTTGCATTCTAGTGCCTATTGTTCTCCTGGTCTTTGTGTCTACCTGATCCCCCACTGAGTCATTGAGCCAAACTTTCTGAAAGAGCTCCAGTATTAGCCTTATTTGATTGGATCCCTCTCTTGCTAGCCTGCTTCTGCCTTGAATTTCTTCCCAACCATCCCATCCTTGTCCTGTGGTGGTTTTATAAGGCTGTATTTCTGTCCTCTGCACCTTATGATAATCTAATTTCCGAAGCCCCTTTCTCCCCTCTTTCATTGCTATTGTCTATTGTAAAGTCTTTAAATACTCTTCCCATCCACTGTTTTCTACTGATCAATGATACTGAGTGCCCACCCAGCACACTTTTATTGATCAATTAAACCTCCATTACTACATAATGCCTCTCGCTCATTTTCCCAGAGCTCAGCATAGCTAGATGTTGTAGCCTGCATTCCAGAGCCAAGTACTTTTGATTGCTAAATCACACTTGCTTAAGTTATTTTGAGTGATCACTACTGTTGTGTATTTTATTTGTACATTCCGCTATATTTTTTGCAAAAATAATTGCTCTTCCTCTCACCGTTATTGCTGTAAGACTGTCTTAAAATCACCTTTAGCAAGGGAATTCCAGCAAGTTTTTTAATAGTTTTGCCACAGCATTGTACTTGTGAATCTCTTCAACTGTGTTTTTTCATTACAAGGGCTAGGTTAATTCTTCTTGTGGCAGGATTGTTTACCTGGTCTATCTGAGTTAGGAAACACACAAAAGGGCTCATAACATAGTCATTTTATTGCCCAGAGGGTTTATTAGTTAGTTTTCTGTTTTGCTATATATTTGGCTCATTTGCTTGGAGGTGCTAACCACACAGCAATAGTTATCAGTGCTCTGTACAGTAGCAAACATCTAGAAAACAGATTTTCCCTCTAGAGCAGTCCATAAAATTGTATCATGTAAAGCAGTAAATATAGTAATTATAGAGCAATTAACTTGCATGCCGGCAAGCTTAGAGCAGCTAGTTGGGTGTTAACTGGGAATATTTATAGATTTAGTAGAATTCAGTATTGTGCAAACATTGAAGTTAGTAGAACTTAGTTCTGTTTAACACAAGTGGCACCAATAAAGCACCCTTATTATTCTGCACCAACAAAGGACCCTCAATAGCCTTCTAACCCCAGTACACCACCCCCTTGTAGCTCATCAATCAAACGATTGGACAGCATGGATATACGATTTCCTAACAGCTCTGTAGCCAGCTTGTTGGATATTGGCATCATGAAACACTGTAGGCATTGGCTCATGTTTACTGACAACCACTTAACCTTAAAGAATATTATAAAATAAAACTCCCAAACCAATAAAACAACCAGTGAAAAAAAAACAAAATGTACTAAGAAAAACAATAACACCGGTTGTAACAAAGCTAAAAACAAAAGCTTTTAATGGAGTAAGCGCTTTCATGGATACATTGCTTCTTCAGACTACAATCAAGCAACATCACATTTAAATGCTAAAACAATCAAACTAATTATGACTTCATACAACTAGAACCTAGCTTACTTAAAGGAACACTATATAGCAACTCTTAAAAACAATAAAATCAATGCTTCAGTGGCTTTGCCTTGAGAAAGGGTTTAAGTGAAACCATGCTGTTCAAGCCCGGAGGCTTGTCAGCATGGAATCGCAAAATCCATTCTTGTTCAACTAGTTCAGTAGCATTTTTAAAGTCTCCCCCTCTCTTCTTAGCAGCTACAATCTGGAGTACTAAAAACTTAAATGGGTGGTCCATGCCTTCCTTCATGTTATGCATAGTTACTGCACTATTTTCTTTCATATTCCTTGTGTCCCTAAAATGTTCTAGTATCCTATCCTTAAGGCAACAATTCGTTTTACCAACATAGAAAGAAAAACATTTAACACAGTAGCTAAAATAAACAACATTACAAGTCCTACAGTCAGCATAGATATTGGAGTCAATCTTAAAACCTAAACTGGGATGTGTAGAAGGTCCTCCAGTGTGTATATGTCTGCATGCCCTACAGTTTCTGCATGCATAAGTACCTATTCGCTCTGACCTAGGGAACTTAATAAAATCAGCAGTTCTATAACACAAATGGCTTTTCAAGGACCTGTTACTGCGAAAGGTAAAATTTGTTTTTTCAGCTATCACCCCTTTAAGCTCTTCAACTATAGACAGAATGTCCCAGTTCTTATTAATAACCTCACATACTACATTAACGTCACTAGCAAAGGTGAAAGGCTTCCATAGAACATTATTGGTACTGCATCTAACATCATTCCTACTAATTTCCATCTGTAAGGGAACAATATTCTCATTATAATAAGGTTTACATCTATCATGCCTGGTACTCCAGGCCTCAAGAATACATTTATCAATGTCATACCCTTTATATCCTCTCTCAATTAATTCTGATTTAAGTTGGTCCAAAGCAATTTGCAGCTGGTTATCATCATTATGTAGATGCATCATCCTAAAAACTTGTCCTTGTATAATATTCTGTTTAGTGTGTTTCGGATGCATACTACTATTGTGTAACAGGTTGTTCTTCCTCACTGGCTTCCTATACAGATTAGTCCTGATAGAATCTAACTGATGCTTGCTGACTGAAACATCAAGAAAATCTATTTCATTAGGAGAATATTTATGTTTAAACCTCAGAAAACCTGTAGTCCCATTCGGATATACAATGAAATCAGTAAGAGCTTTTTCAGAACCCTGCCACAACAAAAAAATATCGTCCACAAATCTTGTGTACCAGGCAATGGATCCACTAAACAATTCACTATTAAGTATATATTCATGTTCCCATTTGACCAAAGAAAAGTTGGCGTAGTTATTGGCACAGGCAGTGCCCATAGCCACGCCAACCTTCTGTAAATAGCATGTGTCACCAAAAACAAAAACATTATTATCCAATACAATGTCAAGCAATGTACAAATCAACCGCACTTTGTTATTCTCCATCCCCTTGTCACAAAACAGCTCTCTCACCTTCTCTATACCCCATTCATTGGGAATGACAGTAAACAATGACTCAATATCTAGAGTCACAAAATAGCAACCATGTTCAACGTCTCTCCATTTGGAGCTGAGCATATTCAAAAAGGTCTTAGTATCTTTCAAGACTGTTGAACAATTATCCAAAATTGGATGTAAATTTTTCTCGATATATATGGAAAGGGGTTCTGTAGCCCATCCTTTACTAGAAACAATAGGGCGCATTGGTGGATTCCTCAAGCCCTTATGTATTTTTGGTAACCCATATACTACGGGTATCACAGAATGTTCAACAAAAAAATAATTAAAGATGGACTCGTATATCATACCAGTGATCAAAAGGTCAAATACTAAAAAGGATACTCTATCTATAATCCCTTTGACCATATTAATGGGCATGCATTTGTATGTATTATGATCATCAAGTAAAACCAACATCTGTTTAATATACAATTCCTTATCTAACACCACTGTACCACCTCCTTTATCTGCGGGTCATATCTCAATATAAGGTAGTTGCTTCAACTCTTGTAGTGTCTGGTATTCATGATAGGACATGTTAAAAAACTGAGGTTTAACATTATTAACAAGCACTTCCCTTATCTGTTTATCACAGATTTCTACAAAGGTGTCTACAGTAGCATTATCCAGTGGAATATACAGACTAGGCTTTTTAAACAAGCACTGGGCAGCCATATCTTTCTCAAACATGGCTTTCAAAGTTAAAGTTCTGCCAAACAGTCTCAGATCTTTCAGTACTTCAACTAGATCTGCTTTCTGAGCTGGAACAAAGCTCAGTCCTTTGTTAAGAATGACAATTGCATGTCAGTAAGCATATATGATGAAATATTAAGGACTAAACCTGTTTGAGTCACTTGCCGTTCTTGTATTGCTTGTCTGTGCTGTGCATTCTCCTCATTTTCCCATTCCTGGTGCGACTTCTCGAGCAACCCCTTATCGGTAGTGGATTGTGGAGAAACAACACTCCATATGTAATTGCATCACTGGTAGCCCTCAGCACTGGTTGTAACAGTTTTGGTTCTTTTTGTCTTACCACCTGACCATCTAGTGGTTGCAAATATGTAGTACTATGGTCTTCACCTCTAGTTTGGTCTAAAACAATGTTGTTAATCATTCTAGCATCTGCAGTCTGTTCAAACACACTTCTGTTCCTCTTAGCTATTACTTCAGGTTGAATGGATGATGTCAGGCTCACATGACCAATCACATCAGCCACTCCTGTAATACTAGCAGCTGTAGATCCTCTGACAGTTTCACGTTGCAGAGAATTAACATTAGATCTCTACCTGGCCCAGGAAAAAACATTCCCAGCCTTAATGTCATTTAAGTCCCTCTGGAGCTTGTGTGTTTTAGTGGCTAAAAGCCTTTTTTCATGCATCTGAATACTGTCATGCAGCACATCCATCTTGTCACCTAATACATCAGATGCATATGTGTCATACAACTCATTCTGAAGCTTATTAATGTCATTGAGCAATTCATGATCTTTTGGTAGAAAAAAGTCTATTAATAGCTGCATGTACTTAGCACTACATTCAAGATTTAATAACTGCCATTTCCCCAATAACTCTGCATAAGTTTGACCAAAAGTTGGCATGGTGCACACTCTTAACCCTCTAGGTGCAACACCATGCTTAAGTGAAGCTTCAAGATGAAAGGACTGCCACTGCAGGCACTTAAATTTATAAAGTTTATTTTTCCAAGCCTTTATATTTGGCCAAAAATCCACTGTAACTTGCATCAATCTCAGCAGCATTGTTCATTGCAGATAGATCAGTTGTCAGCAGCAGATTGCTGTTAGAGCCCAGTAGAGTATTAAAACAATCAAAATAATATTTTTGCATTCCTGCAGCTGTCTTCTGTAAAGAGTCAGGAGATATTCCCTTCTGGGCTAATTCAGCCATTTCTTCTACCATGTTTGCTTGGGAAGAATAACAAGTGAACATATTATAAAATAAAACTCCCAAACCGATAAAACAACCAGTGGAAAAAAAACAAAATGACTAAGAAAAGCAATAACACTGGTTGTAACAAGGCTAAAAACAAAAGCATTTAATGGAGTAAGCGCTTTCACGGATACACCGCTTCTTCAGACTACAATGAAACGACATCACATTTAAATGCCAAAACAATCAAACTAATTATGACTTCATACAATTAGAACCTAGCTTACTTAAAGGAACACTGTATAGAAACTCTTAAAAACAATAAAATCAATGCTTCAGTAGCTTTGCCTTGGGAAAGGGTTTAAGTGAAACCCTGCTGTTCAAGCCCGGAGGCTTGTCAGCATGGAATCACAAAATCCATTCTTGTTCAACAAGTTCAGTAGCATTTTTAAAGTCTCCCCCTCTCTTCTTAGCAGCTACAATCTGGAGTACTAAAAACTTAAATGGGTGGTTAATGCCTTCCTTCATGTTATGCATAGCTAGTGCACTGTTTTCTTTCATATTCCTGATGTCCCTAAAATGTTGTAGTATCCTATCCTTAAGGCAACAATTCATTTTACCTACATAGAAAGAAAAACATTTAACACAGTAGCTAAAATAAACAGCATTACAAGTCCTACAGTCAGCATAGATATTGGAGTCAATCTTAAAACCTAAACTGGGATGTGTAAAAGGTCCTCCAGTGTGTATATGTCTGCATGCCATACAGTTTCTGCATGCATAAGTACCTATTCTCTCTGACCTAGGAAACTTAATAAAATCAGCAGTTCTATAACACAAATGACTTTTCAAGGACCTGTTACTGCGAAAGATAAAATTTGTTTTTCACCTATCACCCCTTTAAGCCCTTCAACTGTAGACAGAATGTCCCAGTTCTTATTAATAACCTCACATACCACATTAATGTCACTAGCAAAGGTTAAAGGCATCCGTACAACATTATTGGTGCTGCGACCAACATCATTCCTACTAACTTCCATCTGTAAGGGAACAATATTCTCATTATAATAAGGTTTACATCTATCATGCCTGATACTCCAGGCCTCAAGAATACATTTATCAATGTCATACCCTTTATATCCTCTCTCAAATAATTCTGATTTAAGTTGGTCCAAAGTAAGTTGCAGCTGGTTATTATCATTATGTAGACGCATCATCCTAAAAACTTGTCCTTGTATAATATTCTTAGTGTGTTTTGGATGCATTCTACTATTGTGCAACAGGTTGTTCTTCCTCACTGGCTTCCTATACAGACTAGTCCTGATAGAATCTAACCGATGCTTGCTGACTAAAAAAATCAAGAAAATCTATTTCATTAGGAGAATATTTATGTGTAAACCTCAGAAAACTTGTAGTCCCATTCAGATATACAATGAAATCAGTAAGAGCTTGTACAGAACCCTGCCACAACAAAAAATATCGTCCGCAAATCTTGTGTACCAGGCAAGGGATCCACTAAACAATTCACTAGAAAGTATATATTCATGTTCCCATTTGACCAAAGAAAGGTTGACGTAGCTATTGGCACAGGCAGTGCCCATAGCCATGCCAACCTTCTGTAAATAGCATGTTTCCCCAAAAACAAAAACATTGTTATCCAATACAATGTCAAGCAATGTACAAATCAACCGCACTTTGTTATTCTCCATCCCCTTGTCACAAAGCAACTCTCTCACCTTCTCTATACCCCATTTATTGGGAATGACAGTAAACAATGACTCAATATCTAGAGTCACAAAATAGCAACCATGTCCAACGTCTCTCCATTTGGAGCTGAGCATATTCAAAAAGGTCTTAGTATCTTTCAAGACTGTTGAACAACTATCCAAAATCGGATGCAAATTTTTCTCAATATATATGGAAACAGGTTCTGTAGCCCATAAAAGTCATGTATGAAACACATGGGACATCGTAGACTTACATTAATGTAGCAGTGCATATCTGAACTTACAAATCAAGTAAGCATGCAGTACTGTGCAGCATAGCTTTCAAACATTACTTAATGTTGCTGAATAACCAGATTAAGAGTCAATGTTGTGGTTTGCTCATTGTCAGGAATATGCTGCTGATTGCAGTCAATTACTGATTAGGGTAACATGTATGTCAACATAAGTCCTAGACAGCTATCCATGTGTGTAAATGCAAGATATGAAACAGCATGAATCAATAAAATGTAAAAGGAGAGAGTGCTATGATAATGTTGTATTTCAAATAAAATGTTAAGTATTATTGTAGTCACTACTTGTGAGTTCTAATTCCATACTAGCCAACTGAAAAATTGCACTGTTTTCAATACTGTTTAAGCATTTTATCAATAAAACATAACCATGCTTGCATGCGAAGTGCACACCCATATACCTGTACCTTGAATGTCCAGCTGTCAAGTGTAATCAGTGTACATGGACATACCTCTCAACTGTCATGATTTTTGCAGAATGTACTGAATTTTGCCCCATATATGTGATCTATTTGGTATATAATCTTATTTTACTTGCCAGTCTCTGCCAAACTGCTGAGGATCAGTGTCAGAAAAAAATATCAGGCCTCTGAATTGTAGATATTAGACAGCTCTGAAAAAAAACACTTTAATGCCAAATCTGTTATCCAAAAACCTTGCTACTATTGCAAGAGCACACTATGTAAGAATCTTCCCTATTGTTGTACCTTTGTTCCACCATTATGTATGGCTTGGGCCAGAATGTTCCACGCTAAGAGGTTGGAAGGTATGTATGTGGAACATCATATATCCAATATAGACAACATTGAATGATTGCTGGATGCAAGATAATCTGAACTGTAGTGTGTATGTGTAAGGAACAGGGTAGTATTTGAAATAATAAAGTCATAGCAGACACTAGTGTTACAAGTAAAATTTAACATATATAAAAGTACTTATTTGTAGTATGTTTTGTTATAGTATATGTGAAGTTACTAATGTCCCCTTTTTTTCTCTCACACCACCTTCTCTTCTTATTTATTTAATCAATTTATTTACTGTTATCATTTGCTATTATATTATTTGGTATTACCTCCTTTGTTGTCCTTATTTATAATTTAATATTGATTTGTTGTTAAATAAATTTTCATTGACATTATTTATTGTTGTGTTCCTCATTATATTATTTTTCATTTTTTTCCATTATTCATTATTGTTTTCTTTTATCTTATTCATTACATTTGTTTGGATTACTGTTTTATTTCCTTTATGTTTTTACTTTATTTCCCACAGCTCAACAAGGTAGGCCAGTTCTTGGTGATCCACCTGCTTTGGCTTCCCTGTTTGAGGTACCGGGCCCCAGCACATCTAGGGTGCAGCCTGGTGCCCCCCTGCTGCTAGTTCCATCCCACAGGCCGGGACTGTGCCCCGCTTTGGGAGTGGAGGCAGACAGCATGCCTAAGTCACCTATGTACAACTGCCAGGCATGTGTGAAGGCATGTGCAGTAGACTGTGGGCATATGCATATGCCAGATGGAGAGCATGCTGTCCATCCTGGTGTAGCATGATGGTTGCAGGCACCTGTGTCAACCACTGTGTCCACAGGAGCAATGCAGGTACAATGCTAACAGTCCCGGGGGTGAGGACTTGAGTCACACTGTTACCCTGTCTGATGTCCATGGAAACTGGATTCCTCCCACCCTCTCCCCAACCAAGGTGCTCACCCCCCTCTTGTGTTCCTTACCAATCCTGTGTGCCATCTTGTATATCTTGTCTGTCAGAAAATGCTTTCTTACCTTTACAACTTATCTTCCACACACAAACCTGTCTCCCTTCCTCAACATTCCACTCTCTCCTTAAAAAAAAAAAGGCACCTGTTCCAAAAAGAAATCTTCCCATACATAGCTCTCCATTTCGCACACATATCCACTGGATACACTTAATTTCATCCAATTGGCTTGACAACTCACTTATGTTGTCATCTCACCTCTGTCTGGGGATGATAGTCCAAATTCAGCTAAAAATCTTTGCAAGTGCACAGTTTTTGCTGTTGAAGAAATGGATAGCTATGGTTCCTTCCTACACCCTCCCTTCCTGCAGATCCCTACCTGCCATTCATTATGTTTTCCCCCTGCTTGCACCCCATTTCACCCCTTTCCTGTCTCCCCAATTTTCTTTTCTTTAAAGAAAATTTGCATGATGCTGCGCTATAGACAGCATCGCTAAACTAAGCTAACGGCGGTGTATTATTACGTGTATGTGAAAGCATAATACCACATTCAAAAAGTTCACCTATGCCACATTTCAAACCCAGTACCATCTGACTTGAACAATAGTGCATCAACCCACCAAGCTACACTGCCAGTTAATTAGCATGCAGTGTAAGCAAAACATAGTAATTGTCATTTTCTCATCATTAAGCATGTTCATGCAATGCTATGCATTGCACCACATTGCACAACAAATCTGCTAAAAGATTAATGTAATAATAGGATTTTAACTGGGAATCTGATAGAGAAATACATCACTTTGCAGCCCTACACATAATAATAAATGTAAGTGAGGTATGTAACAGCAGTTCAGTCTGCAATTATCTGTACAACATGTAAAACCACACCTGCTATCTCACTGACTGTAGCTCAGTCTGAGAAATGCTTTGAAAACATTTCATTTTTGGTTCATATGGTCCTGGGTTCAAATACAGCCGTGTCTAGCATTTAAAATACATGTATGTGTACATCAGCATTATAAATTGTGATATGTATGACTGTATTCAAACAAAAAGAAAATAGGACCAGCATACAAGGCACCTTAAAAATAAATTTATTGATTGAGGTTCTTGAAAAACAGACCGGTTTCAGCAAATATTTAACAAAGCCTTCTTCAGTGTTTAAAAAACAACAAAAAAGAACCTGTATTTAAATACTCAAGTCAGTCGTGCTTAATTACATATGCTCATTCAGACCTGGCTTAAAGAGCCCACCAAGTTTAATAATCCATTTTTTTCTCCATTGAATTTAATAAATTATGCCAACCTGATTTGTTATGCCTGGATCTTCTAATTTTATCAATAATGGTAAAATTAAAAGTAGCCTTTGGATGTACCAAAGAATGTTTATATAACACATTGGTGTCTCTCTTGTGTCTGATATCATTAAAGTGTTCAGAGATTTGAAGCTTCAAGGGTCTGGAGGTTTGGCCAATATAGAATGCAGGACGTGCATTTGGCCAAATAAATGACCCAATCTGAGGAACAGTTAGCAAAAAATGTTATATTGAATACTTGAGGGGTGTTTTGACTGCTGAAACTGGTGGTTTTGAGTATGATGTTACAATAGATAAAGTGTCCACAAGGGAAGCAACCAATTAATGGATCTCCTGATAATGTGGTCTGGATACTTTTGGTGCCTTTCTTCTCAAGATGTTTAAAGTGATTAAAAAAGGCAGATAGATTTTTGCCTTTCCAAAAGGAAAACAAACATCTGTCTCCAAGAATGTTCTGAAGTCTAGGTTCACATTTTAATTTGTTCCAATTATGTTGAATAATTTGCATCAATATGTTGGTATTCCAACCATATTTGGTGATAAATCTAGGTGTTACTTAAGGTGATTTGTGTCTAATTTTGTAATGAAGCAATTCAGTGCATTCCATCTGGTCAACTGTGTGTTTGGTATGTAATAGTTGACTCATTTTACACCCACGGTCATGGAATCAATGTACTAAATAATCTCTGAAGTGTCTATAAGTGTGCTGGTCAGAACAAATGTGTTTAATGCGTATGAACTGTGATTTGGGAATGTTTTTGCAGATGTGAGGAGGATGAAAGCTGGTTGCATGGAGAAGTTAATTATTTTGGGGGAATTTATGATGAATTTCTGTAGTCAGCGTATGATCAGATGCACGGCAAACCAATACATCTAAGAAAATAATTTTATCTCTATTATAGCTGACAGAAAATTCAATCCTCCATTTATTTTCATTCAATTAAGAAACAAATTCCAAAAGGTATTTTTTATTCGCTCTCCATACCAACCAGCAGTCATCCAAATATCCGCGCCAAATGTCCATTTCAACCATGTAAATGTTATGAGAGTTGTCGTAAATAACCTATTCTTCAAAGTATGCCATGAGCAAATCGGCATATATGGGTGCAAAAGATGCACCCATAGCTGTCCCCTTGGTTTGTAAATAGCATTTGTCTTTGTAAAAAAACACATTTTTTGTTAAAACATGTTCTGTTAAACACAACAAAAGGGTGTTGAAACCTGGCTTGTATATTTCAGTTTTGTTGAGCCAGTATTCCAACGCCTCTAGGCCAGCCCAGTGTGGTATGTTGGTATATAATGATTTTACATCCAATGTGCAAAGTAACCAGTCGGACTCAAGCTGTGTATCAGAGATAATCTGTAAAAATGCTGTGCTATCTTGAATTCTAGAATGAACACATTGTAAAAGGGCCTTAAGAAATTTGGTAAGGAATAGAGATAATGGTTCTGTTAATGAATTTCTACCTGAAACAATGGGTCTGCCGGATGGGTGTTGAAGGTCCTTGTGTATTTTAGGTAGGAAATAAATGTATTGTGGACAAGGGTTGGCAATGGTAAGTTGATGCTGTGTGTTTTGAGTGATGATACCTCCTGCAACAGCTAAACTAAGGAAAGAATCAATCTGTTCCTTGAATACTGGTGTTGGATCAATGGTGAGTTCCGAGTAATAGCGTGCGTTGGATAATTGGTTCAGTGCTTCATGATCATATTGTAATGTATCCTGAATCACTATAGAACCACCTTTGTCAGCACCAATTATGACTAGATTGTGATTGTTTGCCAATGTGTTGATATTTTCCATGCATATTTTGGATACATTATTAGGTAATGGTGGAATTGATCTAAACTGAAAATGTAGATCTTTGATAATGGCTTGTTGAAACATGTAAACTTGGTGATTCATGGGTGGCATGAACAAAGACCTATGGTATTTAAATTCATCAGAGATCTTTGTTTCTTGTTCCTGGAAAAATAGTTTAAGGTTAAGATTTCTACAAAATGAAACAATATCTTGAACAAAACTTTCTTCAGAAACAAAAAAAAACAGGGATGAATGATAATCCTTTATTAAGAATGTCAATTTCAGAGGAGGAGAGGACATGTGATGAAATATTAGTGATGTATGACTGTGCCATAACCTATTTATCCACCCAATCTAGTACAGATGGAATGTCTGCTTCTAAATAATGGAGGGCAAAGGCCTACAGATAGAAACACATTTTAAATATTGCTATTATAACCCTAGAAAGTGCCTAGAATGTCAGATTATGCTTAGCCTGAATTTCCAGATGAATCTGAAGTAAGTAATTCAAATGTGGCCCAGTAATTCCAGACTGCAGTCCTCAATGATCTGTCAGTGATATTTCAGACAACCACAGGTTTAAAAGTAACAGAAATATATGGGCATCGTGCTAGAAGTAAGGGTTACCAGGAAACCTGTTCCAGATCACTACCTGACATTACACATGACTTGGCAGTTGTTTGAGTGGTTGACATTATGGTTAATGTTCCCGCCACCTTGTTCTAGGATGCACCAAGCATGTGGGCTTTTTCTCTGTTAATGATACCGGTGGCTAAACTACTTACCTTAAACACATACCTTAATTTCCAGTGGGCGAGTTTCCTCAATCTGGCTCTGGCTGTTATTCAAGGCTGCCAGACATCCCACACTTACACCTATATGTTGCTGTCCTGCATTGTCTTCACCCTGTCTCTCTATTCCTATTGTCAGTAGCAGCAGCAGCTTCAGCCTGTATCACATGCATCTGTATGTAACAAGTTGCTGCTACAAATATTCTCTCTGTGCTCATGTTGTATTTTTAGCACACTAATTTTCATCTCAACATATAAGAAAGGGGATGCGATCTACATTGATGCTTTATATCATGTTGAGTAGTTACATGAGATTGGCTGATTATACTGTAATTCAGCTGTGCAGGCTGCATTTAGCAATTCTGCAGCACAGATTGGCTCCGATGCAATCAACTGCTAACAAGAACCATCATAAAAATACAAATTTGTAGCTAGGCAAAACAGTATGGATGAGAGTTACTTGTTATATTTAACTCAGTGACACATTTCTTGTAGAGTAGTATCTTTCAGAAGAGGAGTATTGTACTTCCTCCATCAGGTATGTATCCATTTTGTCTCCCACATGATGCATATGTTTGAATATACTTAGGGGGAATGGGGATTTCATCAGTAAGCCTTTGTTAGAACTGTACTGATGACATGGCATTGATCTCCAGCCCTGTTACATTACAGAGGATGTAGAGTACTCCAAGGGTATAATGCTGTGTGACAACTAGGTGCATTGGCCTCCTGGGTACTTCCATTGATAGCAGTTGTAATAGTAAACTGCTGTTTTGTTGGAACTATTGTTTGTTTTTATTTTTTGGGAGGTATATTTCCTGCTATGGGGCACACTACAATGGACTGTGGTGTTGAGTTTGTGAGCATGCATGAGTATCTGTCATGGCACAAACAGGAATATGTCACTATTGCTACTATCTTAGCTACATCTACATACTTTTTTTATTTTTGGCCCACTGTTGAATATATGATGTGCAATAAAGTAGTGAATACTGAGAGCCTTCCTTTACTGCTGTATCTATATATAATTTACTCATATGTATGTGATCCTTATATGTGTTGTCATTTCTTTGTATTTCAGTAAACATTATGTATGCACGTCGCAGGCCGCCATTTTTTGAGGTGAAAAATTACCTCATTATTGAGGTAATGTGACAACATTAACAAGTCATGCTGTCCCGAGGGAGGAAAAATAGGTCAGAACTTGCAGCCCTGTGGGATGAACAGGTGCACAACATCAGTGCTGTGGGTCATGAAAATTGTAGCTATGAGCAGGTGCGACACCATGCCACAGACATGATACATGCCACAAGGAGGAGGTTAGCTGACATGGACAGGGATCATCAGGTCACTGGTGATGAGCCTGCAGCAGAACCTACTCTCACAACCATGAGGAATTCCTGGCAAACCTTGCTTTACAGAACATCTACCAGACATCCATCAGCCAATATGTTGTGGAAGTGGGTGCCACCCATTCCACTTAAGAGAATCTTCCAGGTATGCTTAGTTAGGTCAGCAGTAGAATACTGTTGCAGTCATCCTGTCAAGTTGTATATAGTTTTACATGGGTGTCAGGTATTTTTTAGGGGGGAAGTAACTTAGATGCAGTTTTAAGCTCAAGTAGAGATTGTCAGCCACATACCTATTAACATTGCAGATACTGTAGATATGAGATTATTGGATGTATTATCCCTATTAAACTGTAATATATGGTAATGTTGCTATTACCTCTCCCTCAACCTTTTTCAGGAATGTCAGGAATTGGAAGAGGCTGTGCTCCTGCTGCTGGTAAGCAGAATACTGTTATGTCAGAAATGTAGATATATTTCAAGTATTATCTAAAGTGTCATCCCAGGCCTGCTGGCTGGATTGCTATACTGTCTGCATAATTGTCAACTGTACAAATATTGTGTGAATGTCCACAGTTTAGACTCATAACTCTACCTCTTAGGTATGACCATAGTAAAAAATAAATCTAAACCAGAGTGACCAGAACCAACATAAATCACCATACGACACACAAGAAAATATATTAAGCACTTTCGTTCTATTAACTTATAGAACTTCATCAGAATAAAACACAGTCTATTCAAACCGTTTTTTAAATAATTAAACAATGATATCACATTTCAACAGCGAATAAAATCACATAAACATAAACTGATTTAATTACAATTCATTACAATGAACAAACACAACTTATGAAAAACTATCTACAAAAAACTAAATGCATATATATATATATATATATATATATATATATATATATATATATATATATAGATATAATTAAATACATTTAAATCTCAATAAACTTTTCACTGAAATAGTTTCACTTAAACCAGGTGCTATATCAGCATGAAAAAAAACTTGCCATTTGAGCTCCAAAAATTCAAGATAATTATTGTATTCACTAGCAAAAGTACTTGTATCCACCTTCTCAACCACAAAAAAACTAAATTTTTAGAAATCTTCACACACCAAACTGTACCTTGCAAGCACGTTATTTAAATCTTTGTTTTTAATAGCACGTATGTGTTCAATAATTCTACAACCCAATTTCCTAGTTGCTTTCCCAACATTTATGTTGGCTTTGGTTACTGTGGTTTAGATTTATTTTTTAGTGTTGAAATTTTTGCACTTTATTTTTTTAGTTTGTTGTAGTGAGCGTTTGAGTTGTGCCATTTTTTTCACCTGTGGATATCTTATCACCTTTATTTTATCTTTTGGTCATGTTTAATATGACTAGAGTGGATGATTATAATTTGAATTTGAGTATATATTCTCTACCTGACTATCTTCGTTCCCTGACTCAGACCTTGGAAAATGTAATTGGGAGAGCCAAGGAAGTTATTTCATTAGCATGGTCTCAGGTAGTTGGAAAGTCTAGTGTAGACTTTTCTTCTGGTTATTCATCTTCAAAAGATAGTACTTTGGTCAATCAAAATGACTTTGGCATTCATTTTTATGGTGTTACTGATTTATGGAGACAAAATGGGATTAATCCTTTTATAGATGGTTTGACTGGTGACTCTTCTGATAACAATACTGGGCCATCTAAATTGCTGTCTGGTTTGCCGGATTGTAGAAACTCTATCTTTCAGCTGGAAAAGAAAGTGCAAAAAAATTTAAAACACTGGAGACTGAGAATTTTTATTTGGACAACTGTCATGAATGGAACATTTTACTGTTGGGATTAAGGGTTTATACCTTTTCCAGTGGTATTCAGTATAATGATCCTGTGTTTTTGGGCATGTGTCAAGTATACAACAAAGCTGGTTTAGATGCGCTGCAACGTCGTATTAGATGGAACAAGGATAAGATGAATGATTTAAGAGAACAGAACATTTCCCTTGATTGGCAAGTTGAAATACATACTTCTTATCCGTTATTTCTTTTATTATATAACAGGATTTTACCTAAGGTGCAGCAACATGTTGCAGTAGTTATCAATAGGAAGAAAAATACGCTACAGTGAGATTCTTTATCCTATTGTAGTTGTTATGAACAAAAACACTTATTTTTCAGCCATGGCAAATTTGTTATCTGATGAAGCACATTACAGAAATGTTACAATTTGTTAGAAAAAGGTATAGAATAATTGATATTACATTGTTTGATTTATTTTTGTCAGAATTGCATTTCTCATGATGTTTATGACTTCTATTTGGTCGCTCAATCTCATTTGAGGGTTATATTTGGAATATCCAAAATTCACAAAAATCAGGTGCAACCTCCATTTAGATCTGTACTGGCTTCGCCAAGAAACAAAACTGTTAATATAGCCTCTTTTCTTGATAATGTTTTAAATCCAATTGCACAAAAAAGTAGTTTTTTTTTAAATATTCTTGGAGTTTTTTTGAACTAGCTTAGGGATTATGAATTTAATGGTCAAGAACAGTTTAATTGTACTGTAGATGTTAGCTCATTGTACACTTCTGTTGATCAAGATACTGGTATAGAGTTTGTCAAGTTATATTTGAACAAGTTTGCCCAAGATTTGATGATTGACTCTAAAACCATTTTGTCTTGTTAGATTTAGTGTTCAGCAATAACTTTTTTTCTGTTTGAAGGGACTATATACCAACAAATGCCTGGTGTTGTAATTGGGGTAAAGATGGTGCCTGCCTTTGCTAGTTTAGTTATGTGTTGGTGGAAGGTGACTTATTTAGTTACCTTACCCTATTTTAAGTTTGTCACCTATTACTGTAGGTACATTGACAATTTGTTTTTTATATGGACAGGGCATGAACCTACTTTTTTGAGTTTGTGGGAGCCATGAATATTTCTGTTAGGTGGTTAAATTTTGTTGTTAGTGGTATTAGGACCACAGTTAGGTTTTTGGACCTACAGCTTACAGAAGATTTTAGTCAGTGGATCTTTGAAAGTAACATCTTTAGGAAGGACACCTTCAGTAATATTTATCTATATTTTGATAGCTTTTACCCTCCTTTTATGAAGTACATCTTTCAATGTCAGGTCATTCGACTCAGTCATATTATTAGTGATGATGTTAAGTTTTTCGATGAAGTTAAAATCCTTACTGATATGTTTGTTGAGAGGGATTATGATGCTTGCAAACTGCTTAAGATTTCTTGCGAGATTGTCAAACTGAGAAATGCTAGGTTCCCCTCTATTTTGAAACCTGGATTTATTTCTAATAGAAGGACTACCAATAACTTTGACAAATCATTAGCCTTTCCTGTTTCCATGAGTTTAGAAGATAGTTATGTTAGAGGTATTATTTTGCAGAACCAGTAAGTTGTTTTGGGCAATGAGGACTTGTCCAGAATCATTGGGCAAGTTCCAAGGTTTATTTTTAAGAAAACACAAGATTTCAAATATTTTTGGAACATTTGAAGGGTGAGCAAAGTAGGGGATTGGTGGGGACCTTTCCTTGTCAGGCTTGTAGGTATTGTAGGTACATTAGTTCTATTAGTCAGTATTATTTTGAATACATTAATTTTATGTTTACAGCAAAAGGTAGGTTTAATCGCCGAAGTGAAGGTTTAGTATACTTGGCAAGCTGTTCCAATTGCAGTAGTTTTTATGTTGGGAAAACAACTAGGAAATTGGGTAGTAGAATTGCTGAACATGTACGTGCTATTAAAAACATCATCATCATCATCATCATCTTCTTTTGGCTGTTCCCGTTAGGGGGTCTCCACAGCGGATCATCTGTTTACATTTCTTCCTGTCCTCGGCATCTTGCTCTGTCACACCAACCACCTGCATGTCCTCCCTCACCACATCCATAAACCTTATCTTAGGCCTTCCTCTTTTCCTGTTACCTGGTAGCTTCATCCTTAGCATCTTTTTCCCAATATACTCAGCATCCCTCCTCAGCACATGTCCAAAACAATGTAATCTTGCCTCTCTGGCTTTGTCTCCAAACTTTCCAACCTGGGCTGACCCTCTAATATACTTATTCCTAATCCTGTCCACCCTCGTCACACCCAGTGCAAATCTTAACATCTTTAACTCTGTCACATCTAGCTCTAACTCCTGCCTTTTTGTCAATGCCACTGTCTCCAACCCATATAACATAGCTGGTCTCATTACCCTCTTGTAGAGCTTCCCTTTCACTCTTACTGGTACTTGTCTGTCACAAATCACTCCTGACACTCTTCCCCATCCAATCCACCCTGCCTGTACTCTCTTCTTCACCTCTCTTCCACACTCACCATTACTCTGAACTACTAATCCCAAGTATTTAAACTCATCCAGCTTCGCCACCTCTACTCCCTGCATCCTCACCATTCCTCTATCCTCCCTCTCATTCACACACATATAATCTGTCTTAGTCCTGCTGACATTCATTCCTCTTCTCTCTAGAGCATATCTCCACCTCTCCAGGGTCTCCTCCACCTGTTCCCTACTCTCACAACAGATCACAATGTCATCTGCAAACATCATAATCTACAGGGACTCCTGTCTGATCTCGTCTGTCAACCTGTCCATCACCATTGCAAATACGAAAGGGCTCAGAGCTGATCCTTGATGTAATCCCACCTCCACCTTAAATGCATCTGTCACTCCCACAGCAGACCTCACTGCTGTCACACTACCCTCATACATATCCTGTACCACTCTTACATACTTCTCTGACACTCCCGACTTCCTCATACAATACCACAACTCCTCCCTAGGCACCCTGTCATATGCTTTCTCTAAGTCTACAAAAACACAATGCAACTCCTTCTGACCTTCTCTGTACTTCTCCATCAACACTCTCAGAGCAAACATCACATCTGTAGTGCTCTTTCCCAGCATGAAACCATACTGCTGATCACTAATCATCACATCCCTTCTTAACCTATCTTCCACTACTATTTCCCATAACTTCATGCTGTGACTGATCAGTTTAATCCCTCTGTAGTTACTACAGCTCAGCACATCACCCTTATTATTAAAAATCGGTACCAAAAATCTTTTTCTCCATTCCTCAGGCATCCTCTCACTTTCCAAGATTTCATTAAACAATCTGGTTAGAAACTCCACTGCCATTTCACCTAAACACCTCCATGCTTTCACAGGTATGTCATCTGGACCAACAGCCTTTCCATTTTTCATCCTCTTCATAGCTATCCTTACTTCCTCATTGCTAATCTACAGCACTTCATGATTCACTGTCTGCACATCATCCAACCTTTTCTCCCTCTCATTCTCTTCATTCATCAACCCCTCCGATTACTCTTTCCATCTGCTCAACACACTCTCCTCGCTTGTGAGTATGTTTCTTTCATTATCCTTTATCACCTTTACCTGCTGCACATTTAAATTTAAATAATGCACTTGCAAGACACAGTTTGGTGTGTAAAGATTTCTGCAAATTTAGTTTTTTTTGTGGTTGAGAAGGTGGATATAAGTACTTTTGCTAGCGAATACAATAATCTTGAATTCTTGGAGCTCAAATGGCAAGTTCTTTCAAGTGCCTATATAGCACTTGGTTTAAATGAAATTATTTCAGTGAAAAGTCTATTGAGATTTAAATGTATTTAATTAATGTTTATATATATATATATATATATATATATATATATATATATATATATATATCACATCACTGACACCCGGAAGACCGACCGAACAGGTAGGTTATATATCCCGACAGCTGAAAGACCGACAATGGCAGCGTGAGCGCGATCCGTAAGTGTGCAAAAGTGAAAGATTTAGGATTGGGAGCGGACAGGTAAGTGTACGATAGTGAGGGATTTTAGGTTAGGTGTGGGAAAGGTGAGTGTGGGGAAGGGTTAAGTGTGTTAGGGTTAGTATGTGGGTGGAGTGAGGTTGCGATAGTGACGGGCTTAATGTTTTAGGGTGGGTTAAGTGAGTTAGGGTTAGGGTGCAGGTAGGTGTTGAGGTTTAGGGTGGGTTAAGTGAGTTAGGGTTAGAGTGTCGGACATTAGGGTTAGGGTTTAGGTTAAGGTTAGTGGATATGTTATTGTGTGCAATGTGTAGTTGATGTTTTTGTGTCGGTGTAGTGGTGTTCATTTTTGAGTTGTTGGTGTTTGTGTTTTCGGTTGTTTGGGGTGATAGAAAGTAGACCCATAAAATATATATATATATATATATATATATATATATATATATATATATATGTGTGTGCATTTAGTTTATTGTAGATAGTTTTTCATAAGTAGTGATTGTTCATTGTAATGAATTGTAATTAAATAAATTTATGTCTATGTGATTTTATTTGTTATTGAAATGTGGTGTGATTGTTTAATTATTTAAAAACCAGTTTGACTAGATTGTATTTTATTGTGATAAAGTTTAATAAGTTAATAGCATGAAAGTGCTTAATCTATTTTATTGTATGTCATGTGGTGATTTATGTTGGATCCAGTCACTCTGATTTAGATTTATTTTTTAGTGTTGAATTTTTTGGGCCTTGTTTTTTTAGTTATGACCATAGTGATTGACTTGAAAGCTATTGTCAGGACATTAATGATTGCCATAACTGTCAACTGTACAGATGTTTGCAGAATGTCCACAGTGTACATCATTAATTCTTTTTTTATATATACAATTGTTGTTTTCTGACTATTTACTTCCAAATCATTACAGATTGGGGCTAGAAAATAAAGTCCACATGTGTTACTCTCTGAAGTTGGGAGGTATAAAAGTCTATAAGAGTGACACCAGTGTATACAACTTAACATATATTGCACCATAGTAGTGCAGGTATTAATGTATTGCTTTTCCTGTTCATCACAGGTGACCAGGGAGGTTGGTCTCTGTCCCCAACACCAGCTGATGTCAGTGTCTCTTCAAGCTCTGATGATGATGATGATGATGATGATGACAATGGCCAAACTGAGGCACAGCTGGAGGTTGCAGAGGCTGATTCAAACACAGAGGTTTACATCCCTCAGCCACCCTCATTATCACTGTAAACAGACAGTATGCCTATGCATGCCCAGTCCCCTGAAGCCACAGTTATTAGACAGTGGAAGGGTAGGGATATTGAACAGGGAAGTGTGGCTACTGTCTCTTCAGTGACTGTCAACACTGGCAATAGCCAAACTGTTGAGGTTCCACACAGGTGGATTGATAGGGGTGTTCAGGGGAGGCCTTCTGTCCCTCCACCACATGTTGCAGGTCTCATCACATGTTACTCGGGGTATGTTTAGGGCCATCATGGAGGCACAGATACATTTGGAAAGGAATTCCCTATGAATGCTCAGGGTTATGTTGTAGCACAGTCTAACATTCATGACTGCCTCCACTGTGTTGCTGATACCCTGGATTGGTTGACTGACATGGTGAAAAGAGTTAGGTCTGAGACAGATTGCAGACTATCTGTCTTGGAATGCACATTGTGATGGAACGTGAGTTGAATGTCAGCCTCATGGATGTAGGTCAGCAACTCCATCTGCTGAGAGTCAATGTGGCCATGCTCAGTCATGCTTCCATAGTGGCAGTACAACCAGTGCTCCAGATTGGAGTGTGTGGTCCACACCAAGATGTAGCATATGATGGGGTCGTGGTCCCGGCTGTTCCGTGAAAGACACATGCCCAGCAGACATCAGTCACCTTCACAGAATTGCACAGCATCTGAACCTGGACATAGAGGTGACAGTGCCACACCTGGCAGAGTCAGTTCTCATGTTCGGGGGCAGAGACAATGAACTGTCAGCTCTAGCTTGCATGGCTCACAGCTGTTCATCATATAGACATGTAGGGCTAGCACTGAGCTTAGTTATGTTCACGCAAACACTCACACACCAATGTCACATTGAGGGCACCTACAGACGCACGCACATTTCTATGGTCCATCTCAACTGCTCCCCTTCCTTACTTACACATATGCTTGCCAACCTATTGGGTCAGCCTAAGCCTCCTGCCCCCCCACACAACACCCTGTGCAAGTGATGATAACTGTGCCACATCTCTATCATCTTTCTCATGGATGAAGGGAAATAAAGCTATGTGTCTGATAGACAGAAAAACTATCTACATTAGTATGAATTCCTTTCATCCTTTGGTGCTGTTGACTTCCGATTTGTACTGGCCATTTACAGATATGCACTTTGCCATTTATACTGTGAAGAGCATAATAATTTTTCTATGTTAAAATGTATGCTGTTGTAAGGGCTGTGGAGTCACACAATGAAATTTGTCTCATGGAAATATGTATGTTTCTCTTTCAGGATTGTGTAGTACACACGTAGGGGTACACATCTAAAATCAACTCATCAATGTCAGAGCACAGGATTGTATGCCAGCACAGAAGACAAACACCATCAGAGTGGTAGTATACTATTGGTTCATAGATGTTTACTAGGCTAATGATCACAAAGGCCTTTCTAAGTCTATCCATGCATCCCAAATCTCTGACTAGTTCTGATACTCTTGATAAGTGTAAGCAAGTGTTTGGGAGATGAAACATGTACAAGCAGGGGCCTGGAAGATGAAGCATTTACAGGTTGCCTGTGTCCATCAGAGACATAGGTGACAAATGAGGTATGAATTTCCTTTTCCCCATCCAATTGTCCAAGTTGCGCTTGAATTGGGTTAGGGAGGAACTCTGCCTCACATGGATGGTGACCCTGTTCCATAGACGAGGTAGTCTTTGGAATACATACCTGCCACTTCAGCAGGTCCTATTTATATCACAGTCAAGGTTTAAGCCTTTAGAATGGGTAATTCTGGTATTGTTTGTTTTGTGGATATGCAGGAGGTCCACCAGAGTGGGGGTCGGACAATGCCCTGTATGCCAGGCATAGATAATCCCTCAAAAGCCTGTAGAGGACAGAATAAAGAGATAGGGCCTTGAGATGGTCTGCATAAGACATTTTACTTACACCCTGTATTCATTTAGTGAGGAACATCTGTGGATGTTCCAGTTGTTGGATATGCCTGGTTAGGTACATACCAAAGGGGTATTGTACTCAATGATAGGTCTGATGAATGCTGAATACAATGGAGCAATAACTTCCTTGGACTTAGATGCCATACATTTGTTTATAAGTTGCACAACATAAAATTTGTTCCTCAGTACTGTAGACACATGATGGTCAAAGGCTAGATTACTATCTATGTGTGTTCCTAAGTCCCTTACTACTGGGTCAACTCACAGGGGTGTGTTGCCATTATGATAGTTACCATGGGTGGATGGCTTTCCAAAGGATACTATTATGCATTTCTTGGCATTTAGTTTTAGTCCATGGCTCTGACATCAGTTGTTTGTCTGTGTCAGCCTCTCCTGGAGAACATTTGTGTCAGTGTGGCATTCAATGAACGCTTGTAATTTGCAATCATCTGCATATTTAGTCAACCAGAGACTAGTGACAGTTGCCTTGATGTCAGAGAATTAAATGTCAAAAAGGAGCGGTACAAGGACTGATCCTTGACAGACTCCAGTTGTGACTGGCCTCTTTGTAAAGGTGGACTCCCTAATTCTAATTTCCTGAGCCCTGACTGTGAGTCATTTGGCTATCCACTCGGTGACATACGAGTTTGTACCTAACATCCTGAGCATACCTCTCAACCTGGAAACATTAAAAATCTGGACAAAGGCCCATGAAAAATAGGTAGAGATCTGTAGACTGATTAACATAAAATGTCCATGCATAGTTATATAAGCCTGCTCACTCCAATGGAATTGTGGGATACTAACTTTCAAATGCAAACTGAAGAACAGGCAACCAAAATATGCCCCCAGACTCTGTAGTAAATGGTAACCATTTTTTTTTAACTGTGCAGCAATTATATTCACTGGGAAGGGAGAAGATGATGAACCTTAGAATTTTGTTTTTGGTGACTTGCGATATGTGTGCTTTGTGGTAAACGTAGGGCATATAATGGTAGGCAATATTTTAATCTCAGCAAAAGAATACTATGATTTGCTAGGACCTCCAAACGTCATTCTCCATGGCCTACCTATCAGTGACATAGTTAGAGTTTGAGCTGTCTGGGGCTGTCTTTGAGTTTGCTGCCCTTCCCCCCTCACAAAATCATTGTCAAATTGGGCCCTCCCATACACAGCCCTCACCCTTGGAGCCATTCCAATGCCCCATTACTTAGGTATTTCACCCCATTTACCATAAGCACTGTAATGTGCATACTGGCTTACTTCTGCAATGATTATTTGGATTTCCTTTAAAATGTTTATTTTACATTTTATAGCACAAAAACTAATAGAGATCTGCTAAACAAAGCAATACAGTCTCACAATGAAAATAGACTTAGCATTAAAACTTCTCTGTACTTGATACTCACATTCATTGAAACAGCATTGAAACCCACATTCAAAGAAAATGCATCTGGCCAGTGGCAGATAAAGATTACCATTGGACTGTTTTCAAATCATAGGCCCCTTGCACAAGAAACATATATTTGTTCTTTGATATACTTTCCTGATTGTATTAAATTATATTCATTGTATAATGTAGCACACTTGTTAGAGAATCTTTTAATTTTATTGTTTTGAACATTTTTTCAGTAAGCAATGAAACAAAATGCATGAACCAATAATAACAAAACTGCTCAATTCAGAACATTTCCACACCTATGGTTACCCCCTTGTTAGTCAGGTCTGACCATAAGCTAATCACCCTTAACATCCACATCCCATCCCCACACCCCAGTAAGGAAACCTCCATAAAAAACTTCTCCAAAGCCAACTTCATGCTACTCAAGTCAGAAGTGACAAACTTCATGACACCCATGCAGATGGGAAATGAAAGTTTAACTGCTGAATCCAACACTAAAGCACTGTACGAGCACATCCACTCATGCATGAATCGTGCCATCCCAAATGGAACCAAGATACTCTCATCCAAAAAAGGAAGCCAATCTTGGTGGTCCCCTGCCATAAACAAACTTTACAACAAAAGGAAGAAACTGTTGCAGAAAAGAGGAAAATCCCAGGATGCAAAAAACTCCCTTACCAGCCTCAGTAAGAAACTGAGATCCCTCATAAAATCCTCCAAAGCTAGTCACGAAAATAAAATTGCCAAAGATTCCAAAGACAACCACAAGGCATTCTATAACTGTGTCAAGAATCTAAATGGCAATGCTTAGATCTGCTCTGAGCTAAAACAGAATGGCATTAAATATACTGATCCCAAGGATATTGCCAGTATCCTGGCAGATCAATTCAGTGCCAACTTCACCCCCTCTCACCCCCTAAATGGCCCATCTCAATACTGAAAAATTGCCAAATTCCGGTAATAACGGCCACACAGGTAAAAAACGTATACTCCAAAGCTAAGAATACAGCATCCATGGGACCAGATGACATCCTGGGCTGTGTACTACATGAACTACAATATGAACTGGCACCTCACCTAAGTGTCATGTTTAATCATAGCCTCACCTCAGGTTTCGTGCCCACTGAGTGGTGCACAGCTACAGTTATCCCACTCCACAAGGGAGGATCCACCTTGGATTCCAGAAGCAACTGTCCCATCAGTCTGATGAGCCTTATCTGCAAGGCCACGGAGTTTATTATTATGGAACTTATAAACAAAGACATTGGCAACCTTCAAACACTGGACCCCACCCAGTTTGGGTTTGTGAAGGGCTGATCTTGTCTCCTAAACTTGATTGACTTCTTTGAATCAGTCTCCAGAGCCATGGACAAGGGTAAGGTGGTCCACACAGCCTATTTAGACCTTGCTAGGGCCTTTGACACCATCGCCCACTCTGGAATCATAGATAAACCTACTAAGCTGGGCATTAATCCCTACATCACCCAATGGGTTGCTAACTGGCTTACTGATAGAACCCACACTGTAAAAGTAGCCAATTCCAAATTCTTGCTCTAGACAAGTGGAGTACCTCAGGGTTCAGTTCTGGGACCGCTCCTGTTTGGCATCTACTTCTCTGAAGTACAGGCCAACACTAAGGGACTCTGGCTAACAAAGTTCGCAGATGACTGCAAACTGGGAGCCATTATTGAATCCCCAAATGATGTGGATACTCTACAAAAGGGCCTTACAGAAACAGATGCTTGGTGCCAGAACCATGGGCTCAAGCTCAATGCCAAGAAATGTATAGTTATCCCCTTTGGGAAAACACATGTACCCATGAATTACCATATAGGTGGCAGTAAACTAAACACCAAAAGTGTGATAAGAGACTTAGGGACACAGGAGGACAGTGGTTTCACCTTCAATATCCACATCGCCACAACAGTCAGGAAATCCTTCTATGTGGCACACCTCATTACTACGGGCTTTTCATCCAGAAAAAAGGAGGTCATTGTCCCACTGTACTCATCCCTCATTAGACCTATTATAGAATACAATGCCCCATTTGGTATGTACCTCTCAAGACATCTGCAACAACTGGAAAGGCCACAGAAATACCTCACTAAAAGAATCACAGGCCTAAAGCAGATGCCCTACACTGACCACCTTAAAAAACTCCAGCTATACTGTCGCATATCGTCTACTCAGAGGCAATCTCTGCTTAACATACAAGGCCATGTCAAACCCAGAGCTGTTGGACATGCTACACTTAAAGAAATCTCAATCCGTCAAGGCCACATGCTTCAGAGATCTAAACCTTGTCATCACAATAAACAAAACATGCTGGAGGGACAGGTTTCTGACCCAGAGACTCCCCAGACTCTGGAATATATTGCCCATACATGTCAAGCAGAGTGCCTCTTTGGCCCACTTCAAAAGGAACCTTGATGACTGGATGGTAGAAAGGAAATTCACCCTGGGGATCATGTCAGCTGTCCTGCTAGACAGGGGCTAGGGAAGTAAATAGTGTGGGAAGAAATAGCCAGGGAATTGTTATGGCTAGGCTTGTATAGGCCCTAGGGCTGATAGCCTAGTACCAACCTATGAACCTATGGACCTATAAAAGTCTACTCAAACTTTTACAATCCACCAGTGTCAGTAAATATGCACAATCTCTGCAGAAATAAAAGTTGTCTAAATAATTTCACATTAAAGAGATCTGTAACTAATGAAGAGGTTGCTACTAGTAAACAATATTATATTTCATTGTTTCATCTACAAATAAAGTGTCTGTTGCCCTTAAGGAATAAATCAGTTATGTTACATTTAAAACAATAATAAGCTACTAATATTCCAATAAGGAATGAATGGCAAACTGATAACAGGTTCATAGTTACTAGGTATCTCCACCGAAGAGTTCATTCTCAGGACTTCAGCATCCACCCCCTTTAAACATACAACACAGTACCGTATCAGCAATGCATATACATGCTGCAGGAGTAGAACCCACAGCCTTCTACATTAAAAGCAAGCATACTACTTGTATTACTTACAATGCAAGCAGGTTTGCCATTAGCAGCACTAAACATCTCTTGCCCCGAAGCAGCACAAGAAATCTGAAAAAAGCAAAAATTTATTGGGTGAGGCAAAGGCCCAAAACCAGGGAGTGGGACACATTTTAAACATTCTTGTATAATCTTAGAAAGTTGCTAGAAAAAATGTGTTGGTGTTATCATGTGTTTCCTGAAAGATAGGAAGACAAACTTAAACAGCTATAATTATTTAGTGAATTCCTCACTGATTGGCCAGAAAACCACCAATTTTAAGATAGACACAGACAAAATTTATGAGCCAAACATTCCAGATACTCTGTGAAACTTTGAAGAGTTAAGAGCTATGGACTTGACTCCTTGAATCACAGTTGGTGGTATGGGTAGAGAATTCAGGCTCTTGTCTGTTGTACCCAAGGTGCAGGGTTTGAGCCTGGGTAACCCTAACCAACAGCTACACGTAACTGGAGCATTTTATACACGCACCTCATTAACCTGCACAACAGTGAACACACTTACTTGAATTCAACTGAACCTGCACAAAAACTTGTCTTGTTTCCAGCTTAAATGCCTACACAGTTCCAGCTTAAAGGCATGACCATGGAACTGGCAGAAAACTGTTCTCACAACAGCTAAAGTAACTTAGTCTGTTTTTTTTCCCCTTACTTGGAGGAGCCAGGGAAACTCTACTGCTGCTGCCTGTGAAATGGCTAGGGTAGCTGACGTCATCCCACATGCCTGAAAATTGCCAGAAAAAAAATAGAAAAAAAAGCCAGGAAATTCAGGAATAAGGGTGTTCACTTAGGAATTCATGGCACCCCATTTTTTGGACCTCAAAACGGTAAATGCTGAGGAATTTGGTATTGTTGAGAGGTATGGTCTTGAGTTTGCCAGCAATGCCTGCATGAGGTATTGTGTCAAATGCCTTGGCCAGGTCAAGGTAGACAGTGTGAACCATTTTTCAGTCATCCATTGCTTTGGTTACCTTCTCAAAGAAGTCCACCAGGTTGAGTATGCATGATCTTCCCTTGATGAAACCAAACTGGGTTGGGTCCAGTGTCTGGAAATGTACTATATCTCTACTGATAATTTCCAGGATAATTCTTTCCATGGCTTTACATATACTATAAGGCTAGTGAGACTTCTGTGGTCTGTAGATGGCTCACCTTAGTGTGGAGGGTTGACTGTTGCTGTTTTCCATTCTTGAGGCACAAAGCCTGTTTGAAGGCCACAATTAAATAGTAGTTCCAGAGGCCATGATAGGTCATGTTTCATGCTATTTACAAGACATCCTGGGATATTGTATCTGCTCATTGATGCAGTGTTCTTGGTCTTATAGAGAGCAGTATGGACCTGTTTCCTAGTGAGTAGGTGGAGTTCTATTTGATGGTATTTCCTGAAGGAAGGTTCAGGGGAGAGAAGGGAAAAGCTGGAGCTGAATTTATCAGCCAGGAGGTTTGCTATATCTTCTGGCTCATTATAGGTGGCTCCATTTACAATGAGCTCTGCACAAAATTGTGTATTGCCTTTAAGGTTGTGGACATAGCTAAATAATGCTTTGTGGTTGTCCTTGGCTTGAATGGCTTAAATGTGGCTTTGGTAGATTTTATTTGTCCTCGGAGTTGTTTGTTTAGTTTGAGAGTGCTTTTATTCTGCTGGGTGCTGCACATCCTAAGCTTTGCCATAATTTTCTACCTTCTGTTATATAGCCTATTTAGTTTGTGATTCCAGCAGGGTGGCATGTTTTCTGAGTTAGTTCTGGACTTCTTCCTAGTGGGTACAGCTGCCTCTATGCAGCTATTAACATGCTTGTACAGGGTTTCTGTGAGCAGTTCTGCATAGGCAGCAGTGTTCTCAGGTTTTATGGGGGGCTTGGAATCTTGCCAGGTTATCACTTAATAGCAGGAATAGTTCCTAAATATTCCATGTTTACCTGGGGGTCCAGGTTTTGTTTTTACTTCAAAGGAGGCCATTTTCTGGTCTGCCCTTACCAGCGAAGACATTACAGTAGGGGGTGTACAGCACTCTCCCATATTAGTGAGGACCAAATCCAATATTGTTGCACCCCTGGTTGGGGTATTGACTATCTGATCCAGGGAGTCTGTGCTTACAAAATCCAGAAATCTCTGTGCCTTATGTTTGGTGTCATATAGGATTCACAGTTAATAGTGGGGTAATTAAAGTCACCCAAGAATATGGTATTGGGTTGGATAGTTAGTGTTTCTAATAAGTTTAAATACACGGTATGGGTTTCCTGGGTCATAGAGGGGGCCTATAACTTGCAAGGAAGTAGTACTGGATTTTTCCTATGGTGATTTGAACATGGAGCAGCTCAAGTGCATTGTCTTGCTTGACAAGCCTTGAAGTATATTTATTTTTGATGTAAATAGATGCATCTCCGCCTTTAATCTATGCCTGTGAAGTAGCTGGTCTAAATGTGCTGAAGGCATTATAACCTTGCACTGTTGTTGTGCTCTCCATGGCTTTAAACCATGTCTCAGTGACTGCATAGACATCAGCATTCTCTAGGGAGAAGAAAGCTTCTAGAGAGTGGAGTTGTTTGTTTAGACTCCTAGCACTGGAAAGTAATACCTTTAGATTTTGTTGGTTTTGATTTGCTATGTCAGATGTACTTTCAGTTTGACATTGCCTAAAAAGGCCCTATGGAGGAAGACAATGCTTTAGCTAATATTTGAAAGCCTAGAGGGGAGAGGTGCAGACCATCCCTGGCAAAGAAGCATGGTCTGTTGACCTTCTCCTTCCATGCTGATAAATATTGCACCATCTTAGAATGACACCAGAAACTAAGCCAGTTATTAAAGTCAATCATATTTTGTTCATATTGTGGCATCATCCTTTGGAGAAGGTAACATGCTGCTCAGTGCTAGGCTCATACCAGACTGAGACACATATTCCAAGAGCAAAATGTCTTTCTTTATTTAGTCTAGGGAGGTATGTCTTAGATCATTTTTTCCCACGTGGACTATGACTGGGTCATATTGGTACTTGTGGTTCATGACATGAGTGTGTGCATGATATGGCAGATCCTGGCCCCTGATAAGCAATTGACCATGACTTTCTCGTTATGCAGCCTTGTGAGAGAAACATCAATGTGTCTAACAATGGAGTCTCCAATGCCTAGAATATTGGATTGTATGGTGGCTTGACTTATGGGCTTAGAGGTAGAGGCTCCATGAGCTGTAGCTCTATGTTTTGATGTGGGTGTTGGTTTGAAACAGTGCATTTGGGGCTGCTGAGGGTATTTGTTATGTGTATTTCATCTAGGAGGTATTTGTGGTTTTTGGTAGGTTACATTTAAGTGCCTTAGCATATGTCTGCTTGAATTGTGTGTGATGGGTGCAGTGGGTGTACTACTGACTGCCTTATTGACATTAGGAGTATTTTATGTGAGAGCTTTACCTCCAGTGACATTGTGTAAATACATCTCTCACATACATTATCAGTTTGTTTTAGAATTAACTGGTGGTCAGTAAACATAAAGCAGTTTCTACATTGCCTCAGGATGCCCATTTCCACCAAGCTGGTAAAAGAGACAGTGGGAAAGTTCATATCCATGGCAGCAGACCCTTTTTCATTGATTAGACAATTTTAGTGAGAATATTAATCAATGTCAGGAGTATCCGTTTGCAACTATGGGGAAAGTGCTTGTCACATATAGGCTAGTTGCCTGTGTGCAACTATGTATTGGAAAACATTCAATTGTGCTTTCACAGGAAAAATGTCACTCAAGGTGTCATGTAATTGTTGTCCCACATTAGTTCACATAACTTCCATTTGTTGTCTGGTTGAAAGATATTGTAGACTTCCAAGACAGAAGTACTTACTGCAAACTTGAACAAGTTTTCTGTGCATGCACAGACATCCACATCTTCACTGCAAAGAGTGCCTACAGAGAGTGTGTTTTATACTGTGAACCCAAAGGGTTTTGCAGCATGACCCTTACTTTGCTGGAGTTGTACATTGTTACATTTGTAAGTCTGCTCTTGCGACCATGCTTAATAACAGTATTATTTTTCAGGCAAGTGCCATATGCCTGGCAAAGCAATGTAATCAATCCATGATGTCATCCAACACTGTCAGGTACTGTTTTACCTTAGAATGACACCATAAACTTAGAAACATCTTATG
>NC_056735.1:201507645-201517645 GCF_019279795.1 Protopterus annectens
ATATATAGAGAGAGAGAGAGAGAGACAGAGATGTATATGTGTATATAGAAAGAAAGAAATATATATATATATCTATCTATATATATATATATATATATATATATATATATATATATATATATATATATATATATGGTTTACTATCGAAATGTCGAAGGATGGTTTGGCGAACATGGAAAGACAAACGACAGTTGGTCAATTTCTCTGTTGCCGAATGTTAGGAGAATGAGAGTAAACATCAGCAAATACAACTGTGCATTCGCTGATATTTACTCAATAATATGCGTAGAGTCACAGCACAGTGTGGACTGGGAAATATATCTCTTTCTTCACTGTAGTGCAATCATGGAGTTGGAATATTTAGTTAGCAGGGGGTGCTGGGGTGCTTGCCCCACTGCTAAAATGTGAATGCCAGTGTAGGTGTTTAACTTATGTTTGCACCTACACTGACATCACAGTCGATATTTGACATTTTAGCCTAATTAACATGCAGGAAGTAGCAGCTCCAGTTCAATGTGTTGATGTTCTTTTTATTGAACTTCGATGTTTTGATATTAAACTATATATATATATATATATATATATATATATATATATATATATATATATATATATGCATTTCAGTTTACTATTAAATTATTAAGGTTCAGATATAAACCTATTATTTCTGCAGTTAGAAATGTCAACGTTGAACATATTAATGAGGTGAAAATGTGTAACTTTACCATGGTGCGACTGTAGTGTGAAGTAGTCAAATTTTATCTTTTTCATGCCATCAGTGCTAGTGACACCATAACCATCGGATGTGCGAATATGTGAACACAAACATATTTATAAAGTCAGCTATGTAAGTAAACATTTTGTGATGGTTTTCCATTGCAATAATATGTTAATGTTTCATATCGTACTTCCTGCACAAAAAAATAAATAATTGGTTGCTATAGAAACGTGCACACCTTTTCTGACGTAGTCTTATCATATTTTTGAAAATGTGCACTGTTGTAATATCATTATGCAAATGTGTGTTAGCTGAAACCTTGACAGACATACACTCAAAATTAGTAAGTTAGAAAGACCAGTTCATTGCAACTAGTTGAGCAAACCGTCTGGAGGTAAATTCTCTGCATTGCAACAGACATGTAAAATTAGATTCTTTGTCATGCAATCTATGCCGCTTAGGTGAAGAAGGCACACAGCATAATTACCTACTTTTAAGGTCCTCTGTGTGGTTCTGCTCGAGTTTTATAGCATGCAGGACTTCCATTATAAATAACCGCTTCTGACCCAGCAGACGTCTTAATCTATTTTGTCATCTTTCCACAGTATTCTGGCTGCGAGGGTAGCCATGCAGACATGTATCCCAGTGATTCCAAAATGTAACCTCAAATAATGGTGGTAACTTTTCATACATTGCATGTCTAATCTCATAATGCCTTGGCCTGCCAATGACATAATTATTTATAAAGGTTTACCAGACTCAGGCATCTCACATTCAATTTCCTCCACTGTTGACAATATTGAGTCCGGTGAAACAAAAGCTAAAGCAGGTATCTGCTTACACAACAATGTGAGATGGGTATCACTACCAAACAGCGTCATTAAATTCAGCTTTTGAATTTGCCTCCAAAGCTGGCAAAGATGAAACCAACATCCCTTAGGCGTACTTTCTGGTAAATTATGTGGAATACAATTGACAGCACCTTTTTTGAAGTCACTTAACACCATCTGGGGTTTTAACATTAACTCGGACTGAGAGCATAACTGAATGACTACCTTCCAGAATTGGTCGTAACAGTCTTCAGTCTTAGATGGCAATATCCCATAAACTACTGGAATCATCTTGTCATTAGACACACCACTTAGGCTACAATGTATAGAATATACCTGTCTGCACTCTCATGTGCTAAGAGGAAAGGTGCCCTCTTCTAATAGAAATTCTGATGCACATAACATACATAGATTACCTTCTGTGGTTAGGATTACAGTATTTGCACTACTATTGTTAACATGGGTATGCTATACAATGAAATTACCATACTTTATAGGAAGCATGTCAGATGTTAACTGTGTTAATGATTCTAGTTTACACATATTTGCACTGCTATTCTTCCTTCTAATTTGCCGTACAGTTTGCTTCAGAGCATCATTATTTAGTAATGTATTGACCACATCAGATAAGTACCTGCTAGTACTTCACTATTTTGCATGGGTCTTCTAATGTTTGTTCTGCACACCTCTTAATAGCCTCACGAACTTTCTTTTCCTCATGTTTAAAAATGCCTGGACCATGATAATGGGATGTACTCTTCTCCAGTCTTTCACCCTCCACTGCTTCCTCAGTTACACAGCGGCCCTTACTTCTGTCACTATTCTTTTTTATACAACATTAATACCTACTTGAGTCACAACATTTCTCAAGATGGTAATGGTAGCAATCAATACACAATATTTTATGTCCTTTCTGTGTGTAGTATAGATTTCACCAATCGTGCCTGGATACTCTGAAGAGCTATCACCTCTGGACATGCTTATTAGTTTCACCTGAAAAACACATTAACATTAAACGCTAGCTGTACTACAACTCATTACTTAATAAATCCTACCATAATGTATTGTGTACATTTATTATCAGGTTGACATCTCTGTCCTTCAAACCTTTTTGAAAAGTGCAATACAGCAAAAAGCTCTATGGCACAGACTTATGATTTGACAGAAGTTACATCGGTAAAGTACTCGACATACATGTAATTTTAATCCTATGCATACATTACATTGCAAACACAGTATGCAGTTCTTTTACTTACTTACAGCTGTTTCAAATGTCTTGTTGGAACTGAGCGTTTTTTTGTATGCAATCCACTTTACATGCACTACAACTTGAACATATAATGGAAATGGTTAATGCGATATCATTACCTCAAGCCCATTCATTGTAGTTATCACAGCGAAGATTAATGTCAAGGTTACACTGCCGAATTACATGTTCCAGTCACCACTGTTCATGTTTCACAGTTTTAAACAGATTAATAAGTTATCTCTCTATTTTGTAAATCACACATTTAACTCTCAAGCACTACATACTCGATATTTTAATAGTAAACCTGTGTATATATATATATACATATATATATATATATATATATATATATACATGTGTGGGTGTGTGGGTGTGTGTGTGTGTGTGTGTGTGTGTGTGTGTGTGTGTGTGTGTGTGTGTGTGTGTGTGTAAATATATATATATATATATATATATATATATATATATATATATATATATATATATATATTTTTTTTTTTTTAAGAAATTACGCAAGGAACAAAGCATTTTCTCTCTGCTTAACTAAGTGTACAGACATGTACATTGACATTTCTGGACCTGTTTGCATGTTGCTAAGCAGTGCACAAATGGGAGATGCATTGCTTACATCAGACACTTACTATATTACATAACCTAAGACTCGAGTCCACACTTAGCTGTACTCCAAGCCGGGATTTTGTTTGTTTCATAGTTTGATCTCTGTCCCATTTTCTGCACTGTTGCACTTCATGCAAACTGGCTAAAACATATTAAACCCAAGGTGACCATCTGTCCCAGTTTTTCCAGGACAGTCCCAATTTGGAAGTCTATGTCTCGGAATCCCAAACATTGTCTTTGGGACACAGAAATGTCCCAGTTTAGACCACTCAGTCTGAATGGTGACTTGGCTTCACAAGGTGGCCAGTCCCCCTACTCTCCCATCCTAAGCAGCTCTAGGGACTTTGTGATTTTTCAGGGATGCCATTGGGTATGGGGTAAAGTCGGATGTCTTCGCCCTTTCAGGAGCCATCCAGGCCCTGCCGCTATCAGTCAGTCACTCCCTCAAGAACTTACATCGTGGGGGGTTCTGCTTGACCCCACTCACCCAGTCCTGAGCTCTGCAGTGCCGACACTCATCTGCCTGGTGCTCCCATACTGACTTCTGTCAGGGCCAAACCCTACAGTCCTCCACGTCGACCTGGCCAAGAAATTTTCCCCAGCTGTGGCCCCCGATGTCAGGGGACTCTGCCACCTGCATGTATTCTGCAGGCTGCCAAATTGTGCTGGATCGCTCATGCCCTCGGACCCTCTCAGGGAAGCTTACTTCTAATCTCATCCACTCTTCTGGAACTCCCCTCAGCTGCTGAGGGGGCAGATCTGCTCTCATGAAGGCTTCAGAGTCTTCCTGCTTTCCCATCCAGAGCAGCTCTGGGGACTTTGAGATTTTTCAAGGATGCTGTCATTATGGGGTGAAGTTGGATGCCTTCATCCCAACAGGAGCTCTCCAGGCCCCTCTGCCATCCACCCTGGTGCTCTCTCAAGGACTTCCATAATGGGGAGCTCTGTCTGACCCCACTCAGCCAAGCAGGAGCTCTCCAGGTCCCACCACTGTCTGCCAGTTGCTTCCTTAAGGACTTCCATCATGGGAGGCTGTGCCTGACCCCACTCACCAAGGCAGGAGCTCTCCATACCCTGCTGCTGTCCACCCTAGAGCTCCCTTAAGGACTTCTGTTGTGGGGATCTCTGCCTTAACCCCCCTCACCCAGGCAGGAGCTCACCCAGCCCTGCCACTATCTGCCTCTCTCCCCCTTCTAGACTTCTGCCCCAGATGGGGCATGGTCCATACCCTGTCACCCAGGAAAGAGCTGTCCTGTACCACTCACATTCCACCTCTCTCTCCCTTCCAGACGTCCATCTGGATTGACCCCCTCTGGGGTTCAACTTCTACCCAGGAGAGAGAGCTCTTTCCCGGGGTTACATGTCTTCTAACTTCTGACAAATCATGCAGTGCCATGCGTGCTCTTGGAGCCTCTCATGGGATCTTCCCAGCCTCATGGAACTCTGCTCAGCTTCAGACAGTCCCTCAGCCAGACTTCTGTGACACTGGTTCTCCATTTTGCCTTGCACCTATGGCTTTCAAACTCACAGGGGACATGGGCCTGGGGCCCCCATCTCTGCACTTTTTGCAGCACACCTCAGTCTCTCACCCCCACAGTTCCAGGCACCAATGAATGTGCATCATTTCAAGCCTCCTGGCATGTGGCCTCTCATCTCCTGGGTGGTGATATTCACAGAGTGACATCCCCACAGTGCCTGGTGAAGGATGGGAGGCCAACCTGCATACCCCAGTGTGAGATGGCATGGTTGCCCTATCTCCACTCCCATGGGGGCTGGGTAAATGGGATTGCAGACCTGGCTTCCTGGGGTGGCCTTCAAGTGTCTCAGTTTAAGTCTTGTAATAAATGGTCACCTTGGAGAAACCCCATATTCTGTTAGATAAAAGACTAGTCTGACTATCATTTAACCTCACTTTCTAACATCTCACTTGAATGATGTACCAGTAATCTGTTGCAGTAGGACTGCATGAATATTCCACGCATGCAGCCTACTGATTACAAATGGAGACATGATAGTGGAATAGCTGTCTGTAGTCCCATGTGGATGTAATTTCTGTCTAAATAGCCCACTATAGTTACCTGCATAATGTACCAGGTCCATAGCTAAAATGACATGTCATAATAATCCACTAGAATACTTTGTAGGTTATGGACATACCTTGCAAATGCAGCAGTTGACACAACTGTAGTTCAGGGCTGACTCTGTCTGATGCAAGTAGTACACAACCAATACATGGATAGGTACAGGATGTGTGAGTTGCCTGGTATCACTTTTAACATATGTATGTGAGAAGGAGTAAGGTATTAGCCCCTAGGTCTCTAGGTTGTTAGTGAATATGCTGTGTGTTGTCTCTTATCCAAAGCCAGGGTGTACAGAGCATACTACATCAGCCTACAGGGACATCAGCAGGGAGTTCCTCCATCGAGTTCTCCTGTGACTGAAACTGTGGTGATTTAGGCAGTGTTGGGCTGCTGTGTATCCCCTCCCTTTGTTGATCCTGCTACAGCTGTTTTTGCAGGATCAGACTGGGTAGCATAGCACATACTGTGAATATTCGTGCACATGTGCGTGGAGTATACTACAAGTCTCCACCAGATATATTTAGGCACCAGAACTGTGACTTCAGAAGCCGAAACACATGCTCTATGATGTTCCTAGCTTGTGTGTCTGCCTCATTATGGCATTCTTCCATGGGTGTGTGTGCATTTCTGATGGGTGTCTTCATCCACGGTTCCAGATCATAGTCAGCATCCCCCAGTAAATGGCTCTATGGGATGTTCCCCTAGCAAACATCTTGTACAGCTGTGATGTGTGCCAGGTATGGGAGTCATGATAATTGCCAGAGTTGCCAGCACACACATTCATGATAATCTCCTGGGCAATGCACAAGACTTGGCAGTTGATGGAGTGGTATACCTTGTGGTTAATGTAGATTCTACCCTGCTCACCAGGTGGTGCCTTGATGTGTACATGAGTGCAGTCTATGGCACCCAGTACTTCAGGGTAGTGTGCTACATGGTATAACTGTTGCATATGGCTGGCCCTCACCTCACGGGAAAAGGGAAAATATATGTGCTCACTGACATGTGGGAGGATAGCATCCAGGAATTGGTGGTGTATGCTGGATGCAGATACCTGCAACATCCCATCATATCCCCAGTTTGTCTTTGAAAAGTACCTGTAGCTAGTATCCTAAAGGCTATACATACCTTAGTTTCAACTGGGATGGGTTCCCTTGCATTGCACAAATGTTCTGTAGCTGCATGTGCATGCGCTTGATTGTGTGCCACTACATGGAGTTTATTGAATCTAAAATTGTTCACACCTGTGTGTGCATATTGTTGCTATGCACATACAGGAAAACAAATTTGTGTAAGCTTTATTGAATTTCCCTGAACACCTAACACCAAACATACAATTACTATCAATGGACCCTCAAACACTAAGCCCCTAAGGCAAGTAAACGCACTTACTTCCCAGGACTGTCATCAGAGGGCAATCCATTGTAAGACATACTGATGCCCCTCTAACCAGGCAGAACAAGGAAAAGATAACAGTTTGCTGCTAACCTTTTGCATAGATCTGCCAAATCATGCATGCACTCAAGTCATTATACCACAGGTACCAGTATGATTCCATCATAGCCAATGTAGGAGTAAATGACCTGAGGCATACCTGCTTGGGCTATATGAAGAGCGACATTATGAAGCTCTCAGACTATGTGTCTTGGGCTGGTATAAGCCTAGCATTGAGCAGCATAATGCCATCACCGAGGATGATGTCATAGTATGAGCAAATAAATTATTGATTTCAGCAACTGTCTATCTTTCTGGTGTCATTCTGAGGGGATCCAATATTTGTCAGCTTGGGAGGATAAGGTTAACAGACCACATTGCCTTGCCAGGGTGGGTCTGCACATGTTCACTTTCTATGCACCCAGACATTGGCTAAAACTTTATCCACCTCTATAGTGTCTTTTTTAGGCAATGCCAAATTGACAAACCTACCATTATAGCAAAATCAACTCAATTGAGCATCATGGTGTTACTGCTCAATGCTTGGAGCCTCAATTAAAAAAAAAAAAAAACGCACTCTCACCAGCCCTCCTCTCACTCAGGAATATAGACATTTATGCAGTTACCAAGACATGGCTTAAAGCAGCAGAAAATATAGCGGAGTGCAATGTTTCAGTGTCTTCAACACTTTTAGACCAGTAGCTACATAGAAAAGGGCTAAAGATGGAGGTGTCTGGATATACATCAATAGCAAGCATACTTCTAAGGTGGCCAAACCAGATGATATGCTAGAGTTCCTCCATGTGCAGATCATGATAGACAAAATCCCAGAATATATCCTAGCCAGTTATAAGTCACCCTCCATGTCCCAAGAGGCCCAGTCATACATGGACCTACTGCAAACACTTATCCAACCTAACACCCTACTCATGGGAGATTTTAATTACCCCTGTATAGAATGGGACTTCTACACAGCCTCAAATCTATGTGCACAGAGATTCTTGGACTTTGGAAATACAAACACCTTTGACCAAATAGTGAATAGACAGACTAGAGGCTCTAACATACTAAACTTCGTACTCAGAAATATTGGAGAAGCCATTTTGCCCTCCCCACTATCTCACCCTCCCTGGTAAGGTCCAAACATAAAGATGTCTTCTTCAAAATCAAAATCAACTCTGTAATCCCAGTAAAATGAGTAACAGTTCAGAACTATTCCTTGGAAAATTACCTTTTAATAAGTGATGGTTTGTCAAAATTCAGTGTTGCTCCAGACCCCTAGAATACAGCAGCCTATGATGAATTGCTCTCAGAAACTCTTTACAACCACATCATAGGTTGCAAAGAGGCTGCTGTACCTACCAGAAGTAAGCTTAGAGCTAACTCCAGAAACAAACAGTCCTGCTGATAGCATGCCAAATGAAACAGGATACACACCAAAAGGAAAAAAAAATGACAAAAGTCAGGAAGGGTAATTCACATAAATATAAAAACTGTCTCATCAAACTAAAGAGGCAACTAGGAGGCCTAATTAGGTCTAAAAAGCTAACTTTAAGGTTAAGATAGCCACACAGGAGAAAGATAACCACAATTCCTTCATCAGCTATGTTAAAAACCTTAGGACCAGCATACAGCAATGTGCTGAACTTGTGGTTAATGGTGCTACATTTACCAGGCCTGGTGATATAGTGAACTTGTTAGTGAAAAATTCAGCTCCAAATTTACCCCTGTCTCACCCACAACCATCCCTCAAGAAGTACCCTCAAAAATAACCTCTCCAACTACAACTAGGGAACATGCACTGGTTGTGCTTGTTAAAGCCAATAACACAACCTCAATGGGCACCAATAACATCCCATGAAGTCTCCTGTACAGTTTAGAATATGACTTATCAGGACCCCAGGAGTCACTATTTAACTATAGTCTTAAAAAAGGATTTGTGCTAAGAGACTGGAGGACTCCAGTGACCATCCCCCTCCATAAGGGATTACCTTCAACAGATCCTGGAAACTACAGACCTATTATCCTGACTAGTCTTATTTGCAAAGTCATGGAAAGAATTGTCATGGAAATTATGAACAAGGACATAGAAGACCTCCAGACAATGGATCCATCCTGATTTGACTTTATCAGGGAAGGTCATGCTTGCTGAACCTGATGGACTTCACTTCAAAGGTCACTATGGATGAGGAGAAAATGGTGCATACTGCCTACCCAAATCTAGCTAAATCATTTGATACATTACCCTACTCAAGCATTGTCAACAAACCTATGGAACTAGGCATAAACCCACTTATAACATGATGGATAGCTAGCTGGCTCATGTATAGGACCCAAGAGGTTAGGATCAGTATGGCCACCTCAACAAAGAGACAGGTCACCATTCCATTGGAATCTCTCAGAACTTTATGTTGGGCCTCCTTCTCTTTAACTTTTATTTCTCAGATGTCAAAGCCAATGTCAAAGGCTAATGGCTAACCAAGTTCTCAGATGATTGCAAGTTGGGAGCAGTCATTCAATTGCCCCAATATGAAGACACCCTTCAGGAAGGTCTAACACAGACAAACACTTGATGCCAAAGCCATGGCTTAAAACACATCGCCAAGAAATGCAATGTATTGCCTTATAGGAAGTCAGCCACCCTGGGTAACTGCATCATCAATAAAACACTTCTAAAAGTTGATTCACAAGTCAGGGAGCTGGGAATTCATGTAGACAATAACCTAGCTGTGGACCTGACCAACATGTGTCGAAGGTAGTAAGAAAATCCTTTATGTTGTTTAACTTATAAATAAGGGCATGGCATCAAGGTCCAGAGATGCTATCACCCACTGTACTTGGTTCTCATCAGACACATCATAGAGTATAATGCCACCTTTGGTATGTACCTTTCCAGGCACATGCAGCAACTGGAACATCCAAAAGGTTCCTTGCAAAAAGAATACAAAGAGTAGTCACGATCTCCCATGCTGATTGCTTCAAAGCCCTGTCTCTGTACTCAGTATGATACAGACTTCTGACAGCTGAACTTTGCCTGGCATACAAGGTATCCCTGGACCCTGTTTTGATT
>NC_056735.1:201522645-201552645 GCF_019279795.1 Protopterus annectens
AGGCATAATTTGTCCAACTTCTGAACCTAGAAGTGGGTGGAATTTAATGCCCCATCTTTGAAAGATGTTGTACTAGATTGTATTCAAAAAGGCTTGTGGGTAACCTCGTTCTAAGAACATTCCAACAATGCTGTCTACTTTAGCAGTAAAAAGTTCAAAACTTGAACACATTCCAGCTATTCGGACTAACTGTCCCTTTACAACACTATTTTTAAGTAAAAGTGGGTAACAACTACTAAAATGTAAATATGTGTTTGAGAATGTTTCCTTCTTAAAGATTGCTGAGTCAAATTTTCTAAGGTTAACATTTTTTGTGATAGTGATATCTAAATAATTAGCATGGCTCTGTTGAATTTGGGTGGTAAACATTAAAAACTTTGTAATCTTGTTCAAATAATCAATGAATGACAAGATGTCATTCTCGCTTCCTGTCCCCAGAAATAATAAATCATCCAAGTACCTTATGTATAGATTCCAGGTGTTAACGTAGGAGGAATTTAAAATAAATTGCATTTCCCATACATAAATGACTAAATTAGCATAGATCGGTGAGCAAGTTGCACCCATTGCCACTCCTTGTATTTGTTTATAATCTTCACCTTTGAAACATATATAATTGTTGTATAGGATTACTTCTATGCATTCCATTAAAACTTAATGAATCTGAAATCATAATTAGTTAGTTCTAATAAAGTAGTATGAAATAATTCTAAGCCTGCTTGGTAAGGAATAATGGTAAATAAATCTATGGCATTCACTGTAAGAAAATTGGTGTTTTGTATATAAAGGTGTTTAAATTTTACACAAAAAAATTACTTTTGTGAAGATGACTTCATCAGCATGTATCATATAGGATGTTTCCATAAAAAAATTAATAATTGCTTTGTGAAAACATTTAAATGCATTATTCTCAAGAGAAGTGGCTACACCACCACATGGTACACATAGTCTCACACACAAGCCTTCCTTGTTGGGAATCAAACTTCCTACCTATCTAGGTTACACAATCTAGAAAGCAATTCACAAATTGCAATCACCATGGGAGAAGATGGACACTACCTATCTGAAACTGGACATTGCAATATTTGTAAAAAAAGCAATGCTTGGAAGAGATGTTACTGTGCATCAAAGGTTGTGCAACAAATGTGTATGTGTGCAGAGGACAATGTAACATCATTATTATTGTCACCTGTAATGACAATCTTTTATAATGAAATGTAGATACTGTATTTAATGTATATTGTGGGGCATTAATGTGTACCACATATAGAATGACATACACACTGACTGTTGCACACCATTGTTCTATCAAACATTGCTGTGGCTTCATCTTGAGATGATTGCACACCTGTGCTGTCTCATACGTGCACTATGTGCATAGGAAAGACAAACATACAAGCTTTACAAAGGACAGTGCAGTGCAGAATGACAGTAATGGATTCTGTGAGAATAGGTTAATCAAGCTGGTAACACAGTGCAAATGTAAACACTGCATAGTAGACATATACATTAAATGAATGAATTGAGTGAATATCATTTTGAAATCAAAATCACCTGATGGCATAAGAAATGCAGACATGCAAACTTATCAGAATCTTTGATTTTCTCTTTTTTTATTTCACTTTTTGAGAGGAGTACTGTTAAGTTGATTTGCACTGCTGATGGCAAAGTGTTAGTGCATGTGTAATTATATCTTGAAGTTTTGAACTTACAATGGTAATTAACAGTGCTCTACGTTGCTCCATGCCAACCTCCACACAAAGATCTGTAAAATATAGGCTTCACAACTGATAGCAGGCACATTAATGTAGCAGCAGGATAATCATGTGTTAAGTAAAGGTTTAGCCAACATTTACAGCATCAGTAGTCAGACAAAACATCATGAAACATTTTTCATTTGTAAGTATTCAAAAATTTTCAACATGGTAAAAAAATATTTATACCCAAGTATTATCTTAACACAACACAGAACATTGTGACAATTACTATTTGACAGCAGATTTCACCAAATGTTAACGCAGGTATTCACCTTTATTATCCTCTTGCCACTGTAATCCATGCATTCAACTCTTCATCTTGTTCAAGATTAAATTAAACTGAATAAACTTAGCTAAACAAAGTGGCATGGAGTCAGACACAGTAATGTGGATGAAGACAATCAGGTCCAAAAATATTGCCATAGGCTGTGCACTTACATTTAGCCTTCTTTGAAGATGTTGCCCATTGTCACAAATTGTGCAAATACAGAGATGGAATAATAGTAATACAGAAGGGAGAAGATACATTGGCAGGGTGACATAGAGGCAGGCAGAAAGTAAATCATGACAGAAGAAGGATAATGATAGCTCCCAACAATATGCAGTCAACAGGTACACCTAGCTTAGTGTTCCGAAAACAGTCAGTAACCCTAAGCAAAGGGCTAAATTCACATCTTGAAGTTAGTCAAAAATCTTTATACACATGTGAGCATTATCTTGTCACACCACAATGGAACTGCTACTATACAGCTTTAAAATCACACTATTGAAGCATACTGACTACTTATTGTAGCAAGAGGGGTGAACAGAAAGAGTTAGAGACAGATGCAGAGAAGAATAGCAACATGTTTTGTGGGATATGTAGGAACATCTGCATGGTATTTTAGTCTCACTTATTAAACTGTCATTAATCTGTCCTGCTGTGTAGAATAATCTGATTGCTATAGGTACAGATAAGGGGTGGAAGAGTGCAATAAACATGAATACCTAACCAGGATAAGGCTGACTTACCAAGTCTCCCTGTTGGGGCTGCAGTGTTTTTGAAAATTATATCTTACTGCATCATTTCAGTGTTATATTAAGCAAATGTGTTACATGTAGAGAAATACAGACATTTGCATTTAAATATGGGACAGGAATATGATATGTCATAAAGTAATAAATTGACAAACAGCTGTTATTGAACCCATGACACTACGCCAAAACATCAGGCTACAAACAGGGTAATTATGTCGACAAATGACATAACAACTAATTTGATACATCCAGCAGCCTAAGAGCTTTTCCATTAACTGTTCCACAAAATTGTTAAATTAAGTGTATTATAGTACTGCCTTTAGTGTGGCTTTACTCTGTATAACCATAGTTCTGCAGATTTAAGCACATTTGCACAACAGAAACCAGAACACTGCAGATTAAACTGAAACCTTCAGCTTTAGCAGGAAAAAAGTTAAACAGTGTTCACTGTCAATCAGCATTGCATTGCTATGCCAAACTCTGTATAAATACCAAGTACATAAAGTTTTCCATGGGTAGGAGGACACCATTATTGCGGATAGGTAGGGGACATTGGAGGTGCACCCATGGCCAGTTTGAAAACAGTGATAATCTAGTACTCACCCTCAGAACTCTCATCACTGTCTCCTGCTGCAGCTCCCTACGTCAGTGCCAGTTGGAGCATCATCTTTGCAATGTGATTAAGGACCTTTTCCACCCTGCTGATATGTGCAACAAGACCCCCCCTCTCCATTATATCCATCACAAGCCCTGTCACCTTTTGCAGAATGACAAAATTGTCACCTTCACTACTAATGCTCCAGGAGTATACCACTGCACCAGCAGCTGGGACAGACCTACCTGACCCACTTGGAGTAGGTGGAACAGGGGTTGTAGAGGCAATACTGTCAGGTTGTAACCATGAAGTGCTGCCACCTGTGGACGTATGACAGGTTGAGCCGCAGTGGTCGATATGCCTCTGTGTGCTGTTGATGAATAATTTTCAGCAGCAAGTTATGCAAACAACAGATTTTTAATAAATTGCACTCCACAAAAAATAAAAACAAATAAAAAATAGAGAGAAGGGGGGAGACAAAAAAGAGATAATTAGATGCATACTGTGTCACAGTACTGTATATTTTAAACATACTTGGTTTGGCAATACATACAGTTATGATAATTTACTACTGTACTCCTTTGCACCATCCATATATGATGGAAAAAAATGTATGTGTCATTAAATAAACAAATGTTGCTGCTGTGATATAAGAAACAGCTGCCTTTATTTCACTATGACAGATTGGAATTATGCATTCTAAATTAATAGTTACAGTTACCATAATCTAATTATTCCTGAGAGACTGCTGTTAAGATCTTATAAATAATTATCAATTAAAAAAATAATTCTTGCTTCTGGGTACTGAACTCACACACAGTGAAGCTGGTATTCTAATCGCCTATTACAAGCAGTAAGAGTTATTGGTGAAGGCATGCATGTTCTAGATGAAGGATGAGACATTCTTGCTCAAGATGATAGTGCTTGAGGGAATGTAAATAACATTATGGCTTGGATTTTTATATGACTCATACTCGCCCTGTGCCTCTCTCAGGTGAGTTAATCTATCCTGGTGCACCTCAATATTTGCAGCTATCTCCTCTGCAGCTGTACAACACAAATAGAAAAGAAATATACATCAAAGCAAAATGAGTAACTGAGTTGGTTGGCTAGATAATTACTGTCATATCATAAACAGGTTGTGGGTGAGTATACTTACACAACTGCGGGTGGTCCAGTAGTTCCAACATTGTTCCCCATTGCATGGAATGCCAGTTGCATTGGAGACTGCCTTGGCTAAGTTGTTCCAAGCCTCAGCCTTATACTGAGATTCATTATAATACCTCTGCAGCAGCCTATTGCTGTAGCACTTAAGCACGTAACAAGGAGTGCCACAAATATCCTGGACTTCTCACCCCCCTATGTCTGTGCTCTAAATGTAGTCCCATTCTCTTCCTTGCCAACCGTTTCTGCAGTCATCGAGTTAAAATATATCTTAACTGATGGATATTTCAGATCTCATGTGTTTCTGGTATTACCCAAAGTTGCATAGCCTTGCTAACTGCATTTGAACTACTCAAAGCAGATGGACTCCTCGCCAGGCACATTGGCACTACTTACAGCACATAGCAGTAAAGGTGTGAAACATGGCTTTGAGGTGCACTATGAACCACAATGAAGGCAAGGAGCAAGCAACACCAGGAATAGAGAGCCAGAATTTATTGAAAACCTTAGTACTTTTGTTAGATTATATCCGCAGACTTCTTCAGAGGTATGATTCCTACCCATTATCACAGGTTCCATTGTCTAGCAATGGACGTCATAATGGCATGGCTTTTAAGGAGGAGGCCTGTTGTCTACCTTCAAACTGAAGCTGATGTGTCATTATATGCCGCCAGACTCATGTGTGGGGCCATATTGGAGGTACAGGCTCATTCCAGCAGCACAACACCTTAGATAGGATGAACAATGTACTGGATTAGCAGTTTCTGCCATGGAATGTCTGTTCAATGATCCACATAGCTAGAGAGCTACTCCATCTTCTGTTGTTAGCAGACATGGCCATGCAAGATACCACTCCTGCAGTGATGCTATAATCATTGCTCCATCAGTGATTGCAGTGTCCACACGCAGATGTGTTATGCTATGGGATCATAGTTCTGGAAATTGTCCTGATGAAAACTTATCCAGCAGACATTGCTCACATTCAGGCAGCACCATGACCTCTAGCCAGGGCCGTGGAAGTAGCAGTACAAGTCATGGCAGAGGTGGTTCTCATGGTTGGGGTGACCATGCTGAACTGAGTAATCTACCATGCACGGCTAACACCCATCCAAGATGCCAGGATGTAGTGCTAGCACATTACTCAGTTGTGTTCATGCAGATACGCACACATTGAAAAAAAAATCACTTGCCCATTCCAGTTTACACATATGCAAGCAATCAGAACAGTACTGCTGACTGCTATACGTCTGTTGTTACTGTCCCTAAACACTGAGAGATGCATGCATTTCGTTCCTGACCACACTCAGTTCTTTGGTGTCAGCCTTACCATCCATGTGCAAATAATGATGACTGTGCTCTGACCTTTGCACATGTCTTTGTGATTTAGGGTTGCATATAAGTCTGATGCACAAAGTGGATAGTTGATGCTTGCTTTATCACAAGAGTAGATTTATCAATATGTATCATTATGTATTGCAGAGCTAAAGTTGTTGCTTTGTTGTTCCTACTAATTTGTGAATAGATTACTTCTATAATTGTTGAACTACATCATATCTCAGTTAGTGTTGTCATTATAGCATGTGAAGCTTTAGGTACTTCAGTCCTGATCTTAGTATAGTTGTGCAAATGAGGCTGTAATTGACCTGTTCCATGTTTTGTGGATGGTGGTCAGTTGAAATGGTTGATGCAAACTACTGGTTTTAAAACATAACTATATGTTTGTTGTAAACATCTTACAGAGGAGATATTACTGAGATAACTATACACCTCAGACAAAAGGCTCTGCTTAGGGACATATACATATTTCCATGTAAGAGTAATCAGTTATATATTTTTTTCTTTACAGGTTCCACACCTACCTTCTTATTACTGCAGCTAACAATTGTGTCCTTGGGGGTTGTCCCTGTCTGATGCTATTAGAACACAACAATTACATGGTTTAAAGGTTGTGAAGCCTGATAGGCATCAGTTTTCTTACCTGTATGTGATCTGGATCTTAGGCTTTGACCTAGGTAGTGACTATGTGTGTTATCCTTTACCTATTAGCTAGAGCCAGGACATACTGTGCACTCCACCATATGCCAACACCATCTGCAGCTGGTGGTTCTCCCTCAAACTCCACATCTGTACCTTCTGCTGTTGCTGCTGGCCCTGCCTGTGGTCCTTGAAATTGTGTCCCTGCCCCTTTCTTTGCTTGTTGAAACTGTTTCTTGAGTATTATATTGTTTAACAAGCCATAGACTGTAAGTATTTTGGCACAGGTGCCCAGTTCATACTGCCATGCACATCCTGATGAGTCTTAATTTAAGCAAACCAAACACTCATTCTGTGATATTCTTAACTTGAGCATGGGCCTCATTGTGTTCTTGTTCATTGGGATTGTGTGGGTTTCTTATGGGTGTCATAAGCCAAGACTCCAGTGTACAACCTGCATACTCCACTAGATGCTGCTGAGTAATGTCACCCCTAGTGAGCCTGATGTACAGCTGACAGGTGTGCCATATGTGGGAGTCATAGAAACTTCCTGGGTTACCTTTACAGAGCCTGCAGCCTTGAGCATTACAGACAACATGACAGTTTATAGAGTGGAAATCTTTTCTGTTGATGTACCTCCTTCCCTGTTCTCCAGGCTGGGATTTTATTTCTATGTGTGTACATTCTAAGACCCATAAACTGTGCTATTGTATAGAATTCCTGCATGGTTCTTGCTGTCTCATGTAGTGTTTATGGGAAACAGATATATTACTTTTCATGTAGTAGGATTGCATTAAAAAATGGTGTAATATTCTTAGGACTGATGCCTATGATACCCCTACCTTTGTTTCCACTGGGATGAGTTCTCCATGATTTCCCTGTGGACTGAGGTGGGGGTGGCATAGGTTGCATATTTCCTCCAGTGTGTCTCTGTCCTCCCTATATCTCTCAACAATTTCTGTTTCATGCAGTCCACAATTAGTCAAAAGGGGTCAAAACATCCTTCTTCTTCTTGCCTGAGGCCTGACAGCAGCAACAGCAGAACCCTGATTTAAAGCTTGTTGCACATACATCATAATAATATCAACAGCAGCCCCTAACATATTTTTCTAACTGTAATTGTGCGTGTATTCCAAAGAGTTTTGTTGTACACAGCAATAGCCTACACTGACTGTACTCCATTGCTTTATAGCTTCTTGAATAGCTCTGCTTTGGCTCTTTATGCTTTCATTAGCATATTCTGTCATTTCACTTTACTTTTCAGCTCTACACATAGTACAAAGCAAATGAATGCATACCAAATAGCGTGATCTTGTGTTGGAGGCATAGCTCTCAACTGTCCAGATTTTCCGAGAATGTCCAGATTTTTGCCTCCTATTTTTAGTCTGTTCCTCATAAAATTTGTGTTTTTTGGCGAGTTTATTGTGGCAAATCAGTGAGGACAGAATTCACTAAATAATGACAGGCATGTGAGTTTGACTTCATATCCTTCAGACAATTCACGATAACACAATACTTTTTATTCTAGCAACTTTATAACTTTGTGAGAGCGATAGTTAAAGTTTGCCTCTATTTTTGGGGCTTTGTGTCACCATTATTTTTTACTTTGCCCAGATTGTTTGTGCTAAGAGTTTGAGATGTATCGTTGGAGGTATTGTGTGTGATCTCTACAAAGCAGGGGTTCCCCTTATTCTCTTTGTTGTTTGTATTGTCTGAATTGGTGGTTAACCACCACATTATCATTAAATGTTTGCAATATAGTTTTAACTCTTGAAACCATTAATTGGAATTAACCATGCAGTTCACCAATTATAGTTAAGCAGCCCTATCGAGCAGATCACAATAACTTTAAATGAGATGGGCGAACTATCCCACATAACTGACTTAAAGCTAATACAGGAAAAACTGCACTCTTTCTACGTGCATAAAATACCTGACCACTGTCTTAGTCAAAGTGTCCCATGCAATATCACTATACAAACCACCTATCATGAAAGTCAGAAACACATCTCCGTGAAAACACTACTTATGCATAGCATCCATAAAGCCATACTATCAGCTGGTTTTAAAATGTCAGTTTATATAATTGGTGAAAGCTATTATTGCCTTATATTAGTATAATTTTTAGTAATTAAAATTTGTATCTAGTCTCAATTCCATCCATTTTCCACATCTCCCATGTGTACTATTTTCTCACCTAGATAAACAAAATTCAGAGTCGCATGTCATGCTTTCATTGCAAAGGGAAACCCCTTCATATCAGCAGCAAGAAACTTTATCCCTAATCTTTTGTTATGGGTTTGGACTAATATTTAATTTGGGTAATGTTGCTTAGGTTATATGATATATAACAATATATGTGAAGTAAAATGTTTATGTTAATTATAGTGTGATTACTTTTATATGAATGTAAATTTGCCTGTGTCACAAGGGATAATTCAATAAAGGTGTTTGAAAAAATATGTATAAGGCTACAGTTTCATATCAACTGGTTGGCTGGTTTTATGTTACATATAGTAAATCTCCCAGATCCCATGGCTTTCCACCAAGGTTTATATAAAATCTTTTCAAAGTGATGGTGCAACATACAGACCCTCCTTCAAGATCTGGGAACTGAGGGGTTGTTGACTGTTGGTTTGGGTATAAAATTATTGACTGTAGTAAACAAAATAGTCTGTTAGCCCCCTCCTAGTTTTTATATGAAAGAATACCCTTCCATAGATAGATGGCAAACTGGACTTCAGCTCATATATATTGTAGTAAGAATTTCTGTAATGTTTCAACACAGTAGTTTTACCATTTCCATGGTTAAGCAATTATAGCCACAAAATGATGATCATTGCTGGCAATGTTTGTACCTACATTTATCTCATCTATTTTGTATAAGAAAGTATTTCTGAGTTATGGAGCAAGCAGTAAATTGTTAAATGTGTTGACAGTCAAACTGATCCCCACTTGCCAGATAGGACATAGGCCATTGTTTGGCATCATGTTAAGCAACCCAGTAGTGGAATGACAGGTTGGATATTCATTTAACATTTAATGGATGCACTAGATATCACAACAGTGTCTGTAAAGAATGTTTCTCATGTGCTAAAATGCTATACACCTGTCATTTAACACCATTTCAGATGCATGAGTTAGATCACAGATGTATGAGTTAGGCATGATAACTGATAATAAATGTTGACATCCTTCTGTAAATGAAGTAAACCATATTAATGCCCTACAGCAATGCCCAAAAGTTAGAACTATATGGAGTGCACTCAGAAAAGGTATAAACAGGACACTTAAACTTACATTATATGATGCCAATGATTCAAAATATTAGTTGTTTAGTTCTATAAATCTATCACAGAGGCTGGGCACATCTAAGCCAGTATAAGCTAAAACTGTGAAAGGTGCTTTTCTTGCTTGCCTGCTCAAAAACTGGAAATCCTGTCAGTAGAACGGATGGAAGTAATATGTAAGATGAGTTATAATCTGAAGGCAGGCCCTGAAAAATAAAAGGATATGTCAACATGGAACAGATTTTGGTGAAGCTGTATGTTCAGACTTGACTCATTACCTAACACTTAAGTGAGTATTTTGATTAATCATAACATCTTATCTTTAAGGATTTCATAGTGTTTTAAAATTGCAGGGATGCATTTCTTTCTTGGCTGAAACTGTGTGATGATTGTCTAATATTTTTATGTAATTTTCAAAGCATTTGCTTTTAAAGGATTATCTATGCTCCCGACTTGGCTAAAATGTTAATAAACATGTCTGAAATTATTATCTATGTTTGTTTTTCTCTATGAGGTTTGGTTCTTTAAGAAGAGAGAAACAAGTTAAACGGTCAGTAGAAGAGTTTAAACAGAGAGTATCCAGTTGGCTTCACATGAGAATATTAATCTAACTGTTTCAGCATAAAAAGATTGACTAAATGTAAACCTGTTATTTACAATTATGACATAGAAGTAAATGTTCAAAGATCTGAGGACTGCGCTATACGTATTGCTATGATCTTGACATATAACATAGATTCTATGAGTACAAAAAGATAATAAGGAGTCGGTAAGCTCTTAACACGCATAATGATTTAATAGATAAATTGTCTTCACAACTTCAATTTGTAAATTAATGGAATACTGATGGAAGGAAGATGTTGTATAACAGTGTACAAAGAGGTATATTTATTGCAATGATAGTGGGAATCTAATGGGTATCAATGCATGTGCAATGTGCAGTAGCAGTGATTTCACAGCAAATAATCCTTCATTCTTCTAGTTATAAAAGGAAATATATAGTCCAGAGATATATTGTGATTGTAGTACAACTCAAGTGGTTGGCCAAGTGTTCAACATGAAGGGTATACTATGTACAGTAACATTCTGTTAAAAGAATGACCAGAATAATGCCTTTGTTAAGCATGTAGAAGTATGGTTTTACAAAGTTAATTATTTTATATTTAAAAAAAAAAAAAAGCAAAACTTGGTCGAAGATATGCTGACATTAAAACTGCTACAGATTGTTAAGAATAGAATAGAATATTAAGTATCAATGATGCTATTAATATTAAAGGTAAATTGAAACAAAAGTTCTTAAACATTAATTATTTGTTGTGAATATATGTATGTGTATCTCCTTTGGGAAAAACCCAGTTCCCATAAATTACCACATTGATGTTAGTCCACTGAACACAGAAGACGTTATAAGAGATCTTGGAACACAGGTTGACTGCAACCTCTCTTTTGATTACCACATTGCCACTGTGATCAGAAGGTCCTTCTATGTGGCACATCTCATTACTAAGGGTTTTGCATCCAGGAAGAAAGAGGCAATTATCTCCCTCTACTCTTCCCTCATTAGGCCAATCATAGAGTACAATGCCCCATTTGGCATGTACCTCACTAGACAACTGCAACAACTGGAGAGGCCACAAAAGTACCTCACAAAGAGGATCATAGGCCTTAAACACTTGCCCTATATGGACAGACTAAAAAAACTCCAACTATTCTCTCCCTCTTATTGCCTACTTAGAGACGATCTCTGCTTGACTTACAAAGCCATGTCTGACCCAGCTCTGTTAGAAATGCTACATCTAAAGAAATCCCAATCTCTCCACACCACGTGCTCCAGAGGCCTCAACCTCATTACCACAGTTAGCAGAACATGCTGGAGGGACAGGTTCATAACCCAGAGACTGCCCATGCTATGGAACAGACTTCCCATACATGTCAAGCAGAGCACCTCGCTGCCCCTCTTCAAGAGGAATCTTGATGAGTGGATGGGAAAGAGAAAATTCACCCCATGGATAACACCAGTGGTTCTACTTGACAGAGGCACTGGAAATTAAGGTTGGGTGGCACTATGCCAGGGTAATCCTATGGCTAGGCTTGTAAAGGCCCCAGGGCAATTAGCCTAGCACACCTATGAACCTATGATACATATTTAACGTTTTATACTTTTACTCAGTCAAGCAATTTTAATGGATTTGTATGTCATTTGATATCTTAAGATGTTATATATAGGAGTGTTTGAATTTGTTTAATCAGTCTGATAAAGATCTGTTGTGGTGTACTGTTTTAGGAATCAAAGTGCTTAGTGCCTTATGTCATGTAGTTATATAGCTGGAGCGTAATAAACTCAAGTTTATATCCAGTCATGTTTTAGTGACCGTCTTCTTTTAAGTGTTTTTTAGGAATTGTACAATGAATTCTTCTTGTGAAAGCAAACACTGCAAGCATGTAAATACATCTGGAATACTGTAAAATGATATTTCAATGATGGATTTCATGACTGTACATATTTATTTATAGATTTAGGAAGCTTTCCAGGAAAATATGATGCATGGTAAAGTCCTTATACTGTGAAAGTATAACATGGCTCAAGAAAAGCTATATCAACTCTCAGGCAAATAACTGACCAGGAACACAAGAGAAGGGAAAGCCTCATCTCTCAATATGGCCACTTGTGTCCAGTGGGTCTATCCAGTTAAAGAAAGGAAGAAAAACAAGGCCGCAATAAGAGACTATGGCAGCTGCTGAGTAGACTAAAACAGTATAACTTTAAGTTAAATAAGAAAAAAATGCAAAATAAGAGTAACAAGTCTAAAATATGTATGTCATCTTCTAATAACAAATGTTCTGAAATATGATACACACAAAGTGAGAATAGCTAGACAAATGCCAATGACAAAACACACAAGCATTTCAGAGATTTCTAGGACTGGTGTTTTAGCATGGAAAATCTGTACTTAATATGTCTGAGATAATAACACCTCTAAAACATAAGTTAGAGGAAGTTGTGCCTTGAGAATGGAGTTATGAATAGGTGCATTGGTTCATATGTAGGTACTGCAGCATCAGTCTACATGCCATTACAAGTCTAACCAATAAACTATATTCAAAAGTTACCAGTAGCCTCAGGAAAAGCAATAGAAACTAGATCTTGGGAAGAATTTTGGAGTGGCTCATCCAATTATGTATCTTTACCTTGAAGGTCACAAAAGTGCTATTCTGCTGGACATGTAATGACAATTTGTTCCAGAGATTTGAGATTCATTTGATATGACTCTATAAGACTTTGTTTCTATCTGGATTTTTGAGAATCCTTTAATTCTGTGAAGGAATAAGAGGGCAAGAGGGGTCAGATCATTCATGGATTGAAAGGCTAGTCACAGATCGCTATGGAGAAGTTTGCAAGAGACTGAAGACTGACAGACGGCTGCCAGTCTGTTCACATAAAGAGGGTGTTTAAGCCACACTGCTTTGTTTAGTTAGGAATAGCTAAGGTATCTCAAGTTGAGTGATATACATGCCAAAAGGAGCATCATATTCAACAATGGGTATGATGAGAGATGAATAAAGAAAAAAAATTAAGACTTCCTTCTTTCTTTCATTTATTTGTCTTTGTTGACTGGGAAAGTCCAACTGGCAAATCCCATTTTCAGCAGAGGTCTTAGGAGAAAAACTTCAGTAGAACAGATAAAAGATACTTACGGCAAAATATTTTTTTTTACAAAGCCGGACTACATAGATAGTTCTTCAGATATTTAGATATAAATAGGTACTTGTTCTGTATTGATATACAAAGATAAAACAGGTATTTTTTATATGGTGGCATTATACATGATATTAAATTCCAAAAATAAAAAAGAAATATTTAGTATGGAAACAGTGCATGTACAATATATGTGACAGGCAGACTTATAAGACAAGGGTAAGGAGGGTTATAGAAAAGATACTAGGAATAAATAAAATTGAAATATGGGCAGTTAAACATTAGTGGTAGGTGGATAGTTAAATCTAGAAGAGGAAGACAGGCATTGCAGAGCTGATGAGTCAACAACAGCTGGGGAAAGAGCACTAGGGTTCATACTGACATAGAATTTGGCTATGGAAGAGTTGTGGTGAGTATCTGAGAGGGATGGATAAAGTGAGAAGGTCAGGAATAAATTGAAATTTAAAGTGGGGATTAAAATAGAAAGGAATTTGAGGAGGAGTGGTACACACGTGGGTTGTGGAGAAAGGGATAAAGGTCATAAAGGTATAGGGAGCATGAGCTGACAAAGGAAAAACTAAGTTACCTAGCTGAGGAGCATGTGCATGACCATGTGTGGTTTAGGTGTGGTTTAGGTGTTGTTTTAGTAAGGGCTTGAAGGCAGAATTTATCATGATGTGTTTTAGGAATGGTGGGATAGTGTTCCAAAGTTTAGCTAAACAATGGCAATATAGTGAGCTGCCTGCTGAGTTATTAAACTTCACCGTGATTATTAAGATCTCATTGGTTTAACAAAGATCTCTACTTGGAGTGTGGTGTTACAGGATATCTTTAAGTTCAGGAAATTTTTCTGGTGCAACTGTGTGCTGTGATATGTTGTGAGTATATTAAGTAGTTGGGCAGCTCAACATAGTTTAATTGCTTCAGGACTGTGCAATGATGAGTCCTCTCTGCCAATTCAATAAAGCCAGAACGGTCCACTAAGATCATGTGCACATCATGGAGCAAGGTGTACATTGTAGTGCATAGTTTTCTGTTCAGTAAGTGTCTCTACATGCCATGTAGAACTGCGCAGACACAGTAAACATCATGGCATACTAATTACAGCATACACAGCTGAAATGTATGCTAATTAATCAACTCAAGATGGAGGAGCTATTCAACAAGCTATAAAGCAATCATGTAGACTCAGTATAGGTTTTCTCTGCAAATGCCAAAACCTTTTGAAATACAGCCACGGAAGGTAAGCTACACAAGAAGACTGTTAGGGGCTGAAGTTGCTGTTATACATATGGATGTGCAACAGGCACAGGTCTGTGCTGCTACTGTGATGTGAAAACACAAAAACAGTACTTGGCACCACCACTGCCAAAACAACAGGAAAATGACAGTTTGTAGAATCCAAGGAATAACACATAATTCACCTGTTATGAATGCTTTCCACATCATTTTCACAAAATGTGTACACATGTGCAACACAAAAGTAAATTGTATACAAATACTAGGCACCTCTCACTGTGCCCAGAACTCCCCTGGTGGTCTCTGTGGGCCATCTTAGAAGCATAATACCCCAATATCACTGACAATATAGTATGTTACATTGCCATGGAATAAGTAAGCAGTTTTAACAATAACATTTTTAATGACAGTTAATAAGGCTGTCTATCTGTGAAAGTCAATACATCGCAAAACTGCCTGTACCAAGAGTGAAATATAAGAAGTGCATACAGATAGTTTAATCCCCTAATGTGTATGTATATATATATATATATATATATATATATATATATATATATATATATATATATATATAAAAACACTTCTCTTCATAACATGTGAACAAATCTAGCATGTGCCTGAAAAATAAAAGCATACATTATTAACATCAGAAGCCTTCTGTGCAGATAAATGCAAAGGAATGTCAATCCTCTCTGTTCTACAAGTACATAAGTCCTTTCACCTTCAAGTTTCCTAGCTACACAGTTACCTTGTTATGATGTAGACTCATGCCTCTGAGCATAGTGAAGATGCAAATGAGGTGTGAACTCGTTTGAACTGCTGAATCCCAAATGCCGCAGATGTAAACATAGTATAGGCACTACCTCAGTGTTTGTTGCTAATGGATTGTAACTATGAATGGTTAGTAGGGGAGGCGATGGAATTCACAACAATTCAAACTTCTTTACCTGCAGTGGGTGCGTCAGTCAGGATACATTTACAAAGTGTAGAAGTAATTGTAGCAAGCTTTGAAATAGAAGTGAGCAGCACACATTTCTCAGTTTCTGTTGACTAATATCCAAACACCCCTGCCTTTTTTTGAAAACTGCATATTATTGCCATTTAATATTGTCATACATGTTAAGGACATCTTATCTGAGATCACTGCTCAGATAAGAGAAGAACAAACACAATACAAAGAGAAAACAGAGCTGCATCGCTGCAAACAATACTCATAAATGGTTGTGTGATCAGTCATTGCATTAAATATGCAATTGACACGTATACAAAAAAAAGAGTGTACAAGTGCTATATGTCTTGTTAATACTGTGGATAAAATGGGACTTGCTTGTATGCACAATGATTTTCATTCCTGCTGCAAAGCTGTTTCTGTGGCAAAGAGGGATAAAAATACCCTTATTGTGTTTTGTAGGTTCATTGGTTTAAGAGTTCAAATCTAGACTTGTATAAAGATATTTTATATGTACTAACATTTATTTTGTAATGTTTATTTTATATTTTTTAGTGTTTTAATGCCACTATTTGCATGGCTTGTAGCTTAGCAATGTCATGTAGTGTACTTCTATGACAAACAATACATAAACTACACATGTGCATCATGTGTGTGTGTGTGTGTGTGTGTGTGTGTGTGTGTGTGTGTGTGTGTGTGTGTGTGTGTGTGAGTGTGTGTGTTTGTGTGTGTGTGCAGCACATCTGCTAAACAAATTGATCCATACATTGTATACTATCTGTAGATCATGGTTCAAGTTCCACATTTGTCTTTTAAAGATGAAACCTAATTAACACTGCTCACACAGAGGTAAGCTTTGTTTGTCCAGTTTGTGCATTGCTTAACTTTGCACAAACCTGGACTAATGGCCACACATGAAGTAGACAAAATACCTACAGACAGGATGCAGACATTCTTGATCCCAAAAAGGATACATTGTTGCATCTTTTGCTTTCCATAGTGAAAACATGTTAAGCGGCATTGAGCGGTGGTTAGCAACCTTCCACAACATCTGCAGGTCCGCAACACCTGCAACAGGAAGCAGACAGTAGACAATTTAAATTCAGATATATCATATCATCTATGGTTTGCTAAGGCCCAAAGATGCTAAGTGATCTTGCATGGCAATTAACACACATACATAATAATAAATATGAAAGTAGACAGCTGCTCCTTAACTGTTCTTTTGGCAGCATACGTAGATGTAGGGGTGCAATACAGGTGAACCTGGGTTCTAATGTAGCACAGTCCCAGTTTTATTAATGCTTGTCCACTCAGTAGTAGAAAACAATTATAAAAAATTCAAACATAATTATAAATAACAATAAGTATGTATAGCAATGGAACTCATATGAATTATATGTGTGACAGAGAATATACTGAATATTATCTTTCTATAGTTTCTACAGACTTTTTACTCTAGGTTTCAGTAATAGCAGCTAAATGTTGCCTTTCTGCTGTTAAAGTGTAGCAATTATATAAACAAGTGTCTACTGCCTGTTAGTTTCACTGAATTCTACTGTAAAACAATTAAAAAATGTATTTTGCTGTTTGTACTGCAGTTACATCAAATTAAGTCTGCTGCCATCTGGCTAAGTGTTTGTTATTTTGTTTTCTCCCTGCTAATCTGTAGTGCATATGTTTATGTTATGAATATATATATTTCTGTCCCTCCTACTGAAGGCTTCTATTGTAATACCTAATTTTATGTTTGCATGAACTACATAGTTACTGGATATTTAGGAAATTGTTAATCCATGAGAGTTTCTATTTGTGAAGACTTTCGTCATTGACTAAGGCTGATGCTTCTTTTTTTCATGTATGCTACACACTTTAGCTGGCTGCCTTTTTCTAAGTGCTTACATAGCAGAGGTACAGACTGTATATTGTATAGCAAAGAGTGAGATCTAACAGATAGATGTGCTACCTGTCTCTCTAACTTCTATAAACCTACATTTCAGTAACCCTATATTTGCATGCAAACACATATCTCTTGTTAGCTTATTCTTTCTTTCTCTCCTTCTATATTGTGGAAGCCACCATTTTGGTTCTTAGTAATCACAGATGTGCATACCTACAAATATCTCTACTAAGCTTCCTTATTGTCCTGTTTAAAGGCTAGAAAGGTGAAATGCACAACTGTGAAATATGATGCACTACTCTTGTTTGCCAAATGTTACTTAATGTGGATGAGTATAGACAAATAGTACTGTACCTATCTAGTTCAACCATCAAGATATTCTTATTAACTTGTGCTCTCTCTCTTTCTCTCTCTCTCTCTTTCTCTCTCCCAGTGAAACAACCCACTACCTAAAGAACTTGCACAGCTGAAGCTCACTTGCAGTTGCAAAATTTCACTAGGAAAAAATACACTGAATTAAATGTATGTAAGACAAATTCATAGACTCGGACTAATAATTTAATTTAAGTTATGCACTAGTGTGTTCTGTTTGTAGTGTTGAATCTACTGAAAGGATATCCCCACCCCCACATTCACATAGGCCTTTTACTGCTTTAGGTGAAGCTACATTAACATTTCAGCATATTTTACCCTTATCAGTGTAATAGATCCCTGGAAAAGACATTGAAAAGCGAATAACTTTAAAATTAGATGCTGTTTTTCAGGTCAAGATTTTAGTTCAGTCTCTCTGTCTATGTATTCAGGAACATTCTACCTCACTGATTGTATATGGTGGCAAACCATCTGCAGGTTTCTTCCCACTCTGTTCGCTCCAATCACTCCGCACCCCTGCCCTTCCCCCATATCCCACCCTCCTCCAGCCCCTCTACTCATATCCCAAGCAAACCACTCCCCCTCATTCCTCTGATCCAATTATATACAACTCTACCTTGTCCACACCCACATTTCATTCACACCTTACCTACTTTTATTTAACCAAACTTACCTGCTTCCCCTTACAACCATCAGCTTGAATTATCATCCCCCCACTATAATTCTTTGCATCTTACTCTATTTTACCATCACAATACTATCACCACCTCAAACTGTCTTACATTAACTCCAGGCTTACCACCTTCTTTTCTATATACACATAAACTAACATTGCCCCATATTTGTACTACTGACCAGCCACATTTCCCCTACCCCACCTTATCACAAACCACAGGACAAAACACCTAACCACATTGTCAAAGCCCACTCTTAAGTCAAAATATTTCCAATCTTACCTTCAGCTGCACACATATCACTAGATATAATCACTGTTTCTACCTGATATTACATTCTAACACAAATACCACTTTTACTATTGTTAAACCCACTATCACCATTGACATGCACCTCCTAACCTGCCTAGCTTCTTAACTCTTAATTCTCAACCTCACTACAGCTATATCCTTGCTTACTCCTACACATAAATACACATCAACAACCTCCTCCAACCATCACCCCAATAAACAAAACAGTTTCTCACATATCTCCTCTCAGCTTTTCCCCTATACCCTCCCATATTATTCAAGCCACAAATTGGCCTCCTCACCTGCTACAAAACCACAATTGACACCAGTAGCATTATCTAGAGATAAAAAACACTTCCCATGGTACTCCTTTCTTATTACCTACCTGCTCAAATGTGGAGACATACATCCTAACCCTGGCCCACCTTCTAATCCTAACCAAAAGAGTAACCCCAAAGGTTTAAACATACTTACACTGAACCTTAGAAGTATATGTAATGAAATATCCTCATTGCATGCCTGGATTGATCAAAATAAACCTCACCTACTAGCCCTTACAGAAACATGTCTGCACCCCAGTGTAAAAGACTCAGAAATAATACCACCAAACATTGCAATAACCAGAAGAAACAAATATAAAAAAGGGGGAGGGATAGCACTTCTATATCCCTCTACACTCAACATCACACCCTACAGCAGTAATATTCCCACCTTTTCCTATGCTGAGGTACTAATCTCCTTTTTGAACCTCAATATATCAAAAAGAATTTGGATAGTAGCAATATATATCCCACCAGGTAACAGTATGCCAGTGTTGGAAAATATTTTATCCTGGACGTCCCAAACAATAAACAATGAAACAATAATCTTAGGAGACATAAATATAGATTGGCAAACCATAGCTTCCGACACCCCCACAAATAATATAAATCTGTATGTTTTTTCTCAGATTATCAATACTCCAACAAGATAGAAAAAAGATTTTACCTGCCAGTCCATCTAAGACTGGATTCTAGTATCCCACCCTGCCAGTTACCTCTCTTCTGGTACACTGTCTAACTCCCTGAGTGATCATCTACCAGCTTATTCCCTTAGAACAAACTCCCAACAACTAAGAGTACACACTATAAAATCGGTTAGGAACTCCACTACTTTTTGTCAGCATAAATTCAACAATCTCCTACAGGAAATGGACTGGACACCCCTTAAACAACTACCCCTTAATGCTGCTGTACTGTACTTTAATAACACCTTCCTTCACATACTTAATACACGAGCTCCCATTCGTATGAAAAGAATCAAAAAGGACTCCGCACCATGACTCTCTAAAGAATATAAACACCTGATGAAGCAAAGCGACCTAGCCTGGTCAACCTGGAAACAAAACAAAAATTAACAAAATTATGTTAATTTCAAAACACTATGTAACAAAGTGACACTAATTAACAGAGATAAGAAGTCATATTATTGGCAGTTTCAATTTCAGCATAAAATCAACCCCAGTAAACTTTGGCCATATCTTCTATACTTAACCCTGGAAGAAATGGAGAGCAGACCCTATCATCAGATACCCCTCCATCGCAAATTGCCAAAAACTTTAACAAGCACTTCATAAAATCAATTTCAGACTTATTAACTAACACCCATAATGCTGGACTCCCCCACCCTTCAACTTATTCAGACACCAACACCAGGCCATCAACTACTTCTAACCCTATCATAACTAACCCCCCCTACTCAATAAAATGTCATGCACACCCCTTTCTCATTTCAGCCCATACCCACTGAAACCATTAAGAAACTGCTACAAAAACTAAAACCCTGCTCTACCTCAGCTAATAATCTCCCTCCATACTACCTCAAACCGGCTGCTAACTCAGTTGCCTACCCAATCAGTATCCTTATAAATAGGTCTTTATCCATATCAGAAGTACCTACCATATGGAAACAAACTCACATCACCTCCAACCACAAAGGAGGCAACTGTTTTGATCCATCCATTTTCCATCCTATATCTATCTTGTCACCAATATCCAAAATTCTCGAGAGAGGTATCCATCAGCAGGTAATGCAATATCGATTGCAAAACAACCTTTTAACAAAAACCCAACATGGCTTCCGACCCAGCCACAGCACAGCTACAGCCCTATTATCTTTTCCAAACACCGTGAACAAGGCCAGAGATGCAGAATGCTGTACAGCCTCAGAATTCCTTGATCTCTTAAAGGCCTTTGACACAGTGTCTCACCTCTTACTTATGAACACACTGTCTAACCTAGGCTTCTCACATAACACAGTAAAATGGTTTCAGAGCTACCTCAAGGATCATAAACAAGCAGTGAAAGGTTCAATGAACTCTCACCCTTCCTTCACAACCCTACTTGAGTCCCCCAAAGCTCCATCCTAGGACTCCTACTCCAACATTTTCACAAACAACCTTCACATTGCCTCTCACCCTGGGACCCTCATTCAGTGTGCTGATGATTCCACCATAATCTGCACTGCTCAATCACTATCAGAACTACTTTCAAAAACTCAACAGTCCTTTATTGCAGTTTAATCCTGCATAAAAAAAATGCCCAACTCTTTCTTAATCCAAAGAAAACAAAACTAGTACTCTTTCATCCCAAAAATACCTTCCCTGTAACTGATCATTTCAACGTCCTTGCATCCGACAACACTGTCATTAAAATAGTGCAGGAAACCAAACTTCTAGGTGTTATCATTGACAACAAACTTTCATTTGACCCTCACATACAGAAAAATATAAAGAAAACACATCAAAAACTGGGACTCTTATATAAAAAACAAACATTTCTTCACTGCAGCAACTAAAACTACCCTAGCAAAAACATTTTTACTTCCCTCCTTTCTTCATGGTGCCCCTATCTTAAATAACTTACAAAATTCTACCCTAAGCAAGTTGGAACAGTGCTACAACAAAGTTGCAAAGTTAACCACAAGCTCTAAATATCACACACACCACTATACGCCACTCCTAGAATTAAACTGGCTTAAACTCCTCAACCAACTTGCCTTTATTCAGCTATCCACCTTACACAACCTTATTTTCAAGCCTACTGCCTGCCCTGCACTAACCAGTCTAGTCACAACTTACGCACCAACTTGACCCCTACGATTAGAAGACAAAAATCTCTTAGCTATCTCAAAACCCACAAGAAAACCTGGTCACTCTCTGTAGTCATACTATGTCTCTATACTTTGGAATTCACTACCTCTAGTTACCAGGTCTATGCCTGCACTAACCCATTTCAAAGCCTCTTTAAAAAATCATCTCAAAAATACATGGTTCTGCTCCTCCATAAAGCCTGCCTAATGGTTAAGTCTTCCTCCTTCTGTCACATTTCAATCCCTCACAGGATGCAAGATCCTATGGCTCTTCTAACTCCTTCTCTACTTATATACCATATCCTTAAGCTACTGCTCAGGCTTCATTGCTTCTAGTCTTCTTAACTCTCTCTCACTATCTTTCTGCATCACTAACTTTCTGTCTGCTATTTTCCTAACTGAAACTAACATTCTATTTTGCTTGTACTATTGCAGTCAATCCCCAGAATTCAGCAAGCTCTGCACGGTGTGCCGGAATAGTGCAAGAGCTGCTGCAGGCAATATGGCTGACGTGCGATCCAGGAATGAGCTCCCAGGACGTGCACGAGCGCTGCTGCACTATTCCTGCATGGACACAGCCCCTGTATGCTAATTACCTGATTTGCTGGTGAAAAACATGCAAATAAGGTGAATTAGCGATCCAGGAAGCAGGCAGGGGTCCGTGCAGGAATAGTGTAGACTGCAGAAATGTATTTAGCCAGTAGCTGAATACATTTCTGCAAACTACAAAACAGATGCAAGACAGCTCATAAAAAAGCATGCATTATAAGGGTTAGGCATGGCAAAGGCCAAATATATGGCCATAGGCATGAAAACTAGTTTCAAAATTATAAAAAATTACTTTTTTTTGGCCGATTTTTTCCGTTTAAGCATAGGGCAGTGATGTGCAAATGAGATTGGCCCGAAAATAATAACAAAAGCTGGAAATAAGTTTTTAAACCAAAATCATCATTTTGCAATAATAGTCAATGGCATGCATAACACAACAAGACCATGGAATAGTGGTTGCTAAGGGGGAAGGCTGAGTGTCGGATTTGTAACCATGCATTAGCAGTCAATTCTATGCAAATGAGGGGAATGATACTGAATCACAGATGTCCCCTCAGTGCTATCTTGCACCCAACTGTGTAGGTGCAGTAATACCCTGGTGTAAGCCTAAGAGCTAGATGACTTCATAAGGGGGTGTGTCATGCATGCAGTAAGCTTATTGGAGCTCTGTGGCCCGTGTTTGCCCTTAGCTAATGACAGCTAAGGAAGGGGTGTGTCTGAGGCTGCCTAGCCGTGTTTACACTGCCTAAATGAGTAAACAAAAAAATAAACAAATAAATAAACCAGGAAATAGCAGCTTCATTCACATCTGAGCACTGGGTATGCACGCACGTCTCTGGGCTTAAACAGGAAGGCAATGGGAAGGGTAAACAGAAGTAGGATGGTAATCAAGGAAAGCTAGCATAGCTGGCAGGTGAAATGAATCAGAATCAGCCAATTATACAGGCAGCAGCCTAGCTCAACCCAGCCCAGCACACCACTATAAACTATGTAAACACCTTTCACTCTGTTTTTTCCCACAAACTCTCCACCACTGGTGTACACAAACAGGGATCTTTTACATAACAAAACCAACAAAATGATAGGGGCTGCTTTTGGTCTCATAAATCAATATGTGGAAGAGGCTGAGGGTGGTGAGGATGAGAGTGCTGATGACCAACCCACAGTGAGGAGAAGGAGAAGAGTGCACAGACCCAGGGTAACCTACCAGGGGCTACATGAGCTGGAGATAGTGGAGCACAATAGGGTGGACAGGAAACTCCTACAGCAAATTGTTGAGTTGTGCCAGCCAGGCCTCACATGCAGAACCAACAGACAGGAACCCATTCCAATGGATACCAAGGTATGTTTAGGCTTAAGAATATTAGCCACAGGTACCTTCCAAAGGCCAACTGGGGATATCATGGGGACCTCACAGACATCAGTATTCAGAGTACTCCACCAGTTCCTGGATGCCATGTCAGAAGATGCCGGTGAGCACATATATTTCCACAACAGCCATGAGGCGTTAAACAGCTATATGTATCTCTTCCACTAAATAGCAGAATACCCTGAGGTAGTGGGTGATATACACTACATGCACATAAACATAAAAGCACCACCCGGTGAGTGGGTTAGGGTCTACATAAACCGCAAGGGCTTCCTCTCCATCAACTGCCAGGTTGTGTGCGATGCCCATGGCATTATAATGAATGCGTGTGCTGGCAGCCCTGGAAGCTATCATGACTCCCACATCTGGCATATGACGCAGGTGTACCAGAGATTTGCCAGTGGGGCCATCCCATATGGCCACCTAGTGGGGGATGCTGGTTACGCACTGGAGCTGTGGCTGATGTGACCCATCAGAAATGCACACACCTGAACAAGAACTCAATAATGAGGCACACACATAAACCAGAATCATAATAGTCCATATGTTTGGGATGCTCAAGTCATGGTTCCAGTGTCTGGACATATCCAGTGGAGCCTTGCAGTACTCTCCAGTGGGTTTATATTGAATCAGCCAATGCTTAAAAAGCAAATGCTAATTCATTGACCCTATTTCAGCGAGCACTGAAAATCCCGCAAACCTGGAACAGTGAATTTTTTCTCAGTGAAAAAAAAAATCGCTGGGCTGGTTTTGGGAGTTTGCCATTTCCTCCACTTTGGTGCGATCTTGGAGTTGGTATATTTAAGTAGGGGGTGCGTGGGGGGATTCACCTCCCACATTAAATAATGTTTTAAGTTTTTTTTATTTTTTTTTTTTGTGGAACAGCAATTTTTTTTTCCCTGTGAAAAAAATCGCTGTTCTGAGTGTTTGGCATTTTCAACATTTGCTGAACTAGGATCGATGAATAAGCATTTACTTTTTTAAGCATTCACTTATTTAATATAGACCCCTCTCCAGCTACAAGTACCCACATTTTCATTGTATGTGCCATGCTACACAATATGATCGTGCAGAAACAGCTGCAGCAGGAATGGCATAAGCCAGGGCCACACAGCCCCTCACCATTGCCAAGGCCAGCACAGGCACAGACTGACTCGGAGGAGGAACAACCTGACCCTTGCCCCTGTCAGCAGAAGGAGGCATGCCCAGTATGCCCAGGCTTTGGCAAAGCGGCAATGCATACCACATAAACTAACACAGTAGGAACCCAAGGAATGACACCTCTCTCTGACTAGCACATACAGTAAACGGGATGCCAAACATGACACTCCCTGTGCTTAACCATGTATAGGGAGTGTACTATGTGCATCCAACATAGTCATCCCTCCAGCACCATCCTCAATACTGGCACAGCCACAAGGTAAGTCACTCTCCCTATCATTTGCTGAATGGAGTAGTATGTTCTGCTACTTGTATCTATGGTACAGATGTGAGCATGCAAGGGAATCGGGTGGCTGAACTGGATGGCAGCAGATAGTAGACACCTATATGGGCAGCATGAAGTCCAAAACATATACTGGTGTCAACATAGTAGGCAGTACTAGAAAAGGTGACAAATCCCTCTGCAGGACATGTGGTGGGACAAATGTGTGTCCGTAGGACACACATATGCATGTCAGTCAGGTTCACATACCCAACAACAGTCTCAGGCAGCAGGATAGGTGTAGATGACCACAAAGAAAGGTTGTGCTAAGGCCTATGATTGATTGCAATGGAGAAAAGCCACCCCTCTAGACCTAAACAGACAGAATACAACAGATCAGGTAGCTGAATGTTAGTTCTGAAGGGTAAGAAGTCTGAAACTGACATGTAGGTCAATAAAACCTAATATCTGTACTACACTGATATGCCTCTAGTCTGCATGATAGGTCAGAATACAGAATGAAATGGAAGCCAACAGAGTACCTGAAATACCAGTACAATCATAGCAAATGTTGACAGTTGTCAGGTGTATCCCCCCACAATCCTATGTAGAAATGTAGTAACATGTACGTGTGGGTATAATAACAGTGGAGCACAGATTACCTGAGCTGGCCAAATTAACAGGATAGATTGCTGCACGTGTACAATATGCAGGGCTCTGTGTATTAGGTCGTGTGTTGTATATTGTGTGGAAGTGGTCAGTATGTAGGCATGGAGGGTTGTGTCCCAGTGGCCTATGGCCAGTACTGTTGATGACAGGGCCAAGTTCTGACAACTGCAGTGCCAAACACAATGCATCCCAGTAAGACCCAATCCAGCAGTAATCCATACTAATTGTTTGGATGTAATATCTGTCACCATCTGAAAGATGGACATGGAATGAATGTGGGCCCAGACATACACACAGTACCCAGGTGGAAATACCCTAGACAGAGGGTGTGTAAACTATTACTGTCAAATGGACACACCTTTGAAATTGTACATACAGTTTAGCAGCACATTAGTTGTCTGTGTAGTATGGAATACTGATGTAGTCTGGCCAAACACTGGCAGAACACAAAAGGCACAGTTATGAAGTACTGAGAATCTGCTGATGTCCCTGAAAAAGCCAGCATGAGGGGAATGCCCCACGTATATCTGTGAGTCAGCTGCAAGAATCTTCCATAGCACACATGCACTCAGCTCAACCCACCATCAGCCACAGGTTCATCACAGGTCATATCCCTGCTGTTGGGAATGAGTACAATATGACTCCCACTTCTGTATGGGAATACCCACAGAATGCAGCATGCTGAAGAGGTGTCCCATGCAGGTGTGTCCCTAGCTGTAAGCAGCACCCTGCCAGCATCCACATCAATGGATTAATAAAGACAGAAACTATTGACTTTTACACCTTGCACACCTAACCTGTCAACCCAGGGGAATCCAGTGGCTTGCAGCCTGGGACTGTAGGAGTGACAGAATGCACTGGTCTGCTAGAGATGCCCTGCATCACTACCAAATGACCTAAAGTCCTCTGTCAAAGGCCTGCATCTCACCTGTACTGCCAATGTATGTTATCTCATGGAGTCCCAAATAACAACATAACACAGTCCACAGAACACAAATGTAAGGCCATGTTGACAAATCTCAGTAGCATGTCCACCATGTCCTACTGCATGAACTGTGGACCAACCCCTAAATACTGCTGGGATAAAGTGATAACTATAGGGATACTTATCAGATATCACTTACATAATGTTAAGAAGAGGATAGAATAACAGAGGGGGTAGAAGCATGGACACCATGGAGTGTGTGAATTCTGAAACTCTGATGTGTGCCCATACTATCCCTGACTACAAACCCAGGAATGGGTGGCTACACACCTGCTCATAACTCACAATGTGAAGGGGAAATGACCATATATATGAGCAATGCCTCTGTGTAACCAGTGTGAATCTGTACAGCTGAGAGGTATGGCCACAGCAGGATATGGCCATTCTGTCATGTCGACAGATGTACAAGCATGGGATCCTCAGCCATCACACAGACCCATCAGCAAGTGTCTGCAACTCCCCCTCCAGAATGGCATGAGTGTGCAAGAATATGTAGGCTACAGACCACAATACTGGACACAGCTTCATTCATCTTGTATTTCTCAGGAAATTACCGTGAGCAAATAAATATATCTGTCAGTAGTTAATGACATAATACATCACATTGTAAAACAGTACATATGGCTGAATATCTCTGTTAATACCAAAACCATGTAGAACAAGCAGCACAGACACAATTAAAGTATCCCACTATCCTTTGCCCATTGTGACTCCATATTGTCAACCTAGCAACAGATATCCTCCAGAAACAGGTTGCTAGCTGTAAGTGTAGAACAGAACTACCTGTACTGGAGTACAACTTGCCTGGAATGGATTCACACATTCACTACAGGATGTCATACTGGGCATGCTCCCACACTTAAAAAAACTAAGCCAGTGTCTGACAACAAAATACAGAAGGGTCATACTGGGCATGCTCCCACAAAGTACATGTCTGACAACAACAGTGGACTACACATATCTGTCAGTCACAGATTTCTGTGCACACACACCACATTTCACACCTGTCATGCTTTGCACACACATCGGATAGGAATGCATATATATATATATATATCTATATATATATATATATATATATATATATATATATATATATCCAAGGGCAACACACTATAATAGGTCAAACATACACAAACAATAATGTGGGAAGAGAGAGACAGACAGTGACAAAGAGCTTCCCATCATGAGGCCTGTCCCACCCACCACACATCCAATTGGCCAATATCACATGATGTGCCAATGTCTATCACTGTAGACATTTGCTTCTGGTAGCCCCCAGCACTATAGTGTCTGTGCTGCTTGTGATAACTGCAATAACATGACAGCATAACTCATTATTCATCTAGCAGTCATATGCACAGTCCTGTCAAATATAAAGTTGTGTGTGACTGAGTGTTGTGTGTGTGTTTCCAGAGGAATGGTTTATGGCCCATTCACACACACTGCACTTCCCATTGCCCTAGTTTAGCTTGCCTGCTGAGGTCAGTCACCTTGAAATACCCCTTTGGACAAGGATCATCCTTATAAGCTCTGTGGCATGTACAATAGCTGTGTAAAGCTATAATGTGATGTACTAGTTAGGTAGGAGTTTTAATCCCAGCCATGGCAACTGTGAAACTGTGTGTAAGGATCAATGATTTTGAGGACATTCTTCGACACTACACCTCCCATTTCCCTACTTTAGCAAGCCTGCTGATGTCCTTCACCTTGAAATACATCTTTGGATAAAAACTAGCCCTATAAGCTCTGTGGCAGGTGCGATAACTGCGTAATGCTATAGTGTTACATACTAGTTAGGTAGGAGTTCTAATTCCAGACATAGCAACTGTGCAATTCTGTTTGTGTATGTATAGGGATCAATGATTTTTGCGGCCAGTCACAGTCACTACACCTCCCATTGCCCTACTTTAGCAAGCCTGCTAATGTCAGTCACCTTGAAATACCTCATTGGACACAATTCAGCCCTGTAAGCTCTGTGGTGCATGCAATAACTGTGTAATGCTATGATGTACTAGTTAGGTTGTAGTTCTAATCCCAGAGATGGCAACTGTGAAATTCTGTGTGTGTAGAGAGTAATGCTTCTGTGTGTGTAGAGAGTAATGCTTTTGAGGCCATTCATGGTCATTACACCTCCCATTGCCCTACTTTAACAAGCCTGCTGATATCAGTCACCTTGAAATACCTCCTTGGACAAAATTCAGCCCTGTAAGCTCTGTGGCATGTGAAACAACAGTGTAATGCTGTGAAACTGTGTGTGTGTGTGTGTGTGTGTGTGTGTGTGTGTGTGTGTGTGTGTGTGTGTGTGTGTGTGTGTGTGTGTGTGTGTGTGTGTGTGTGTGTGTGTGTGTGTAGAGAGAGAGTGATGCTTTTGAGGACATTCACTGTCACTACACCTCCCATTGCCCTACTTTAGCAAGCTTGCTGATGTCAGTCACCTTGAAATACCTCCTTGGACACAATTCAGCCCTGTAACATCCGTGGCACATGCAATAACTGCATAATGCTATAGTGTGATGTACTAGTTAGGTAGCAGTTCTAATCCCAGACATGACAACTGTGAAACTCTGTGTGTGTGTACAGAGTAATGCTTTTGAGGCCATTCACAATCACTACACCTCCCATTGCCCTACTTTATGAAGCCTGCTTATGTCAGACAACTTGAAATATCTCTTTGAACAAGATTCAGCCCTGTAAGCTCTCTGGCATATGTAATAACTGTGTACTACTGTAGTGTGAGCTACTAGATAGGTATGAGTTCTAATCCCAGACATGGTAACTGTGAAACTCTGTGTGGAGAGAGTAATGCTTTTGAGGTCATTTGCAGTTACTACACTTCCCACTGGCCTACTTTAGCAAGCCTGCTGATGTCATCTACCTTGAAATATACCTGTGGAAAAAGGCTAGCCCTGTAAGCTCAATGGTGCATGCCATAAATGCGGACCAATGTAGTAGCA
>NC_056735.1:201557645-201572645 GCF_019279795.1 Protopterus annectens
TTGCAGTTCTGGTCAATGTGTGATGGTGGGTATGTCAGAGTGTTATCATGGGTTTCAGTGAGTACAATATCCAATGTGGGGTGTGGGTGCTGGGTATACTGTCTTTACACCATGGTACCCCCAGTACATGTCACAAGGTCCACTGTATGGGGACCACTGTCACCATCAACCATACAGGTAACTGATTACACTATCCAGCCCAATGATGCATGTACTGTGTGCAACTTATCTGTAACAGAATGGACACACTGACAAGGTAGTTAGCACTGATAAACCCAGGTCTCTCAGATGTGTGTATGACTGTTATGTGTTTGTCAATGTGTATATGACAGTATGTCACACTATGTATTGTTCATAAACAACCAGTACATCCCCCATTACCATACTGTACAAGACCTGGTGATGTTCTTCACTTAACAAGTAGCCTGGGACACACCTCCTCCTAAAAGCTGTGTGGTGTGTGCAATTAAGGCTACACACATTAGTAGCAATAAGTACCTAGGTAGGGGTTCTACTCTCAGTGTTTCCAAGTAAGAGTGTGTGTGTGTGTGTGTGTGTGTGTGTGTGTGTGTGTGTGTGTGTGTGTGTGTGTGTGTGTGTGTGTGTGTGTGTGTGTGTGTGTGTATGTGAAGGGATCTACTTCAGTTTGCAGAAAATACATGTCCCAGGAGGTCACCTTGTCTGAGAACTGACTGGCAAATGCTAACATTTCACAGGTATCATCTTGTGAAAATTCAATCCATCAAAACTAGTAGTAGATGTGTAAATGTCCTCTTCCCCACTGTATATCTCTACAGCAATACTGGGGTTGGTATATATAGCTAGGTGTGGATCTTGTGGACACAGCCACCATCATTGCACTTATTGTTGAGTGTATCCCCCTGCTTAGTTGGGTGTAATACTGTACAGTTTATGTTAACAGGTTAAGTAGTTGTCAATCACACCATCTGTGGTTCTACACCACCCCACACCCTCCAAAGGGTAGGGCTGTGCCACCCACACCAGCACACCTATGTTTACTAAGTTGAGACTTGCACTACATCGGAGAAGGAGACATATACCCTTCCAGTACCATCTTCAATGACATTAAACTAGCAGAGTGATTATTTCTGGATGTGATGTGCCTGTTCTGTCTTGGTGGAATTACATAGGCTAAAATGGGTTCCCTGCAAGAGTAAATACATCCATGTGTACAGTATTCTCTGTGTATTGCATCAGCACCAAAGCCTGTGTGTGTGTGTGTGTGTGTGTGTGTGTGTGTGTGTGTGTGTGTGTGTGTGTGTGTGTGTGTGTGTGTGTGTGTGTGTGTGTGTGTGTGTGTGTGTGTGTGTGTGTGTGTGTGTGTGTGTGTGTGTGTGTGTGTTATACACAAATATGTAGTGTGTACCACCCAGTACACTTACCATTCTCCACTGTAGAAGTGTTACTGATATCAGCCACCATGCACTCACCCTCAGACATATCAGGCATGTGGCACATGTAGTAACTGTTATATAGACCTGTGACTTGTGTTCAGCTGTACCCAGGATATGACACAGTCAATGTGTCACCGCAATGTCATACCCTTTGCAGCAAACAACAGCAGACCAACATCCTGCTGACACATAAACATGTACAACACAAACAGAATACATTATGAAGACCACAATCACTCAATGTTAATAACAGCTATAACACATCATGGCTGGACAGCTAAACATCCTGACATGTAAGCATTAAACTTTAGTGCAGAAAACATGTTGCATAGCATTACATTGGTACACTGCAGTACAGTCACCCTGTGCATCAGAACCATATTAGTCTGTCCCTGCATCAATGTTATGGATGACGGGGATGTGGCACAGGTATCATCATATGCACAGGGTGTGTTGTGGGTTAGCTAGAGACCTAGGCTGAGCCATTTGTTTGACATAATGTGTGTGTGTTAGGGGGTTTCATTATTGATTGGGCTGTGCAGATGTGCTGTGTGTAGGTATAGGGTAGTCTTAGCTGTGTTGGTGATGTGTGTGTATGCATACACACAGTTCTGTCATGTGTCTGCCCTATACAGGGGTTTGTTGGCAGCTGCAGTTCATACCTGGCAGGGTGTGCAGTTCACCATCTCCGGCCATGGACATGAGAACTGTGCCTACCAGGTGTTCCATGCGCACTACCAGGTATAAGCCAAGATAAGATACTCTCCCCTGATGATGACATATGTCCACTGGATCCGGATCACTCTTGGGTATGCCCATGGCCACATGCACATGGCCTGCTATGTTGTGGTGTGGACAGTGCCCCCCTGCAGTACTGGTGCTGGTACTGCCACTATGGGAGCAGCTCTAACTTGTTGCACGTCCACGTTGACCTCCACCTGTTGGTGTTGCTGGCCTACATCCACGTGGCCATCGCACTACTCCCACCATATGCTCAAGCACAGATATTCCACAGTTGACGGTTCACACCATCTCACCCAATCGTTTATCCACGACCTCTGCAAAATAACGGTGGGCACCCGCAAGATCACAGATGTCAATAACAGCAGAATGAGTAGCCCTCTGGAGCCTCATACCCTGTCTGGTATAACGTTCCATACATGCCTGCACCTCCATGATGGCTGAAACATGTGTCTGGTGACACCAGCTGTGGCACTTCTGCCAAGGGCATGATGACCAGAAGCCCTCCTACAAGTACCCCTGCATATCTGCCTGTGTGATACCTCACTGAGCATCCTGCTATGGCTGCTGTGCCCAGACACACTTGCCATAGTCACCACACTGTCCTGTCCCATGGCACCACCCGCCAACTATCCCTCATCTATGGCCACTGGTGATGGGGTATGTATAGGCAATGTGACTGTGTGCGGGGATGGGGTGGATAACAGTGAGATGTCAAAAGATGGCATAGCTTCAGCCACTGACAACCCTGCTTGTGCCTCACCACACCTATCATCATTGTCAGAGTCTGTATGGACACTAACATCAGTTTGCCTGCAGAAGGGACCCTGACCCACCTCGCCACCTGTGAGGGGAAAACAAGAAACACACTTTAAGACGTATATGTCATTGCTTAACTGTATACACACACACACACACACACACACACACACACACACACACACACTACACACACACACTTACAGGTGAGGTTGCACAAAGATATTGAACACAGAGCTCTCATTACCCATCTGTCAACATGCATGACATATGGCATGCACTCCAGTTATAGTCAATCCCTGTCACCAACATTATACATCTCTGTGATGCATGATTTGTGTTAGTAGGTGATGCCCCTTTCCCTGGAACACACTGCACCCATGGACACAGTATTGATGTGCACCTGTTCAGCACCCTGGCATGTACTGTGCACCATACCTCACAGATGTACACGCCATTGCTGAATGTGTATATGTGTGTCAGTTATGCTTGCTCTGCTGCTCACAGCCCCTATGTGTTTGTCCAACACATACCTGGGATGATATGTGGACTGATGTTAATAGTGAATGCCTGATGTCTGATTTGCAGATCTCATCATCAGTGGTGCATGTATGACCAATAAAATACAATTACACTGACAATCTCCAAACCATACTGTGGCTATGAGGATTGTACACACCCTTATTGACATGGCACCCTCTTCCCTGATATGCCATGGGGCCACAATACCGCATATGTTAACATTACAAGAACCTGATATGTGACATATGACTTGTGCAATCAAATGCAGTATCAAACAAATGTGTTAGTTGTGCAGGTGCTGACTGAGATCCATTCAATATGTGGGTGCATAAGTGTGCATATCCTTAACATGATGGTTTGTTGCACCAACTGTTAAGTGTACTACAACAGTCACAATTCCTGGAAGGGGTATACTAGCATGGCCCATCTGCATTTGCTAGTATTTGGTCACTCTGCCCTACAAATGTCCCCCACCTCTGCAAGATTGCAAAGTCAACTCATGTGCAAAGCCCTTGGATGTCACACAGTGCCCTCACTCCCTTGTTTTATATACTTTTGTTTTGGTTTGGTTTGTAATTTTAATTCTCTCTGTCTCTCTCTCCCTCTCTCTCTCTCTCTCCATTACAGGGATTGAGCTGCTTTGCATAGATTGCAGCATAGATTTTGTAGGTGATGCTCATGATCAGTTGATGGCCTCTGCACCAATCAGTGTTCTCCACTTGCTAATTGCATGCAGCCAGCTGTGTAGTACTTCCAATTACCACTGTCATGATAACCATCCCACTACTATAAATTACTACATCATGTGGGCATTGTCCCTTTACCTTTCCTGTATGGAAGACATCCTTCCTGTGTGTGGGCAGCAATGTTACAGACAGCAGGTAGCAATACCTCTTACAACAGGAATTGCAGACACAGGCCAACTACATATTTGTATAAGGTTCCAGACCTATGGACAGTGTGAGTATTGTTGTTATATGCATTGAATACCGCTAGTTTTACAGGGTTTGTGTGTACATGCTAGTTTTGCATGGAATGCAGTTTGTCTGCATAGCTCTCAACTGTGGACCTATCCACATGATGGCCAGAGGATTGGCTGTTATGTTTTGTCTTTTCACTACACAGGTCTTGTCTCTGATATATCAGTGGCATTCTCTTTGTTGAGTGCTATCAGTACATGGCTACATTCATTTGTGTTTCTGACTTCATATTCCTGAGTAGGGGTATGTTGCAACCAATTCAGTAACACCAGCAATTTTCACAGTGTATAACAGCAGTATTGCAAATATGGCCCTGTGTTCCAGCCTCTATCCTCCACCTATATACCAGGCTTTGTCCATTTCTCATGCAGTAAAAGGTTAAGTTGTAGCCTACCATTATTTACTGCTGGCATTCCTGCTGTCATTCCAGTGATGTTGTGGACTCCCACACAAATTGTGAGGAAGGGTCCATATATATATATATATATATATATATATATATATATATATATATATATATATATATATAAGGGCTAGAGGTGGACAAAACGTGCATGATCTTGTACAGTCCAGAGGTCAGTGTAATTAACACTGTTATATGCTCTTGTAAGTCATTCTATGAGGGAGGGGTCTGCACCGTTTTATCCTAGGCTGTTACATGTGAGGGATATCAGTAGTAAGACACATGGTATATGACTGTACATTTTCATACATTTCACCATGGGAACAGTGGTGAGCTAGTGCTTACTGTCTTACAGACAGTTCTGTTTGTCAGTGTGATAGTGATGTTTTAAGTTAAGCATTATGTAACAGATACATTTTCATTGTGACAACTTAATTCATTTCCCCCCGAGGGGTTGAGTACAGAGTGTAATTGGAGGCTGCTGAACTACATCTGTAATTAATTAGTGTTGATTGATTCTTATCTTCCAGGCAAGTGGTTTTTTTTTTTTTTTACTGTTGTACTACTTGAAGGCCTTGACCTGGACAGCAACATAAGTTATGTTTTCAGATTACTGTATCAAATGTTTTGCTTGAGAGTTGCATTGCTCAGTTATTATGTATTTTAAACACCTGACTGCTATATGAAATGGTATATGCAACTGAAATTGTACACAGATAAACATTTCTATGTATGCAAAATTGTGTGTGGTGTCATATACAGTGAGCAGAGTGGAGGCGAGGTGTTGACTACATCTCTTAGCTGAGATATATAAGTATCCTGTTTTTTTTTTTATTATTTATACTGATTATTGTTTCTAGCAATTTATATAAAGCACTTTTTATTGCCTGCTGCATAGTTTTTGAGTGTATTTTTATTGCTATTTACTAATCTGCATGGGTAACTGATTTGCTTGCAGTTAAAAAAAACATTCCGTAGAGCCTCATGACTCCTTTATCTGTTTAAAAACTTTCATTTTGTGGCTTTCTGTAGTGCTTACTGTCTGTAGGCTAATAGCTTTAGTATTGTCCCCACCCTGCTTCCCTGTTACTGTCTTGCTGTTATACTTGGTGGCTTTGCAGTTGCCCACTCCTACTGTAAATTCAATCTGGGACACTCCTCCCAGTCTAGTGGCATTAGCTCATTCTACCTAATATAGAGAAAACATTTGATAAGGCCTTCTGTTTCTCCTTTTTCCCTTTCAAAAAAAAATTGCCTGAATCTCCTTGTGTTATGACTGTGCTTCTCAAACATTTTGGAAATATAGAGTATATTTTAGAGCATTTATTATAACTGTAATTGCCTTAATATTGCTACAACTCAAGTGCTATATGTTGCACTGCATCTGAAGTGTTTGTGTGTTTTAGCTGCTTTTCTGTATATATAAACTTCTCTGTATATGTAGACAAGCTACTTATTCTGCTGTGTTACTGCCTCGTGAATTGTTTTTCAGTTGTGCACTTGCCTTGCTTCATTTAAAAAGTTTTAAAATGCTAATTTTGTAGTTTTAATTGCATTTACTGTTTAGGACTACACACTCAAGATTGTTAGCCTTTTCTGTGTTTATTTAATGTATTATTGCATAGTTTAGCCTGTTTCAACAAAAAAAAATACTGTCTTGTTTGCTCATTTCCCACCTTTTGTAGCCAGTCCATATCCCAGACTTTGCTTGTCTCAGGACTTTATTTTCTGTGCTCAGAGCTATCCAGACCTTGCTGTGGTAGAGGGAAGTCCTACTGCTTACCAGTGGGACTGGTGAGCATTGTACTGCCTATCTAATGCTAGAAGAGTGCTTTCCAGCTCGGAAATTGCAATTTTATTAGCCTTTTTGGCTGATTTCTATCCCTTTCAACTTTCTGGCTTAAATTGCGTGTGTTTGCAAATTTTTCACATCATGCAGCACTGCGAGGCTACAGTTAAACTATTCCGGGTGCCAGAAGGTCTGCTCTTCAAATTTTCCCTTAGAACTAGTTGGTTTCTCAGTAGTAGCACTAAAATCTGAACCCCTGTAACTATCACTTTCTCTAGAACCTGCTGGAAAGCACTAGGAAGCCTGAAACTGATTCAAGCACTCAGCTCTCCTTGTCAATAAGGAGAAATTAATCATAGGCACTAAACAGTCTATAATTGCAAAGTACCTTGCAAAGGTAAGGGAAAAGAGCTCTTAAACTTTTCAAGAAAGCACTAGGAAGCCTGAAACTGATTCAAGCACTCAGCTCTCCTTGTCAATGAGGAGAAATTCATCATAGGCACTAAACAGCCTATAATTGCAAAGTACCTTGCAAAGGTAAGGGAAAACAGCTCTTAAACTTTACAAAAAAGCACCTAAACAGGCATGTCCAAGGGTCAGCTTCCGGTGATTTCTCCTGTCCACCTGGTTAATCTGGGCATACTGGGGCAGTGCGGCAACTGCCTCATGCACACAGACAATCCTCTCCTCCTACCACCCAACACTACAACCTGCGAGAGATGCACTTACATAGCCAAACTGGAAGCAAAGCTCTCCCAAGCCAAGATTGTGCTAGACAGTCAAGAGGAGAAGATTAACACCTGCATTACACCTCAAGCAACTCATAGCCCTTCAAAACCCACACTATCAACACCCACACATAGCAGCACTAAACCCACATATGCGGAGGCCCTTAACATTAACCTGCCCAAGCAACAAGGGCCTCTGAAGCCAAACCGCAAACAAATACCAGTCACAACAAAAGTGACACATAGCTCACAACAACAGTGTGCCACCCAACAACAGCCCCTAAGGCAAGACAATGTTCCCAACACTTTAGTCACAGGTGACTCTATAGTAGGCACACTGATGTCCCACTCACCAGGCTGAACAATGAGAAAATTACAGTCAGCTGCCTGTCAGGTGCCAATATCCACCACATAATGCATGCACTCAAGTCACTCCACAACAAGTACAATATGACTGTTATTGTCCATGCTGGAGTGAATGACTTGAGACGTACCTCTCTGGACTACATGAAAAGAGACATGGAAGAGCTCTTGGATCATGTGACCCAGGCAGGTATGACCCTAGCCCTGTGTAGCATCCTGCCTTCGCTCAGAATGATACAACAGTATAAGGACAAAATTATTGACTTCAACAATTGGCTAAGCTTCTGGTGTCATTCAAAGGGGATCTAGTATTTGTCTGCATGGGAAGACATGATCGACAAACCACGATCCTTTGCCAGAGATGGTCTGCATCTGTCACCCCTGGGATTCAGGTTACTGGCTAAAGCTCTTGCCACCCCTATAGTGCCTTTTTTAGGCAAGGTTCAAAGGATAAAACTACCACTGTAACAGATACAAGCATGCAAAATCTGAAGGTAATGCTACTCAATGCTAAAAGTCTAAACCTCAAAATGCACTCTCTTGAGGCACTCCTAAAAATGGAGAAGAGCAATATCTGTGCAGTAACTGAGACCTGGTTCAAGGCTCCAGAGAGCACCCCTGCAATACCAGGCAACAATTCTTACCACACTTTTTGGCCACAAAACCAAGACAGAAATACTAAAGGTGGAGGAGTGTCCATATTCACCAAGGATATTCACACCTCCAGGCTAGTTGCCCAACACAATGCATCTGAAATTTTCCAGGTGCAACTAACACTAGGTAAGACTGCAATCCAAACTGTTGCTTCCTACAGATCCCCCACCATGCCCCAATATTCTCACTACATGTTTCTAAACATACTGGAAAATATTAAGATACAACCAAACACTCTAATACTGGGTGCTTTCAACTACCCTGCCATTAATTGGGAAAACTACTCGGGTACCAACTCCTTTTCCCAATGATTCTTGGAATTCATAAATTCCAACGTCCTGGATCAACTAATCCATTGTCCCACCAGGGGCTCCAGTATCCTAGACCTGGTCATTACCAACATGGGAGATAGATGCTCCACACCAGTGGTCACCCCCTCATTGGTCAGGTCTGACCATAAGCAAATCACCTTTGACATCCACATCCCACCCCCACCCCCCAGTAAGGAAACCTCCTTAAAAAACTTCTCCAAAGCCAACTTCATGCTACTGAAGTCAGAAGTGACAAACTTCACAACACCCACTCAGATGGGATCTGGAAGTTTGACTGCGGAATCCTTCACTAAGGCACTGTAAGAGCACATCCACTCATGCATGAATCGTGCAATCCCAAATAGAACCAAGATGCTCTTCTCCAGAAAAAGGAAGCCAATCTGTTGGTCCCCTGCTATAAACAAGCTATACAACAGAAGGAAGAAACTGTTGCAGAAAAGAGGAAAATCCCAGGATGCAAAAAACACCCTCACCAGCCTCAGTAAGAAGCTGAGATCCCTCATAAAATCCTCAAAAGCTAGTTACGAAAATAAAATTGCCAAAGATTCCAAAGACAACCACAATTTTTATTTTTTATTTATTTAACATTTGTTGACCGGGAAAGTCCGACTAGGTTCCATAGATCCTGTTTTCAGTGGAGGCCCGCGAAGAAATGCTCCACAAGGCATTCTATATTTATGTAAAGAATCTAAATGGCAATGCTCAGATCTGCTCTGAGCTACAACAGAATGGCATTAAAAATACTGATCCCAAGGATATTGCCAATATCTTGGCAGATCAATTTAGTGCCAGCTTCACCCCCCTCTCACCCCCTAAAGGACCCATCTCAATACCAAAAGATTGCCAAATTCCAATAATCACAGCCACACAGGTAGAAATGGCACTCTCCAAAGCTAAGAATACAGCATCCATGGGACCAGATGACATCCCAGGCTGTGTACTACATGAGCTACAAAATGAACTGGCACCTCATCTAAGTGTCATGTTTAATCATAGCCTCACCTCAGGCTTCATGCCCACTGAGTAGTGCACAGTTACAGTTATCCCACTCCACAAGGGAGGATCCGCCTTGGATCCCGGGAACTACCATCCCATCAGTCTGACAAGCCTGATCTGCAAGGGCATGGAATGCATTATCATGGAAATTATAAAGAAAGACATTGGCAACCTTCAAACACTGGACCCCACCCAGTTTGGGTTTGTGAAGGGATGATCATGTCTCCTGAATCTGATTGACTTCTTCAAATCAGTCTCCAGAGCTGTGGACGAGGGTAAGGTAGTCCACACAACCTATCTGGACCTTGCCAAGGCCTGTGACACCATCCCCCACTCTGGAATCATAGATAAACTTACTAAGCTGGGCATAAATCCCTACGTCACTCGATGGGTTGCCAACTGACTTACTGACAGAACCCAGACTGTAAAAGTAGCCAACTCCAAATCCAGCTCCAGACAAGTGACAAGTGAAAAGTGGAGTACCTCAGGGTTCAGTCATGGGACCACTCTTGTTTGGCATCTACTTCTCTGAAGTACAGGCCAACACTAAGGGACTCTGGCTAACAAAGTTCACAGATGACTGCAAACTGGGAGCCATTATTGAATCCCCAAATGATGTGGATATTCTACAAAGGTCCTTACAGAAACAGATGCCTGGTGCCAGAGCCTTGGGCTCAAGCTTAATGCCAGGAAATGTATAGTTATCCCCTTTGGAAAAAAACATGCACCCATGAATTACCACATAGGTGGCAAGACACTAAACATCAAAAGTGTGATGAGAGACTTAGGGACACAGGTGGACAGTGGTCTCACTTTCGATAACCACATTGCCACAATAGTCAGGAAATCCTTCTATGTGGCACACCTCATCACTAAGGGCTTTTCATCCAGAAAAAAGGAGGTCATTGTCCCACTGTACTCATCCCTAATTAGACCCATTATAGAGTATAATGCCCCATTTGGTATGTACCTCAAAAGACATCTGCAACAGCTGGAAAGGCCACAGAAATACCTCAGTAAAAGAATCACAGGCCTAAAGCAGATGCCATATGCTGACCATCTAAAAAACTCCAGCTATACTCTGTGGCATATTGTCTACTCAGAGGCGATCTCTGCTTAACATACAAGGCCATGTCAAACCCTGAGCTGTTGGACATGCTACACTTAAAGAAATCCCAATCCCACAGAGCCACATGCTCCAGGGATCTAAACCTTGTCATCACAATGAACAAAACATGCTGGAGGGATAGGTTCCTGACCCAGAGACTCCCCATACTCTGGAATAGACTGCCCATGCATGTCAAGCAGAGCACCTCATTGGCCCTCTTCAAAAGGAACCTTGATGATTGGATGGGAGATAGGAAATTCACCCTGGGGATCATGTCAGTCACCCTGCTAGACAGGGGTCCAGAGAAGTAAATATTGTGGGAAGAATTATCCAGGGAATTGTTATGGCTAGGCTTGCATAGGCCCTAGGATCGATAGCCTAGTACCAACCTATGAACCTATATACTTTGACTTGTCTGTGGGTATATGTTTCATGCAATAATTGTCTTTTGTATGAAATAATCAAACGCTGGCCATTTTAAAAGTTGGCAACTGTAAGAATACTGGCTGGTCGATATGCTGTACACCCTCTAAATATATATCTTCTTATACCTATCTATAAGTAGTAATATATGTATATGTATACATATTTGTACATCTATCTCTCTCTCTCTCTCTATATATATATATATATATATATATATATATATATATATATATATATATATATATATACATGGGTGTATGACATTTCTCCAAAACTCCATCCATCCCCACACACCCCCTACTTTAATATTCACTCCGAGATCGCACTACAGTTGGGGAAAAGAGCATTTACACAATCAGTACAATTTTCGGCTAAATGGTTTTCGGCGATTTAGATCCTATGTCAGACATTTTCGGCGAAATGGATTTTCGGTGAAATGACACTGATCCATATATATATATATATATATATATATATATATATATATATATATATATGTGTGTGTGTGTGTGTGTGTGTGTGTGTGTGTGTGTGTGTGTGTGTGTGTATCATTGGAAAGTTTACTGCTTCCACATTGTAAATTCCTTATGGTACACAGACTGTTCTGCATATGTTATTGATATCATCCTGACATCATACAGCTGAGATGGATTACTGTTAACTTGTTGTGGCTATGTTGTGTAGGGTCCTAGGACGGAGACTTGCAAGTGTTGGTTATTGTGTTGCAAGGCAGATCTGTTCAGTTGTGGAGGTGGGGATGATATCACTAACTACAAGACGTACCTATTTTGGGCCCCTTCACCCCCATTAACAGTGCCTCTGGTCATATATTTATTTTTTGTGTTTTTATATATATATATATATATATATATATATATATATATATATATATATATATAGATATATATATACATACATACATACATACATCTACATATATCCTACTGTTGAATGACTGTGCTGGATGATATGTCTTAGAAAACATCAAGTTTATTTACATCTGAAATGGCTTAGTGGGAAGTCATTTGGGCTATCATGTGCAGAGTCCTGGGCTTGAGACTTGCAACGGCTGGTTATTTTATTGGTGGGCAGTACAGGAGCTGTTGGAGACAGAGTGATTAAGGCACTTTATAGCAGTGTGGGCATCATACAATACAGATGATTGGTAAGGTTAGATTGTGTGATGGGTACATGTCTCTGGGCGAAATGCAGAGCTATATATGTGATGAGATTTTTTGTGGGACAGATGCCCCCTTTTTTAAGGTGAGTGTGGGATGTTAAGGAAAGATTATTGGTAAGTGTGGTGAGGGATGTTTGGTAGGAGAGGTTGCATTGTCAGACAGACAAAACAGTAGACAGGGGTGGTGCATGACACATGGGAGGTAAACACCTTGATGGGGGGGTGGTTGGGAATTGGAGGCTCATGAGCCCCCCCAGATGGTAGTAGTGGCACTGATGTCCCCACCTGATGGCAGTCACCACCACTCCTTCACAGCCCTGAAGGTGGCTGTGCTGGGGGCTGGTTGGAGGGGCCACCTGCCCCTCTAGCTGCAACAGCCTGCCCTACACCTGGTGCAAATGGTCATCCAGCTCCATCAGGAGGACACTGCACACCATGCCACAGACCTCATTCTGGGTGACAACATCCTCACCGCGCCCACTTGCAGGGGGGGCGAGCCCCATCCCCTGCTGCGTTTCCACCCAAGGGTAGTGCAGGACCAGCAGATGAGGGAGGTCTGGGCTGGGTCCCAGATGTGCTGGGACCCAGTGCCTCAGCCAGGTGGGGTGGGAAAGGTGGATCTACTGGGATCTGCCTTCCTATATGTGCTATGGTGTGGAAATTAACAATGAATATTGGTTAGTCATGCACAAAACATTACAACATTAGTCAAAATAGCATGCATGGATATTCCCATTTACCCAAAACAGTACAATTATAACAGTGCCATAGCAAACAGAACCCATGCATATCTATGGAATGCCATTCAGGGTTGCAACAGCATGACAGTTAGTGGTATGTCAGTCAGGCAATAAGATGTTTATTCAGGAGGGAATATTAGTATGCACATAAACAATGATAAACCAAATGGAACAATGGTCCCAACAGTAGAGGTTTGTTTAGGAACATACCCATGTTGGTTTCAGTGTGATGGTTGGATCAGTTGAGTGGTGGGGGAAGGGAACAGATTCAACTGACAACTGCTGTCAAGTATATTTGTCAGTACACTACTATTCACTACTCTACATTCCGACCCCACTTACACTCTACCAGGGCCATGGGGATGCTACAGCACACCAACAGCTGTAGATATCAACAGAGCAATTGTACCCTTATTTTAGTTATACACATCATACCTGTTTCTATACCAATTTATTTACATGAGGGCCTACGCAGATGAACTGTGTGCACATTACATTGCTGTTTCTATACATATTTCAGTTTCACATATTAGTTGCATGCCCTGGAGTGTGTGTTGTGCCTTTCACATACATCTACTGTGACATTCTCTGTGTGTAGGTTTCTTGGCAACTGGGGAAAATATCCATGACAGTGTAATACTTGAGGGGCTTGTATGGGACAGACTGCAGAGTGTGGATGTCTAGCTTGCAACTATTTGTCAGACTGGGGCTGATCAACACAGCAATTTTACACCTTTCATAGTTATACACATCATACTATTATTTCTATTCAGATTTCTTTACCTATGTGCCCTGTATGGAAAATGTATGTATTGCACTACATTATTTTTTTCTATTCAGATTGCAGTTTACAACTGTAGAACCAGATTGAGATGTTAGTGGCGGTCCCTGTATTCGAACCATGGTATGTGTGCAAAACTGAACTACAGGCCTAGTTCTTATCAGATGGAGCTACTGGTGAGGTGTCATGAGTTGTTTGTGACATTTCTATCTAGTACATATTTTGTGCACAGTACTTTTATTGTGACATGTTGCATTATTTGTTTCCCATTTTCAGTACAAATTATGCATACACAGAAGACATTGGTGTCACTGTTTGTGAAACATGTGCACATTAGCTGGATTGCACATTTGACTGTTTTACAACTACATACTTCAATTTAGATTCCTAAGTACACAGTGTAGGTTTTAAGTCTGCGCCTGTTAACCTTATACATTTTTCTGTACATTCACAGCTACATACAGCTGTAATGGAAAGGTTAACAGAGGACAATGCTGGCGGACAAACAAGTAAAACACATTCTGATGAAAATATGTACTGTTGCTTTTTTCAGTTATTTGACATGCCCATTCTAAAGTATGCAGATAAGCAGTGCTAGCTCAGTTCACATCAGTTAATGCATTCTGCAGGACTTACACATTTCTGTTTTTCAGGTACAAGTGAGATGACACACACCAGTGTTTGGGATCACCTTTATTAGTTTTGACATACATATCTGAGTACAACTCAGAAATACACAACTACTATTCCTGTATAATCTGTACAGAGGAATGCTTTTCATGTCTAACTGTTACAGTAGCCCTGACATGGCACTTTCTTGGCAGATTCACTCAGTTACACTCATACATATTCTAATATTCCTCTCCTGCATATTGTACCTTATTTGCTACTAATATATGTATTACACAGCAGCTAGGAATATTCCATTGTAACACTGGCAGCCTGACACAGGCATTTATTCATGACTTGTCACCACAATAAACAGAACAAGCCGGAGGGATAGATGCCTGTCCCAGAGACTTCCCATACTCTGGAATAAACTACCTATCTATATCAAACAAAGCTCCTCATTAGCACTCTTCA